>NC_050574.1:161328857-161632857 GCF_011100635.1 Trichosurus vulpecula | reverse complement strand
ACCAGACTGGGAGCTGGGCGGAACAGGCTTGGCGCCCTGAATCAGTGAGCTATGGCAGTTACCAGAATTCTCAATCCACAAACACCAAAGATGACAGAAAAGGTTAGTGTGAAAAACTGCTGGGACAGAGTAAAAGAAGTTTGCGGTTGGCCACTGCCCTGGGGGTGGTGGAAGTGGTGCAGCTCTGAGGCTGCTCCTAGAGTTACAGCTGCAGTTGCTTCTGGCCCCAGGCCCACCTAGTGGGAGGAATGCAAAGCTCATTTCACTCTGCCTGGATCTGGGCCGCAATCCTGGTTGCCGGTTCTTGGGGGAGAAGGAGTGCTGGTGTGGCAGAGCTTGCTGTGTAGCACTGAAAATAGCAGCACAGCCCCTCAAGCTGGGGACAAAGTACTCTCTACTCTACAAGCAGTCATACCCTGACAAAAAGCTCAAGGGTCAAGTAGCTGGCTAGTAACATGAAAAGGCAGTGAAAACAGTCTTGGATTCAGACTCAGACTCTAGAATCTTTTTTTGGTGACAAAGAAGACAAAAACATACAGCCAGAAGAAGTCAACAAAGTCAAAGAGCCTACATCAAAAGCCTCCAAGAAAAATATGATTTGGTCTCAGGCCATGGAAGATCTCAAAAAGGATTTGGAAAAGCAAGTTAGAGAAGTAGAGGAAAAATTGGGAAGAGAAATGAGAGTGATGCAAGAAAACCATGAAAAACAAGTCAATGACTTGCTAAAGAGACCCAAAAAAAAATACTGAAGAAAATAACACCTTAAAAAATAGACTAACCCAAACGGCAAAAGAGCTCCAAAAAGCCAATGAAGAGAAGAATGCCTTGAAAGACAGAATTAGCCAAATGGAAAAGGAGGTCCAAAAGACCACTGAAGAAAATACTACCTTAAAAATGAGATTGAGCAAGTAGAAGCTAGTGACTTTATGAGAAATCAAGATATTATAAAACAAAACCAAAGGAATGAGAAAATGGAAGACAATGTGAACTATCTCACTGGAAAAACCACTGACCTGGAAAACAGATCCAGGAGAGATAATTTAAAAATTACTGGACTACCTGAAAGCCATGATCAAAAAAAAGCCTGGACATCATCTTTGAAGAAATTATCAAGGAAAATTGCCCTAATATTTTTGAGCCAGAGGGTAAAACAGAAACTGAAAGAATCCACCAATCACCTCCTCAAAAAGATCCCAAAAAGAAAACTCCTAGGACTATTGTCGCCAAATTCCAGAGTTCCCAGGTCAAGGAGAAAATACTGCAAGCAGCCAGAAAGAAACAATTTGAGTATTGTGAAAATACAGTCAGGATAACACAAGCTCTAGCAGCTTCTACATTAAGGGATCCAAGGGCTTGGAATATGATATTCTGGAGGGCAATGGAGCTAGGATTAAAATCAAGAATCACCTACCCAGCAAAACTGAGTATCATGTTCCAAGAAAAAATATGGACTTTCAATAAAGGAGGACTTTCAAGCTTTCTCAGTGAAAAGACCAGAGCTGAATAGAAAATCTAACTTTCAAACACAAGAATCAAGAGGAGCATGAAAAGGTAAACAAGAAAGAGAAATCATAAGTGACTTACTAAAGTTGAACCATTTTGTTTACATTCCTACATCCATGAGACCTCAGTATTAGGGTAGCTGAAGGGAATACACACACACACACACACACACACACACACACACACACGCACATATCATATATAGACAGAGGGCACAGGGTGAGTTGAATATGAAGGGATGATATCTAAAAGAATAAAATCAAATTAAGGGATGACAGGAATATATTAAGAGAGGGAGAAATGGAGAGATAGAATGGGGTAAAGTGGCAAGAAAAAGCAGTTCATTGGAAGGGAAGAGGGGGCAGGTGAGGGGGAACGAGTAAATCTTGCTCTCATCGGATCTGACTTGCGGAGGGAATAACATACACACTCAATTGGGTATCTTACCCCATAGGAAAGAAGGAAGAAGGGGATAAAAAAGGGGGGATGATAGAAGGGAGGGCAGATAGGGGCAGGAGGTAATCAAAAGCAAACACTTTTGAAGAGGGACAGGGTCAAGGGAGAAAATTGAATAAAGGAGGACTGGATAGGAGGGAGTAAAATATAGTCAGTCTTTTACAACATGAGTATTGTGGAAGGGTTTTACATAATGATACATGTGTGACCTATGTTGAATTGCCTGCCTTCTTAGGGAGGGTGGGTGGGGAGGGAAGAGGGGAGAGAATTTGGAATTCAAAGTTTTAAAAGCAGATGTGCAAAAAAAAGAAAAAAAAAGATGTTTTTGCATGCAACTGGGAAATAAGATATACAGGCATACAGGGCACAGAAATCTATCTTGTCCTACAAGAAAGTAAGGGAACAAGGGATGGGGGAGAGTGGGGTGACAGAAGGGAGGGCTGACTGGGGAACAGGGCAATCAGCATATATGCCGTCTTGGAGTGGGGGGGGAGGGTAGAAATGGAGAGAAAATTTGTAATTCAAAATCTTGCGGAAATCAATGCTGAAAACTACAAATATAAAATAAATTTAAAAAAATGAAAGAAAAAAATGTTTACTTCCTAACAGGGGGCTTCAGTGTTAAAAATAATTTTCTATAAAGTAAAATAGATTCTTTTTTCTGGCCTGCTTACTCTTATCACAACTCTTTGATATTGACTGGAGGTCCCATTAGAACATTGATTTCAGGACAGAGAGCAGGAGGAGATCTTGTTACAAACCAATGAGAAAATTCTAGGCTGGTCTCTGCAACGATTAGAAGCACAACACTGATTTCTTTTTCTTTTTTCTTTTTTTTTTGGAGGGGGGAAGGCAGGGCAATCAGGGTTAAGTGATTTGCCCAAGGTCACACAGCTAGTAAATGTGTCAAGTGTCTGAGGCCAGATTTAAACTCAGGTCTTCCTGATTCAAGGACTGGTTGCACTGTGCCACCTACCTGCCCCAGCACTGATTTCTTTTTAAAACTACCACGCAGTGGCATTACAAAAGTACCTCTTGAGGTTTTTTTCCCCATGTCATATAATCTAAAGTCTAATACTGACCTAAATAATTAGGACCATTTAAACAATGCTTACTTATTACAATAGGGGATCATCAAAAATAGCTAAATCTTACATTATTAACTTAAGTACCAGCAGCAAGCAGAAAAAGAAGTTAAAAGTAGAATGAAAATGATAGAATACTTTTAGAGGTTTTTGAAGAACAATAAAATGACAATAAAAGATTATTTTTAAAGTGGTACTTGATTTGTTTAGGAAATACAGTGCTTAAGTTTTGTTATGCTTACCCTTCATGGAAAATAGGGACTCCAGAATGAAAAATACAAACTTCTTCTATACTCTGTGGACCTTGGTATGTCTTTGGAGATTGGGAGAAAAAAAAGGGTTCAAGGTGACAAATGATTGGCAAGTATATCATTTTAAAGCATGGGACATATAAAAACCTACATTAAGAATACAGAGCACTCAAAATTAAACACTGTATATACCTAAAATAATTATTAAACATTTATCTTTTAATTCTAAGAAATCAGAATTACAACTTAGTAACAAAAAATTAGAAAACGTTCTGGATGCGATTCATAAAATTAGGAAATATGATTTATGTTATTAACATTTTCTTCAGTCTGTGATACTTACATATGCCCAAATAACTCATAATTCCTAAAATGATTACCCATCTCCAGCACAGGAAACCTTAAAAGTGTTGTAGACATGTAAGGCAACATTTGCTGGCTTCATTAAAATAAAGTTCTGACTAAGGATCACACATGTCTGAAGGAAGCAGCACTGGGTTCAGGTTGCATCTTTGGGCTTCTGGTAGAGCCAACTGAAGTGTGAGGAACTTGGGCAATGTTGTGTGGAGGTTTGAGGGGAGAAGCAGAGGGAATAAAGTCTCCCAAGGTCCCTGGGGAGGTCCTAGGAAGCTGAGTAAGGAATATTAATACTGTGCACAAAATGGAAAGGATACTTTTTTATGTCCAGGATACCCATTAGGTGAGAAAAAAGTTATACCTTTTCATAGTTCTAAAACATGCCAAAAATCAATATATATCTTCAATTTAAATAAGTTTTCTGTAATCTAATATGCAACATAAATTTGTAGATGCTACTGTTTATGTATAAAATAATACAGTGATATAAACAGGTTGATAAAATGTAATCTTACTGCCTCACGTGACTTCCATTAAAGGTTTTACAAAAAGGCAATTTACCTTTACACAGCCAGCATTTTTACAAGAAGTCCCAATCTTAATTTCATCACTGTCCTCATCTGAAATAGGAAAGGGTCTTTATAAGTATTCTGAAAAAAAAAGCATTTTAATTCACTAACACTTTTACCTTTTGGCCCCATTTTAGAAAATGTCTATCTTCATCAAGATACAATTGTATTAGATTTTTTTCTAAAATTTATGTTAAAGATTAAAATCTATGTACCTTAGTATTAAATTTCTAGTTATTAGGTGGCCAAAACTAGGATTAGACTGGTTTAAGTAAAAGGTTTTACCAACAAATTCTAAAAAGCGTATTTGCTATTGTGGGAATATGCAATATTGTACTCAATTCTAGCCTAAAAGGAAAATCAAAGAGAGAAAATATATTTAGTACATTACAAAGAAAGATGAAAGAATAATATATAACAAAACAGTCCATTTTAAAAGGGGATTTTAAAACTATGTTACCTATTAATGACTCACAAGAAAATATAACTAACATTTTTCAATAATGGTTCCAGAATTTCCATCACACCCTTTACACAATTCTTCTGTTATTCATAGATTGTGCCTTCTGATTAAATTTTGAACTGTTTGAATGAATTGCCTTAGCCACAGGTCCTACTTCTCTAGTGTCTTCCATAGTTTACATGCAGTAAACTTTTCCTAGCTCCCTTCTCTTCTAGAACCCCATTAAGTTACAGAGCAAGATGATAAAATTCTTACCCTTTTTATCTACTTCATTCTCAGATGACAGTTTAAGTTTATCCAGTGCTTGTTTTAGTGAAGCAGCTATTTTCAACTCCAAGTTTGTCATTGGTTCATCTGGGCTAGAGAATTTTTGAACACTATTGTTATCAATTTTAAAATTATATTTACTTGTAGCCCAAGTGAATATACTTAAATCCAAGAGACATGTGCAAGATTCAACAAAGGCATGTATCCATTCAAAAACTGTTACAACCTATTAAAAATTTAGAGAAAACTTCCTGTGTCCATAAACATCTATCTTCAGATGCCATTACACAATAATGTAAGGAAACAAAATGGAATACTGGGAATGCTATCGTTTAAGCATGTCAGAAATACACAACTGTTTATAAAGCATACCTTGGCCTTTTTATTGCTTCTACTGGTTTAGGGGCTTGGATAATGTGTTCTTGAAATTTAGGTTTCAACTCAGACAATTCCTTCTTCTCTGAGGTAGTCTTGACTTCGGGTTTGACAGGCTCAGGGGGTTTCTCATCATTGTGCTTACCCTTTGTACAGCCCTATTAATAAAAATGCTTATTTTAGTACTATAATGCCATATTCAATGAAAATCTATTACATACACCCCTGAAATTCCAGTTTTGTGAGTTCTAAAATTCTTTAGTCATATCATTTACTCTGTAAGAAAGACTTACTTTCAATTCTACTTAGCATATATATATATACTTCACTCATTGACAATAAAGGCTACACTCCTGATTTGAGGAGAGACAAAATGAAGAATTCATAGTGATAAGAGCAAGTAGGGATTTAAAAAAATTATGTTTTTGTTTTTCTCTAAAGCTTTATCCTTTTCAGTTTTTCTTTCCAATCATAATGGGGGACAAGTCTAAATTAATAGCTAATATATTTTTTGTAATTTGTAGCTTCCAACTGGCCCCACAAAGGAAGAGACGGCCAAGATCCCTTTTCATAAGCTCAGATTGGTTACTAAATTAGCCATTACAATGAATAGGGTAGAACCAAGAAAAGTTGGAGATGGGACTGTCACCATGAAGACTAAATGTTCAAACTTAAATCCTCCAATATAAAAATTTTCCTATACTGCAAGAAGTTTTGTTAAATCATATTACAGCAACACAGAGTAAAATTAGGGTCCAATATCAATTTATATGAAATAAACATTACAATAAACATGAATTACTTACTACAATGCTTAAGAAATCTGAAAAATCTGTTGTTCTTCTCTTACAGCAAGACCAACCCTAAGAAATTTAGAGGAAAAAAAGTGAAAGGAAATTTTTATGAGAACCATAACCTAAATGTTACCCAATAAAAATTTTTTATTGGCATATCAAATTATGTGTACTTATGTGATGTTTAGATAAATGGACCAGAAACTTTAAATTGTGTACCAGTTTGTGTACAGTTAATCCTGATTGTATTTATTATGAAGTCAATCCTTAATATACTATTGTTAGGTGAAAAGGTTTTTAGACTATGTATTTTAAGTATATCAAACGACGTAGTTTGTGTGACATTTCAATAAACATGATCTAGAAATAGCACAAAGTAGCATTTCAATGAAATTTCAACAGTAATTTGGTAGGTTAAAAAAAAAACAGGTTCAACATTGATTATTGTTCCATCTCCATGAGTTTAGTACATCATAAGTAATCAATAACTAGTTTACAATTGATAATTAACTTCCTTCTTAAAATTATTCCTAATATCTAAAACTATAAATTTAAGGGAATGGCACTACAAAGTCAAATATCAATTCAGGACAAAAGAACCCTACTCTAAATACCTACTGAAATAAATTAAAATCACTAAGATTACTAAAAGTTATCCTGAATACCAGTTTGAAATTATTACTTCTGAATTCTACATGCTTCCACCCTAAAATGCTTTGTAAATTTTAAAATGGAACTGATGCACAGTGAGGCAAGAACCAGGAGGAGAACAAACTATAGAATGATTACAACATCTTAACAAAAACAGTTGTGAAAAACTTAAGAACTATGATCAATGTGATTGATGAATATTCACAACTCCTAGAATACTAATGATGGCAGAGAAGTGATAGGTTAGAGTATATAATGAGACATATATTTTAGAAATGGTCAAATGTATGGATTTGACTTGACTATACTTATTTGTCACAATGGAGGGCTTTTTTTTCTGGGGGAGTGGTATGTTAAGGGAATAAGAAGTGACAGTAATATCCCCTCTAAAAGAGAACAGAATTGAAGCTCAGAAGGGTAAAAAGACAAGCAAGGTACTGTTGGAATTAACATTTAACAAATTTTAAATCAACTTTAAAAAAAAAAAAGGGCAGCTAGGTGGCACAGTAAGTAGAGCACCAGCCCTGAAGTCAGGCAGACCTGAGTTCAAATCTGGCCTCAGACACTTGACACACTTACTAGCTGTGTGACCTTGGGCAAGTCACTTAACCCCAACTGCCCTGCCTCCCCCCTTGCAAAAAACCAAAACAAACAAAAAAAAACTTGTACATAGTGAATAGTCATGATTTTTTTCATATGGAGTCCTGTTTTTCTTTGCTTTCGATGTAGAAATACTTGTATCTGTGAAGTTCATAATAAAAAATTAAATAAAATTTAAAATGTTATTAAAAATGACTATTTTATGGTGTGTGTGTGTGTGACTATTATACAACAGGAATTCAGACAGGGATGTATTAAAATTGCCACAAATTCAGGATTACACACACCAATTGTGATAGTACTATATTATTCTCATATATTCTAATAAATTTATCCAACATTTAAATAGATGAGAAATTTAGAGTTAGAAGAGAATGCTCACTAAAACTCTGCATGTCATCAAAGTCAATAAAGATAATGCAGGCTACATTAGAAGAGGTACAGCATCTGGTAATAAGGAGGTGATAGTCTTCCTTTCCTCTGCCCCGGCAGGACACTGCTAAGCTGAGGAACAACCATAAGGACAAACGGAATGGTGAAGACTCTAGTTCATGCCATGTGAGAATCATATGGGGTAACCAGGAACAGAAGACTTAGGAGGCACCCTGTACTGTAGCTCTCCACAAGTACTTGAACAGCTGTCAAGTAGAAGGGAAATCATACCTGATTGATAAAGCAAATAGTAATGCGGTGGCTCTTGCAAAAAGGCACATTAGATTTGATGTAAGGAAACATTTCCTGACTATTAGAGCTTTCTGAAGACTCTAACAGTCTACCTTAGGAGGCAGTGGATTTACTCGCACTAGAGATTTTCAAGCAAAGTCTACAAGATATTTTGAACAGGTATTTTGGAGAAGGACTTCTTTTTCACATACAAGTTGCACTGAATGGCTGAAGATACCTGAAATTGTGACCTTAGTCCAACCTCTTCATTTTACTGATACAGAAATAGAAGGCCAGAACGGGGAAGCCATTATGCCCAAGGTCACAAAAAATAATAAAATAGCGAATTGTTTAGATGAGATTTAATTCCATCCTCTTTCTACAACAATACTTGCTGTTTCATTGTTTTGCATCTACTCCAGTCAATACCTAAAAACAGGATTTCTCTGATAAGTAAAAATCCAACCTGTGCTTACAGACCCCTCCCAATAAGAGGAAACTCATGATCTCCCACCGAAGTGTATTTTTCTTTTAGAGAGAACTAATTGTTAAAAAAAAAAAAAAAAAAAAGATTATCCTAAATGTCCCTTGGAAACTTTCACTCTTATCTCCTAATTGTGCCCTGTGGGGTCAAGTCAAACATAGGATCACATATTTAGAGACAGAAGGGACTTTAGAAGAGTTTCTACTCCAACCTCCTCATTTTATAGCTGAGGAGTTAACCTGCATATAGATCACAGTTAGCAACTGATTGAGCTAGTTTATATCTATCAGTAGCTACAATGTATGTATGCATATACATGCACAGACACACACATAAATATATTCACAAATATAATATGTATTTTTATTACTCAATAATCTCAAAGTTTTTTAAAAAGCTCTAACAAATTTTGCATTGACAAAAGAAAGTGATTCCATCCACACTGCCTGATGTTATAAACCACCAAATCAAGCATCCTGTTCACTGAAGCCCATTGAAAATACTTCCAGCTATCCCAAACTTTGAAGTCTTCTCTTTTCTATCACCCCTCCTCACTCCCCAGTAACCTCAACCCATCTTCACATGGTATAATCTCTATGATCTTCACTAATTGGGCCAACTTTGGAAGTACATCAATCTATAAATTTTCTCCTAATATATGGTGTCCAGATCTGAACATAACAATATACATTAAGTACGATCAGAGCAGAATATAAAAGGTCCGTCACCTCCTTAATTCCAGACACTATGCTTCTTTTAATGCAGTCTAAGACTGCATTAGATTTTTGGTTGCCATATATCATACTGTTGACTCAAAACTGCTCCACTAAAACCAGCACATACCTTTTAGAAAAAATTGCCATTTAATCATGCTTCTAAAATTTGTAAAGTTGATTTTTGGACTCAATTTCAAGACATCACATTTCTATTAAATTCCATCTTATCTGATTTGGCCTAACATTTTAATCTAACAAGGGATACTGAGATCCTCTGACTCAATGCTGAGGGGATCGCTATCGTTCATTCAACTGCGTGTGACTCTCCGTGACCCTGTGGACTATAGTATGCCAGACCATTACATCTTCCCCTATTTCCCAAAGCTCATGTTTGTTCCTCACTGTCCATGGGTTTTCTTGGCAAAGACACTGGAGTGGTTTGCCATTTCCTTGTCCAGTGGATCATATTTTGTCAGAATTCTCCACTATGATCTATTTGACTTGGAAAACCCTGATGGCACAGCTCATGATTTCATCGAGCTATACAAGTCCCTCTGCCATGACAAGGCAGTGATCCATGGGGGGATGATCTATACCTAAATTAATTGATTTCTTTCTTTCCCCTGACCTCTGATAGGTGATGAGGGTCAAGTATTCAACTGGAAGTCATAAGATAACAAATGATGAAAGACTCCTGGATAATGTATGGTGGTGATAGAGAAACACAAAAGAACACACTTAACAAAGACAACTCCTTTTACCCATTACAAAGAGTTTCTAACTAAATGGGGAAAGAAATTATTACAAATTACTGTCTCCTCCTTCCAAAGGCTGGACTGAAGCAGCATATGGTTCATCTGAATGGGCAAGAGAGATCACTGAAGAGTGCTGATACACATAATACAGGGGGGGTAAGGTGATAGGGAGAGGGAGGATGTAAAGTTGTGTTGATGAGCTGAGCTCCTACCATATGGCTTTTGAAGGACAGAGATATGGGCAGGTAGAGATTACCTGCTTCCCCACCTACCAGTAAAATATATCCATATCTCATGGAAGTGAGTACAGGTATTACGGAATGGGAAAACATTGATATTATTATCATAAAGCCTAGTCTCAGCTTTCCATAGAGACCTATCAGCTTTCTGTAGAGACCTATTTTAATCTTTCATATTATAAATTTTAGCTCCCAAGTAACTAGCTACTCTCTGTAACACTAGTTCATCTAAAATGTCTCCTAGCAACCAATTACTAACATTAGTCACCTGGAGCTGAGAGCAACATATGTTACACAGAAGAAATAAATATGGTATAGCCACAGGACAGTAAGGAAACTAACTAGGGTACTGGAGCGTACTATAAGTACAAAAAAACCGGATAAAGAATGTGTGGGCCAGATTATGGATAGTTCTGAAAACCAAATACAGTGGTATGATTAAGTCAGTTTAAGTAGGCCAAGAAGTGACATGAATTTTTAACAGGGGTTAGTCTAAGGCCCTACACTCCACTGTTGTGATAGATAGAAAGTCTCCATTTTAAGGAAAAACCCAGCTAGCCATGTCTTCTTTCTTCTCTAGACTTTCTTTACCATGACTCCTCCCTATCATCTTTCAAGTTTCCTTTTATGTTGTCTTTCCCCATTAGAATATAAGCTCCTTGAGGGAAAAAACTGGCTCTCTGCTTGTATCTGTATTTCCAGAGCTTAGCACAGTTGCTGGCATAGAGAAAGCACCTAATAAATGTTGACTTGATTTGATATTAAAAAAAAAAAAAGGAAAATTCAGGTGACACTGCTGTATTTCTCCTTCTCCTGCCGAACTTGCTATTTCTTTTCTGGATCCTTGTTCAATCTCCCCATCCCTGTCATATCCACTAATCTTGAGGGTCCCCTAGAACCCTTTCTAGGGTCCTCTTCTCTTCCCTCTATACTATTTCACTGGCTGATCTCATCAGTTCCCACGGATACAATTATCACCTTTAGGCTAATGATTCTCAAATCTATTTATTCAGCCCTAGCTTCTTTGCATTATTTGAACCTAGCCCTGCATGGCTGGGAAGCTGGACCACCACTTCCTGTTGCTTAGAGACCCTTAACTAAGGACCTAGGTTATGCTGACCAGAAACCCAGTCAGATTCAAAGACTGATGTAACGAATTTTCTCACAATTATATATCTTAAGTAACCCATATGTCTTTTCTGAAAACTAGCCCTGTACTAGTTAATCAGTTGTTTCCATGTACCTTTGATTGACTATGGCAGGGAGAACGGGACACCTCTTTTTTGATTCCAGGAAATTACACCTGTTTGCTCTCGCCTTCTTAAATTGGAAAGTTCCAATTAGAAATCAAATTACCCAATTTTGTACCCTGGTTGTTCTCTTTTAATTACTAGGTCTTATTTGTTTTCACTGCATAAAAACCTATTTTCCTATCTGGGGTCTAATGCCAAAGGTGAGGGGGCCTGATTTCAGTTTGTTGAGCAATTGGTGTGCACTGCTAAATAAATCAATATCCTCAGAAGACCAAACCTTTGTTTCCTCAGTCACTTTATCTTTCGCCTGCCACACAAGAGAAAAACTAGATGTTCTATAAAACCTTAAATTCAACATGTCCAAAACTGAACTCATGATCCTTCCTCTCACTAAACCCTTCCCTTCTTGACTTTCCTATTACTGCTGATGTTATAAGACCTTCCCAGTCACCCAGACTAGCAACCTAGATTTTGTCCTTGATTCTTCCCACTCTCTTGCTCTCTCACCACCCCCTCCAACCAATCTCATAGCCAAGGCCCATTAATTTTTATCTTTTTTTTGCATATGCTCTCTTCTCTCCTGACACTGCTACTATCTTGGTATAAGCCCTCATCACCTCATGCTTTACTATTGCAAGAGACAGCTGTGGGTCTGCCTGTCTCAAGTCTCTCCACATTTTAATCCATCCTTCACTCAACTATCAAACTGATTTTTGCAGGTCTGACCATATCGCCTCCCTACCCATTAAAAAAAAATACTCTCCAGTTCAAAGCCCTTCATAATTCCTATCTCTCAACCTTTTAATCTTCTTACATCTTATACCCCCCATATACTCCGGGATCCAGTGACACTGGCCTCCTTGCTGTTCCTCAAACAAAACACACCATATCCCAACTTCAGGTATTTTCAGTGGATGTTTCCCATACCTAGAACATTCTCCCTCCACATCTCTAGCTCCTGATTTCCTTCAAATCCCAGCTAAAATCTTATCTTCAAAAGAAAGTCTTTCCCAATCCCCCTTAATGCTAGTGCCCTCTCTCTGCTGATTATTTCTAATTTATCCATTATATAGCATGTCTGTACAAAGCTGTTTACATATTGTCTCCCACATTAGACTGGGAGCTCCTTGCGATCAGATACTGTCTTTTGCATTTCTTTATATCAGCAAGGACATGATAAACACTTATTAAGTACTTACTATGTTCCAGGCACTGTATTAAGCACTGGCGATACAAATAAGAAAAAGATGCCCGCTAATCAGAGCAACAGAAAAAACTGAGGGTACTGATGAAGTCTGAGTCCCAAAGCTAAAGCAATCTCCGAGAAGATGAATTTCCTGGTGACGAGCTTATTCTGGGGATTGGAGGACTGGGGGGCATCATGACGATGATCTTAAAAGTTGAAATCAAGCAAAGAACAATGCTTAGCACTGTGCCTGGCATATAGTAGGCACTTAAATGTTTACTATCAAAAAGACCCCCAATAAAAAGAAAATATGAAGTTTCAGAGATTTAGAATATCTGCTACAATAATAAGAAGCTGCTTTTGTATGGATACAATGGTGTGAGGGGCACAGTGTTTCAACTTACGTGAAGAATTTTTAAAAAGAGATTTTTTTCTTGCTTAAATTGGGGGAGGGTGTAAAGAGGAAGAAAGGTTAGAAAAGATTATATGAAGTTTAAAAAATCTGGCAAATACAATACATTCACTATTTTTTATTTTGTGAGGATGGGTATTCGACAGGGAATCTAGCACTGGTGTAATGCACATGGCATTTTAAGAATCAACTTAAATTAATTGTATTAAGGAAGTGGAAAAGGCAAGTCATCAACTATTTGCTAAGATAGGAAACAGAGTAAGAAAATACACACAAGATAAATTATATTGTACTAGTAAATTAATTACACCCACATATCTATATTCTACTATGCCTACCTTTAAAGCATCATGAAAGACTGGAACTCCTGGATGGTATGTGCAAGAATCTGACAAAAACAAAAAGACAACCCTGTTAAAAAACAAAAAACAACCTACTACCACCACCGACTTCTCTATCACCCTTTCCACATGCAATCAATTCCTTTAAAAATCAAGGTAACTTTAAAAAAAATTTAATATGAACCTAAACATTATGAAATAATTTTTATGTCCCAAAAGAGGACTATGAAACTGTAAAAATATAAAACTACCACAGTTTGTTTTTAAAAATATATATTAAACCTAATATGACAGTACCAACATTTGCCTGCTTGTCAGTATCTCCTTCTGAGCATCCTTCTGTTTTCTTTTTTGATGTGTTCTTGATGCTTTTTGACTGTCCATCTTTCCCACTCACCTCAACACCCTTCCACCCCAAATAAAAGCCATCCTTGGTCAGTCAGTCATCAAACATTTATTAAGCACTTATTATGTGCCAAGCACTGTGTACACAGTGCCAAACACTGTGTTTTGCAATAAATACACTCAAGCAAAACAAATCTATCCACTGGTGATGTCTAATAAAGTACCTCTCATTCTGTACCTCTAGTTATCAACTCTTTGCCAAGAGGTGGAATGCCTGCTTCATTATCGGTCTTATGGAGTCAGAATTAACCATTGTACTGATAGGAGTTCTTTTCTCTTTCAAAGTTGTCTTCCTTTACATTAATGTAGTCATTGTATAAACTATTCTCTTTAGCTCTGCTCACTTCACTCTGTATCAGTTAATACAAGCCTTCCTAGGTTTCTGTGAATTCTTCCCTTTTGTCATTTCTTATGGCACAGTAGTATTTTATCATTTTCAGATTTTGTTCAGCATTCTCCAACTGTTGGGACACTCACTTCTCCCCCTAGTTCTTTAGTACAACACAAAATACAGCTTTGAACACTCTTTATACATATGGAGTATATACCTAGAATATTATTAGGTTAAAGGGTGTGTAATCTGATGACTGATTTTTGCATCCCACCCATTCTCTCTCCTCAGGCTACCTTGGTTCAGGCTCCTCCATTCCTTGCCTAAGTTAGGCAATAGTCTAATTTATTGTCCTGCCTAAAAAGTCTTACCCTGTAATCCATCCTGCGCACTTCTAATAACGTTATTTTACTTAAGTACAGATCTGACCCTCTGACTCCCCTACTTAACTCCAGAGGCTTGCTATTGCCTAATCATATTCATAACTATTTGCTATTCATAGCCTGACCCGAACCTATTTGTCCAGCCTCACTGGACATTTCTCCCATATTTTGTAATCCAACCAAATTCATCCTTTTTTCTTCCCCACACAGGACATTCCATGTCCACTCATCATGCCCTTGCAATGTTCTTGGAACACACTCATCTCTTACCTATACCTTGCAGAATTTCTCTTCCTTTAAAGTAGAAAATTCAAGCATCAACTTATACGTGAAGCCTTTAGATCCCTATTAATTGGAATACCCTTCATTTGAAACTTTGCTATACTTAATTACTTTGTATGTATTTACTTCATATTTACTCGGCATATATTTCAAATATTTATGTATTAGCTATCTTCCCAAGTAGAATGCAAGCTCCTCGTGAGTAGGAATTGTTTTGTTCTTTGTATTTGTACCCCCACTACTTACTATTAACTTGGCACATAAAGCTTAATAAATGCTTCTTGACTGTGATCCTTCCAAACTGCTTTCCAGAATTACTAGAACAATTCACAGATCCACCTACAGTACATTATTAGTGTCAGTTCTTTTGCTGTTCCAATAATTGTCATTTCTCTTTTTGGTCACTTTGGTTTCATGGCCAATCTAACAGATGCAAGGTTAAACATGAGTAATTTTAATCTGCATATGTTTTTCCTATTAGTGGAGTTATTTTTGCAAATGGTTCTTCACATGTAAGATCCTAAGGCGTTTCATCATTCTATTTGTCTTCCTTTAGATGTCTGCTAGCTTAACAATACTATTCCAAAAATGTAGTTCCTAGACTCTGTTTCTTTTTAATGCATTAAAGATTACATCAGAGGGTTATGGTTGTTGTTGCTGTTGTTTTTTGTTATTGTCACTGACACATACATGTTGAGTTTGCAGTCCATTAGAACTCTGGTAACTTTTCAGATGATACCTAGCCACGTCCCCATCTCATGCCAAAGTGTAAGACCTTATGGTTAAGCCTATTAATTTCCATCCTATTAGATTTAGCCCAACTAAGCTGATATATTCTATGGAGATCTTTTTAGATCCTATGACCCAACCAGTTAACTATCCCTTATGGTTTTCCATGATTTGTAAATTTGTTAACAATAAACATTATTCCTTTAGTTAAGTCACTGATAAAGTTAAAACATTCCAGGGCCAAGAACAAATTCTTGAGGCACTCAATAGAAACCTTCTTCCATGCTGATACTCAATTATCAATCAATCTATCTATCTAATTCAACTAGTTCTAAAGCCACCTGACAGTAGTATTGTTTAACCTACATCCTTTCAACTTTTCCACAAGAACAACATGAATGGCTTTGTCAAATTCTTTGCTAAAATCTAGTCACCCTGGAAGCCACTAAGGCTGCAGGTTCCCCACCTGATAAACAACATCAACAGCATTCTCCTATTAATTGTCTACTAATTGTCAAAATGTGAAATGAGGCTAATCTGACATGACTTATGCCAGCAAATATTCCATATTTCTTACCCACCCAAGCTCTAACCAGTCTACCACTCAGGAGATGACCCTGACTTTACTTAATACTAAGGTCAAGAACATGGCATGAATTCTCTTAGCTTCTTTCAATGTCACCAATAGAAGTTTGTGTGTCCTCATTTGTAAAAAGAGGATAATATCTGCCCTACCCAATTCACAGAATTGTGGGAAATAAGGAACTTTATAAATTTTAAAGTATTATATAAAGCACACTAACATTACTATAAATACTTCCCCCTCTATGCATATGTTCAAGTATCCATTATCCTAAAAAAAAAAAAAAACCCAAACCTTTCAAACCTTGCTTGCTTTCAAGCTACCACCAAAGAATAATCTATAATCACTGTCTCTAAATACTCCAAATTCTTATAATTTGTAGCACTTAACACTACTGACCAACCCTTCCTTAAAAGTCTTACCTCTGTTACAGCTTCAGAATCACTTTATTAATACTGGTTTTCCTCCTCTGGGTTCCCCCTCTCCCATCCTAAACAGTCTCCAATGCTCAGTTTTTTACTCTCATTCTCTGCACCTTATAGATAATCTCAACAGCACCAAAGGTAAGAGGTGGTACCTCAGAGTTATTTTAATTTACATTTCTCTAATCAATCGTTATTTAGAGCATGTTTTCATATGATTACAAATAGCTTTGATTTCTTCTTCTGAAAACTGCCTGTTCATAACTTCTGACCTTTTATCAAATGGGGACTGAGGAAGAATTCTTTATTAAACAAGGGATAAAGGCAAACATAAAAGATAAAATGGAGCATTTTGATTATATAAAACTTAAAATTTTTTTGCATGAAAAATTAGAGTAAGAGAAGCAACTAACTGAAAGTCTTTTTAGCAAAATGTTCAATAGAGGTCTGATATCCAAGATATATGGAGAAAAGAGAGAAATATGTAAGAATAAGCCAATAGTTAAATGATCAAAAGAAACTGGGCAGCTAGGTAGCTCAGTGCACAGTCAAGAAGTCCTGAGTTCAAATCTGGCCTCAGACACTAGTTGTGTGACTCTGGGAAAAGCACTTAACCCTGTTTGTCTCAGTTTCCTCATTTGTAAAATAAGCAAGAGAAGGAAATGGTAAACCACTCCAAACCACTCTACCAACAAAACCCCAAATGGGGTCAGATATGACCAAAACAATTTAACAACAAAAGACATTAACTGGCAATTTTCAAAAGGAGAAATGCAAACTACCAATAATCAAATGAAAGAAATGTCCCAAATTGTGAAAAAAAGAAATGCAAATTATAACGCTGAGTGTACATTTCATATCCCCAAGAGCAGCAAAGATATCAAAATACCAAAACAGTAAATGTTGGAGGGGTTTGTGGTAAAAAGAGCACACTAATGCACTGTAGATGGAGCTATGAATTAATCCAACCAGAAACAATTAGAAATTATACTAGAAAAGTTACTAAACTATATTGACTTTTGATCCAGTAATGCCGTTATTAGGCATATAGCCCAAGGAGGTCAAAGGCAGAAGATACATCTCACAAATACTATTCACAGTAGCATCTTTTTGTGGCAGCAAATAAGTAGAAACAATGCAGGTACCCATTGATTTGGGCATAGCTGAATAAGTGTTACATGTAACTAAATATTAATGCACTGCAAGAAATTACAAATAAGAATTCAGAAACTTGGGCAGATCTTTCTAAACTGTAAAGTAAGCAGAACCAGAAATAATAGATTCTTGGTCAGGGATGGAGCAGAAGAGACAGTTAAAAATGAATTTACCTAGAATTCTGGGAATCCAATCAAGAGAGCTTTAAAATTGTGTGTGTGTGTGTGTGTGTGTGTGTGTGTGTGTGTGTGTAGTAAGGGAGTTAATTACCCTTATTAGTTTACCCAACATCACACAAGTGCCAAGTGGCAGAACAGATTTTGTACCCAAGTCCTCAGACTCCAAATGCAGTGTTCTCCTACTACACCAATGTGTCTCTTCAATACAGCAGAGCAGCAGTAGAAAGCCAGTAAGTCACAGAATAAAATATTCAAAAAGAATGACAGCAAAAGTAGCCATGGCATCACATGTCTAATACAAACGTATTAGTTATGAAGAAAAAAATAGCATGAACCAGAAATATTAAAGCTAGGAAGCCATAACTATCACATGGCTTTAGAAAGCTATGTACGCATATTCATATGTGTATATGTGTGTGTATGGCATTATTAAAGTGGGACAAAAGAGCAGAAGAGTAACAATATATATTATTAAGATATAATCACATAAGGAAACGCAATAACAAGGAAAAAAAGGGTGGGTGGGAGAGCAGGGGGAAGGCAGGCATGGAAGAGAACATATAGGAAAAAGTTTAAAAGAGGGAGAAAGAGAAAGAAACTTTACAGGAGAAAGAAATCTTAGAAGGATAGGAGGATTTCAGGATTGAAATTTTGAAGACAAAGAATTCCAATGAACAAATAAAAGGGAAGCCATGTAAAAGGACCAAAATGATAATACAGTGGCAACTGATCAATGAACTTTGGTTTATAATTTCCAAGAGACACATGGAAGTGGGGCAGATAAGATGAATAGCAAATGAGTGAGTGGAGCAGAACCAGGAGAACATTGTACACAACCACAGATATAGTGATTCTGTGATGACCAACTTCGATAGACTTGGCTCTTCTCAGCATTACAAGGTTCAAAGACAACTCCAAAGGACTCATGATGGAGAGAGCTAGCTATATCCAGAGAAAAACTATGGAGTCTGAATGCAGATTAAGGCAAACTATTTGCTTTTTTTTTCTTTTTTTCAGTTTTGCTTCTTCTTTCTCATGATTCATTCCATTGGTTGTAATTCTTCTTTACAATTTGCCTACTATGTAATAAGTTTAAGGTGGAGGCATATGTAGAAGATATATCCGATTCCATGCTGTGCTGGGGGGAGGTGGGAGGGGAAGAAAATCTGGAACTCTAAAACATGCAGAACTGAATATTGTAAACTAAAAATAAAAAATCTTAATTAAAAAAAATTAAAAAAAAAAGATGAATAGAAAAATATGATACTGTACAGTAGGAAAAATATTAGGTGTACTCAAGCTCATGAGGAATGGATATTTAAGCTCAGGAGGAATGGAGACTCTAGCTAATATTAAAGACATCAAAAATTTATTTTTAAAGCTCTGTTGGAGCAAGAGGAAGACCCAATAAGGCATAGTGACTGCTACTTTGGGTTGGATGTAAATAGATAACAGAAAAGGGAAAATTCAGTTCTAATTTTGCTTCTGTTTTCACTAGCAAGGATCAAAGGATTATTGATTTTGTGCACTTCATTTTAAGATGAGGAAACTGAAAAGTCCACAGAAATTAAGTTAACATTCCCAGGATCCCATAGGTAATAAAAAGCAGAACCAGGATTGAAACCTAGTTCTCCTAATTCCAAATTCAGCACCTTTTCACCAAGCTGCTGCAGAGAGAGAATAAAGGATAGTTAATAGAAAGAAACCCAAAGCAGATTAGGAGACAGCAATAGTATCCAACTGCAGTCACCTGTTAAAGGCACCAAGCTTGGACACAACTACATTCCAGGCTTCTGAGAGTACGGCATATGTCATCATTGAGCAGCTGTCACTGATCTTTGAAAGATCATGGCAAATGGGAAAGATGTCCTAGCACTGAAGGGCAAATGCTGCTCTCTGATGTTAACTTCAATTTCTGGCAATATTCTATAACATACTATTAAAGGGATAATTTATTAGCAACCATAAAAGGAAATGGCAACCTGCAAGAAACCGACACAATTTGTAGGAACCTCACCAAGAACAGATCATCTAGATTAACTCATTTACTTGCTTGACAGGATTATAAAACCTAGAAATTCAGGGAATGCATATATACTATATGCCTACCATACTTAGGATTTCAGGTAAGCACTTGTCAACGTTTCTCACTTGATCCTTGTGTACAAGATGCAGAACAGGTAAACTAAATGATAGTACCATTAGGTAGATTCAGAACTCTTAGAGAGATTGGACTCAATGAGTATTCATTAATGGGCCAATGTCAATTTTCGAGGAAGTCACCCTTGAATTTCCTTAACATCGTGATGTTCAGTATTTTTTTTTTATCGATCATTTGGCTTTTATAGCAAAATGAAAGCTCCTTGAGGTCAAGGACTGTTTCGTTTTTGTTTCTGTCACAAGCACATAATAAAGCCCAGCACATAGTGGGTATTTAATAAATGTTTGTCTATTGATTGGATAAAGCATAGATGACAAGAGACTATAAAACATGCAAATACCAGGATGCTGATAATGACAGCTAAAATACTTGATCCAAGATCTTGTCTAGAATAGAAGCTAGAATAATGGGGCAAGTCAATTATCTTAATTAAATTATCTTAAAGTTTAATAGGGAGAAATATGTTTGTCTTCAAAGTAGCAACTTCACTAATATAAAATGAAGAAGGTGTAAAAAAGACAACACCTCCTGTGAAAGAAGAATGAGTGTTCTGGTAGACTTCAAGTTAAAATGAAACAAATCACTGCATCGGGATATAAACAACTAATAATCAATAATCATTTATCAAACATCTAAGTATCAGGCACTGTGCTAGGAATACAAAGAAAAACATGAAACAATTCTTGCCCTAAAGAAGCTTACAGTCTAGCCATGGGGAACCACAGGTGCATACCTACATACAACTACCTTCAAACTAGCTACAAGGTAATTTGGTAAAGGGAGGAGGCATTAGCTACAGAGGGAATCAGGAAAGACTTCATGTAGAAGGCAGCACTTAAACTGAGCCTTGAAGAAAATGTGGCATTTTGAGAGATGAAATTAAGAGAGTATGTTCCAGGCAAGTGTGATAGCCAGTGCAAAGCTATGAGACAGAAGGTGAAGTCTGAGAAAACCAGAAGTATAATACACCTGGGTGCCTAGGCTTTACTGTACATGGAGGGGAATAACAGGTAACAATGAGAGAAATGTAGGTTGGAGCTTAGAAGGGCTTTGAATACCATAAAAGTGTTTATCTGATCCTCGAGTAATGGGGAGCCAATGGAGTTTACTGTGTAGAAGAATCACAGGGACAGATCAGAGCTCTAGAAGATCACTTTGTCGGCGGTGTAAAGATGAGTTAGAGTAGGAGAGACATGAAGCAGAGAGATCAATTAGGAGGTTAACCCAAAGTCTAGGTAAGAGGTGATGAAGGTTTGAACTAGGGTAGTGATCGTGAGTGGAGAAAGGCGAGTGATGTAACTGTTCCAGTGGTAGAAAAACCTGGATATGCAGGCTGAGAGTGAAAGTTACAGAATGAAACCAAAGTTGCCTAGAAAAATGGTGATACTCTCTCACTATTCAGATAATTTGGAATAAGGTTGAGTTTTGGTGTAACAATGAGTTCTATTTTGAGATGTCTAGCATGTAGTTGGTTACGTAGAACTGCATCTCAGGACTAGGGCTGGAAATCTGGCATTTGCATGGAGATGATAAACCAGTGGAAACTGGTGAGATCACCAAGAAAGTATAGAGAAATGAGAGAAAAGAGATTAAGACTCGGTACAATCACAGATGAGAATATGACGAGCTAGTAAAGAAGATCAAAAAGGTATGATCAGAGTAGGAGAACTAATAGAGCAGAATATCATGAAAACCCAGGGAAGAGAGTATTAGGAAAAGAAGGGGGTCAACAGTGTCAGCTGCTCAGAAGTCAAGAAGGACTGAGAAAGGCAATCAGATCTGGTAATTAAGAGATCATTGCTAACCTTGGAGAAAGAAGTTTTAATTAAGTAGTAGGATTAGAAGTTAGATTAAAAGGGGTTAAGAAGTGGGATATGAAGTAGAGGCAACAAAAAAAGAGTCATTTTTCTAGGAGTTTGGCTTGAGAAAGATAGGAGATATGATGATAACTTAAGGGGATGGCTGGGTCTAGTGAATATTTTGAGAAACCTGAACTTGTTTATAGCATCAGGGAAGAAATTCATCTTTGTTGCGTGCAAATCTGTCCTCTGACTTCAGGGCCAGCACTCTGTCTACTGAGCCACATGTATGCATACATACATTGGATATATAGGACCAAAAGCCATTTCCCAATAAAGGGTAAAAGAAAATGAATAGTTCTCAAAAGAATTTAAAACTATTAACAATGACATGAAAGAATACTCCAAATCATCAACAAAAAGACAACTCCTAATCAAAACAATCCTAAAGTTTCACATCAAACTCAAAAAATTGGTAGATGACAAAAGACTGGAATAGCCAATACTGGAGGGATTGTGAAAAGACAGGACATCCTGGGGCACTGATGGAGTTTGGATCTGTATAACTATTTTGGAAAATAACTGGAATTATACAAATAAATAGACTAAAGGTCCATTCCCTTTGATCCAGCCACTCCACTATTAAACATATCCCAAGGAGGTTACTAATAAGAAGAAGCAAGTTCCCATATGCACCAAAATATTCATAACACAACTTTGGAAACAAAATACATGCCCAGCAATTGGGGGAATGATTAAACAAACTGTATATGTAATAGAATTTGATGAATAGAGAAATATGAAAAGATTTACACAACTAATGCACAGTGAAGTAAACAGAGAGAACAATAAGCATAATGACTACAATAATGTAAGTAGAAAGAACCATAATTTTTTAAAAAGTTGTGAATTACAAAAAACAATTATACTCCCAAAGAAAAGATGTGAGAAGACATTAACCAACCCACTCCTTCAGAGATCAGACATCCATAGACATGATGCAATAAATATATTTTCAGACTTTTTTGATGTATCAGTTTTGCTTATTTTTTTCCTTAAAAAAAAATTATTCATTACATAGGATGACTCTACCCTCTCCAGGGGTCCATGAACTTTTAAATATATTTTGTTAACTTCATTTCAATATAAATGTTTTTTCTTTGTAATTTTAACATTTTGCCATGTGCATTTAAAAGTATCTTTTCTGAGAAGGGATCCATAGGATTCAACTGAATGTCAATGGGATTTGTGAATCATAAAAGTCTAAAAACTTTTATTTTAAATGAATCTGAATTAAATTACTTTAAAGTTGATTCATATTCTTCTATGCAACCAAAACATAGCTTTATATTCTACGTTGGTATATATATGTAGGATAATTCCAGCTTTACCCTCATCTATTTAATCCTAATTTTTCTCCCCTAATTTTACTTTACATCCACATCTTCATGATTCCCAAATTTAAGTGAAGCAAAGAATGATAAAGATTAGATTTTATATTTATTCTAAAAAGTCCTTTACTCCAAATGTCTTTATCACTTTAGATGACTATACCAAATTACCTGTGCCTCAAGACAAGTATTTCATATAATTTAAAAGTTAGTAAAATTGCCCACATAGTGTAGAAATCCATTCCACTACTAATTCAAGATGTTATGAAATCCTTACAATTCCTCAACATCCCTATAATAAAAAGCTACTTTTATTCCAATTCCACTTTTAAAGCTTGGGGTCACTTTATCTAAAAGCAATCTACTATCTTTTATCCTAAATCTAAATAACTATTTCCCCAAAATTTATTATGTATTCTACCTGACTCCTATAAGAGAATATTCCCACATATTCCTAAAGGCAAGGTGGTATTTGATCGGAGTTCACAACCTTCATTCATTCACCAAATATTCATCAGGTGCCTACAAATGGAATGGCAACGGGTCAAAATCCATTATCTCCAGTAAGTTATGATTCTACAATATGTTGTATAAATAAAACATGAAATACTACTTCTAGTGGTACACATACATTTTATATGTACAATTACAAATAACAGCCACGCAGAATCAGATTTAAGGAGGAATGAGGCCTAGAGAATTTAGTTGACTTGAAGAGTTGGACAGGTCCTCTAAACTCCACATTCTGTGCTCTACTATAAGTGAAGGAGTATAAGAAAAATAAAAATGTTTGCTACTGTGTAGTTTCAGTTGTCTTTAATGTCAAATACAGAAACAAAACTGATGTTTTTATAAGACAAAATCAGCAGTAACAAACAATTCAGCAAAAGTTGCAATAATCTTTTCAAATGGAGACATGGTAATTAAAAAAAAAGTTCTACAACAGAGTATAAAAGTCTGGAATTTTGGCACTGTCTACTAGACCTCTTTTAACTCAGAGGAAGCTTAACTGAAATGACAGGTAAGTAACTACATGTTCTTTCCCTACACCTCAACTGTAATGAGACCCAATTTTATCCTTTGAAATAAAGGGCAAAGGGCCCGATACTGTCTTTAATTGATTATATCCCCCAGGTAGAGCTTAGTAAGAAAGAATAAAGTTGACAGCAGAATGGGGACGGGCAGAATGAGGGATGCAGAAGGTGACTAGGCAAACACGTGGGGCCAGGGGTGAGTTAATAGCTTAATTTGGGAGTAGGGGAAGGGAGGGCGGGATAAGGGGTGAAGGGGGGTGGGTAGGGGGGGTAGAGAAGGAAGGAGAGAGGTGGCTTAGGAGGTGCAGGGGTAGGGAGGGGAGAGCCGCATCATGACTCTAAGGCTCAGGATGGGGCCGGGGCGATGGCCACGATGTGTGGTCAAATTGGATGGAGGATGGCCGGAGGGCTGTGACTAATGCCGGGACGTGAGGAGACCGGGCTTTGCAAACCCCACCTGGGGCCGCGGGGCTGTCTGGCCATCCTTACTGGCCGGCTCTCCTCTCCCGAGGTTGGGGGGGGGGGAGGGGGGACTGGGCCACCCTAAGAGCCCCGGCCAGGGAGAGGAAGGTGAAGAGGGAGGCATCGGCGTGGGGCTGGGGGAACGGTCTTCTTACCATCGGTGTTGGTTTCGGGGTCGAAGCGCTGGCCGCAGCCTCTGTTGTAGCAGAGCAAGGACATGTCTCTCTCCGCCCCGACCGGCAAGCTGACAGAAGCCGGACCGCAGCGGCGGCTGCAAAGACTCTTCCACCGCAATCTGCGGTCTGACTCCTCTGGCTACAGCCAGTTTCCGGAAACGGCCGGTTCCGCTTCGGGAACCTTCGCGAACTTTCCGGTCGCGCGCAAGCGCAGTAGAAACCCGAAGGGGCGGAAGGAGGAGGTGCGGCGGCGCAGTGGCGCGCGGTGCGCGGCGTTTGCCGCTGGGGCCCCAACATCCACAACCGTCATTGCTTGTGGAGGAAGCGTCAGAGCTGGGGAAGGGCTTGGGCGGGCTGGAAGAAGCTGGTGGAGAGAGCGGTATGAAAGGGAAAGCTGTGGGCTTTGGCTTTGTATGCTGAGCCCCCTTGATCAGACACGCCTGGGGCCTTAGCATCCATGTTAACGCTCTCTGTGGGCTGTAATTGTCACCAGACACAGCAGTAATGCTCGCGAGAGGGTTAAAGACTGATACTTAAGAACTGGTTGCTTTGAGTACTACATAAAAGCCACAGGCAAAATACCGAATAGGGTCAAAAATAATAATTGTTAAAATCCCCGAGGCTGGACCTATGGCTCTCATCAAAGGAATGCCCTTACGCATCCTCCCCTCCACCCATCACCCCCTTCCCCTCCCCCATCAGTGTTTTGGTTGGTTGGTTGTTTCAGCCTTCCATCCTTTATCTTTTTTTTCATTATGGTCCCTATAGCTCTTGTCCCCAGTAGTATAATTAAGGAAAAAAATAAACATTTTGGAGATGGGTGAACGACAAAAGCATTTACTGAGTGCCTCGTTTAAGTTCCAACTAAAACCCCACCTTCTATAGGAAGCCTGCTCTGACTACTTAATTTCAATGCCTTCCTTTTATTTTCTATTTATCCTGTATATGGTTTACTTTGTTTATATTTGTTTGCTTGTCTCCTTGTAAGCTCCTTGACGGTTGGGACTTCCTTTTGTATCCGGGAGTTTAGCACTGTGGGTGTGCTTAATAAGCGTTTATTGAAGGAATGCTTATTGTATGCTAGAAACTGTGCTAAATTCTGGGGATATAAAAAAAAAAAAAGACTCCTTTTACCTTCAAGGAACTTACATTCTAATAGATGAATACAGTATAGAGGATAGTGGTGGCCAGGCAAGTGTTTTGGTCAGAGAAGTCACAAGGATTGGTGACTGAAGTTAGAGAGCAAGTGATTGGTATGTCCAACATACCAACAATAGCAGTGTTGATTATTGTTCTCATAGCCAAAGGTTAAGAGGGAAGGACTATGGACGGAGAAAGGAAATAGGTACTTGCAGCTGGTAGGTCTGAGTCTGCCTTAGTAAGGCTTAGTAAGTCTTACTGCCCAGTAAGCCTTAGTAAGTTAAGACTCGCCAATCAGAAACCAGGGTCTCAGGTCAGAGCTGGAGTGCCAGATGGGAGATGGAAACTGGAGTGTCCTGGGAACCAAACGGGAGTTGGTGCAGAAGTATGCTTCATTCAACACCTAAAGTCTGCCTATAAATTCACCATTGGCAGCAGAGTTCTAAGGTCTTCAGTTAGGTTTTCCTTTTCATTATTGTGGTAATCACATGAATTTATCCTGATTCTGCTTAATTCTCCCTGTATAGTTCCTATGAGTTTTGACAAGTTTCCCTGATTTCTTCACATTGGTCTATAAATAATAGATTAATAAATAAAATACCAAGTTATATTCATGCAGTTTGTTAGGCTATTCTCTAATCAATGGACACACAGTCTTTTTCTAAGTTCTTTAATACCCCAAAACTTGTGCTGCTATAAAGCTAGAGTAGGGGATAATACAGGTTCACTTTTCAATATGTTGAATTTTAGGTGCCAGTAAGGTACTCAGGTGAAGATGTTCAGCAGGCCATTGGAAAAAATAAGAATAATTCTTGAGGATAAATATGGTAAAAAATAAAGATTTCGAAGTCATTTGGCAATGATATTATGATTCCACTAGTCAGCCTGGTGCAAATTTTTAGCAGTATCCTCAACAATCCTTCAAGGCTTATGCTCATTCTTTGCTACTGTCGTCTTGTATTTCTTATTTTTAACTCATCCCACGTATCCAATTCATTGCCAGGTCTTATCCTTTCTACTTTCACAATTTCTCATATTTCACGTCTTCTCCACTCACACAATCACTACCCTACTTCAAGCCCTTATCACCTCTTACCTGGAGTAGAGCAATAGCTTACTAACTGGTATCCTTGCCACAAGTCTCTCCCCATGCCAACCCATCCTCTTCCACTCAGTTGCCAAGGTGACTTTTCTAAAGCTTAGGTCTCACTATGTCACCCTTCTGCTCAATGAACTCCAGTGACTCCCTGTTAATTGTAAGATCACATATAAATTCCTCTATGGGGTATTTAAAGTTTTTTATAACCTGGCTCCTTTTTCAGTCTTCTTAAACTTTACACACTCCACAAATTCTACAATCCAGCTACATTGTCCTGCTTTCAATTCCTCAAAGAGGACATTCCATCTCTTGTCTTTGTGCCTTTGCACTGGCTGTTCTCCAGGCTTAGAATGTTCTGCCCCCTCTCCTCTGCCTTTTAGTTTCACTGGCTTCCTGATTTCATTCAAATCCCACCTATTTTCAGGAGGCTTTTCACAATCCCCTAGCTACTAATACCTTCCCTTTTCAGATTGACTTCCATCTACTCTGTATATATCTTATGTGTCCCTATTTACATGCTATCACTTCTATTAAAATGTAAGCTCCTTTAGGGCAGGGACTGTTTTTGTCTTTCTGTGTATCCTCAGGATACACAGTGCCTAGCACATAATAAGCACTCACTAAATGTGCCTTGACCAGCTGTCTCCAGTATATTTGCTTCAGTTCTCTCAGAACTTCTAAGTACCTAAAGGTCAATCAGTCAGTCAATATAAATTTAGTAAACAGCTAGTAGGTGCCTGACAACTATGTTAGGTTCTGGAATATAAAATTAAGAAACGATCCCTGCCCTAACGGAGCTTACATTTTAGCATGGAGATAACACATATGAGTTGATGTGTTGGTAATCAAAATGGGCTCCTTAGCACTTAGTTCAACAAGTACCCTTGAAGAGTTTGGCCTTTGTTTCCTTTGATTAATTCAGTGTCTTTGATTGAGTCTTACTAAGTGCTAAGCCCCAGGCCCAAACCCCTATTGGGTGTAAAATCTTAGTGGGTGTGGATTGTCAACTAAAGTGGGGCCCAAGGTGGGG
This sequence comes from Trichosurus vulpecula, assembly GCF_011100635.1. Lineage (NCBI taxonomy): Eukaryota > Metazoa > Chordata > Mammalia > Diprotodontia > Phalangeridae > Trichosurus > Trichosurus vulpecula. Next base: position 161,604,676 of record NC_050574.1, on the reverse strand, counting down.
CTAAGTCCAGGGAGGGCCTAGTATACATGTCTGGGAGAGCAGAGGCTTTTAAGTCCGCCTCTCTGTGATGATTCTAGGTCACATGGGTGAGTCACATGTGTGACTCACCCCTGATGCTGAAAAAGATATAAAAACCAGGGGTTGGCTGTTTGTTCTTTGGAGCTTTCTTACAGCAATGGTGGCGTGTGACTCTGGGCCAGCCCTTGGTCTGAGCTCCTGGGCTGAACCTAGATGTTGGTAACTATGAATCTGTATTTGGTCTGTCTGTTAATGTTTGTAATTTGTTTGTATTTTGTTCTGAAGTTCAGGGTGCTGGTTTTTTTCCCCTGAACTAAGTGAATGCTGTCTGTATGCTGGATTAAAGTAAACTTGTCAACCCCTTCACCTTGCTTTCCTTATTAAGGCAGATCAAAAGAACCTGTGCTGTTGGCAGCTTTCCGGGTGCTGGCTGTGGGTGGATCTTACACCCCCACAGAAGCTGCTAGCCGGATTGTGGAAACAGTTGACTGGTGGAAGGCTAAGAAAGGTAGCTCTGACTGAGGTAGTCACAGAGATTGTGAATGGAGCCATAGAACAATTGGTTATCATTCTTTTCTAATACAATAGTAATATTGATTGAATTATTGTTTCCTGAGCAAGAGATGAAAGGAGTATGGAGAGGGGGGAGGGCATCAGGTTATTTGGCAGGATGCCTACACTACCTAGGTCTTGGTGTCCTGGTGGATAACTAGATGAAATAAAATGTAGTCTGGGGATGTGGAGAACACTATATATAGGGGGCTAAGATGGGGATTAACTCATCCTAAAATCTAGGCAGCTCTACCCCAGTGGCAGTTCCAAAGACAAATGGATTAAATTTTCAAGGGAGGGGCTAGGTCTGGAGGGTTTCTTCCTCAAGGGAAAAGGCATAAATCAACAGGGCAGATGTCACAGCTGAGTGGCATTAATTTGACTGAAAACAGATCATGTTACTGCCAGAAAGGAATGCTGTCTGAGACTGAATGACTGTTCCATGCTTTATAATAATAGCTAACATTTATGTAGAACTTACTATGTACTAGGCATTGCACTAAGCACTTTATAATTATTATCCTAGTTAATCTTCACAACAATCCTGGGAGGTAGGGCCTATTAAAACTCCCAGTTTACAGATGAGGAAACTGAGGCAAACAGAGGTTGTGACTTGCCCAGGTCACATAGCTAGTATCAGGGGCTAGATGTGAAAAATCATATTTTCCTGATTCCAGGCCTGGCACTTTATCCACTGTACCACCTCACTTTATAATTCTGCTACCTGGTCACTTACTAGCAAGACTGGAAGTCTGAATAAGCCATGGTAGCTATCTTCCCACCCTTCTCTCAACCTGGCGATGCATATTTTGTTATTGTTCAGTAATGTATGACTCTTTGTGACCCCATATGTAATTTTATTGGCAGAGATACTGGAAAAGTTTTCCATTTCCTTCCCCAGGGGATTAGTCAAACAGAAGTCAAGTGACTTGCAGAGGGTCACACTGATTAGATTTAGAGTTGGTAGGGCAGGTTCAGGTGTGAAAAAATTCATTTAAATGATTTTCTCCCAACCAAGTGGAGCTTTACTAACACAAAAGCAACAGGCTCACCCTGAAAGAAAGACTAACAATTTACAGAGGGACTGGAGCTTGTTTTTTATAAGGACAGGATAAGGGAAACAGGGGCAAATTTATGACCCAGGATGAGGGAGACAAGGAATTTTGTGGCCCAGGATAAGGGGGAAATTTTATGGTATTCCAAGATAAAGGGAAGAGACTTTAGGATACCCTCAGGCTTAGGAGAGGCCTCACAATGTACTGAAAAAGAAACCCTTAATATTAACCCTTAGGGCATCTTTGTATCTCCATCAACACAGCTAGTGAGTATCTGAGGCCAGATTTGAATTCAGCTCTTCCTGACTCCAGGTGTAGCACTGTATCCAGTGAGCTACCTAGGTGCCTCCATTTTTTTTTTTTAGCATACTAGAAGCAACTTTAAGTTTTAATCCCTTGATGGTCAACTTCCAACTTATTCTAGGAAATAAATGAAATATTGATCAAATCAGTAATTATAACAGAAAATCCATTCTTTTACTCTGACTCAGAGTTCCTGTCCTTTATCCTTTAAGTGTATCACTTTTTTCATGTCATTTCCCATGGCACTCAGATTCAGACACTTAAAGTGAAAAAATATCTGTATGTGGAGAAAATCATTACCACCCATCTCCTCCTTTCTATCCTACTTCCAATTCCCTCCAATTCCCAAACACAAAACAGTCCCTACCTTCAGGGAACTTACATTCTTTTTTAGGTAAAGAACATCTGCACCAGTAAGTGTAACATATATACAAATTCAATACCAAGTAATTTCAGGGTGAGAGAATACTAGCAATTGGAGAGATTATTATAGGCCTAGTGTAGGAGGTGGCATTTGAGCTAAGCTTTGAAAGAAGCTAGGTATTCTAAGAGGTAGGGGTGATGTAGGAGCTCATTCCAGGCATAGGGGCAGCCTGGGTAAAGGCACAAAGACAGGAAATGGAAAATTATGCTCTAGGAGCAGCAAGAAGCCCAGTTTGATTGAATGTAGAATACATATAGAAAAGTAGTGTACGATAAGAGAAAACACAAACAGAAATTGAAAGCAGAAATAAACCAAGCAAATAATGCAGATCAGCAGACAGGGCGTCTAACTGTCTGACTGTAGCAATACCTACATAGTTACCAGAGAGAGAAGCACCAACATTTGAGTTTTCAAAGCTGGGGGGCTCCTTAATGGCTACCCAGAGTCTCATCTGGCCAAATCACAGAACAGTCTTCCAATGAGTGAGCCCTGGAAGCAAAATGCTAACCTCAGGGTGTGTGTGTATATATATATATATATTACACATACACACACATATACATATATATGTATATGTATGTATATATGTATATATATGTATATATGTGTGTGTGTACATATATATATGTATATATATATATTTATTCAGCGTCAGAGGGCATCACAACCATGTGACTCAAACTCACGTGACTTAGGCTTTCTTGTGACTTAAGCAGGCCATCAAAGACTCTTGATTCAATCAAACACTCTTGATTGAAACAAAGGCGAGACTCAATCAAAGGCACTTGATTGCCTTAGTGCGGAGAAGCATTCCAAAAGAAAAAACAGCAAAAAGTCCCCATTTGCTTGCCATTACAGATGGTGAACAGAGGGAAGGGGCTGAATACAAGAGATATGAGGGTAGAGCTGACAAGATTTGGCCACTGATTGGAATTGGGAGGGGGTGAAAGAGAAAGAGAAGAAAATAACTGAGGTTGTATATCTGGTGATTATGAAAAGGGAAATAGAAATAGGGATGTTAGGAAGAGAAAGAATTTGCAGGGAAAAGTGAGTTCTGTTTTGGACATATTGAGTATAAAATAGTTGCAGGACAACCAGTTGGAAATATCAAATAGGCAGTTTTATTATTTCTCTTCTGTTCTCCTTTCCTTTCTCCCTAAATGCAGTGCAGACCCAAATCACTGAGTTTTATTCTCTGATCTTTCATTACTACCCCTCAATAGCAGTTGTTCCTCTTGAATCCATACCCTCACTGTTTTCTTTCTTTCTACTCAAGCATACCTACAACACTTCCCTATTTTAAACCAGTTCCTGGTTTACTTAATTTACTTTATTGAACTTAGGATCATAAATTTTACAGTTGGAAGGTATCATAAAGGTTATTGAGTATAGCTCCAGATGATGGTTACAGTGGTAAAGGAAACAGGGAGCATGGATCATAGGGGATAGAAAGTAGACCTTAGAGTCAAGAAGAACTGAGTTCATGCCCATTCTTTAACATAAACTAGCTGTGTAAACCTGGGCAAGTCACTTCACCTATTAGTACTTAGGCAACTCTCCAAGACTTTAATTATCAAAGAAAGTGATTATCTATTGGTATAGGGAAGCTCTCAACATTAATGAAGTCACACGTACAGTTTGGGGTGGGGAGAATGGCAATAAAAGCCTCATTCTTTTGTCACTAGCTTTTTTTTTTAACCAGCCTTAACTCATTCTAATCTTTAATATTACTAACAGTATTTTTTCAAGGTGGGCAGCTAGGTGGCACAGTGGATAAAGCAGCAGGCTCACCTTCCTCATCTTCCTGAATTCAAATCTGGCCTCAGACACTTTCTAGCTGTGTGACCCTGGGCAAGTCACTTAACCCTGTTTGCCTCAGTGTCTTCATTTGTAAAATGATCTGGAGAAAGAAATGGCAAACCATTCCAGTATCTTTGCCAAGAAAACTCCAAATGGGATCATGAAGAGTTGGACACAAATGAAAATGACTGAACAGCAAAAATTCCTTTCAAGAATACACAATGCCTTTGCATACATTTTTGTCTTACTTTCACTTTCTATTGGTATCTTTTAAAAATGTATTAAATTCCCTCTGAATACACACTAGTCTTTTTAAACAATCCCCCCTTTCCTTTTCATTAGAATTCTTCCCTCTTGTTTAAATTTAAAGAAAGACAATCCTTGTCCTCAAGACACTTAGAATCTAATGGAGGAAGACAAGGCACAAAAGGAAAGGGGAAGGAGTGGGGGAGAAGGAGAGAAAAAGCAGTATCAGAGAGTACCCCAGGAAGGGGCATGATGTAGATGATGGTAGAATGACTATGATGACAATGAAGAATTAGCTGGATTTTGAGTCTTTCTAGAAAGGGAGGTTATGTAATAAGTTTTTTGACTCACTCCCTAGGCCTCCAATCAGAGAGGAAGAAGCACGTGAAGGTACCAGTGAGGTATGAATGGCAAAATTGAAGCATTCTCTATGATGAGGAGTTCCCTGGCAAAGAGTTTGTCTGGTGTTACTGATCTAGCCATATGATCCTATATGGTTTTTCTTTGAACCTTTTGAAATCTTTTCTCTGAAAAATCTAGTGCTGCTGTTTAAAATTCTATTTTATTCTCTTTATTAACTTCTCCCTCTCTCATTGAGAAGGCCAGAAAAACAAAACCCATTATAAATACGTATAGTCAAGCAAAACAAATTTCTGATTTAGCCATGTTCATAAAAGAAACAAAGAGAAGAAAATATGCCTCATTGTGTTCTTTCTGCCCATCAGCTTTCTGTCTGAACAAAGTTCATCATGGTTCATCATGAGTCCTTTGGAATTGTGGTTGGTCATTTTGTTGATCGAAATTACTAAGTTTTTAAAAGTTTGTTATCTTTACAATATTGCTGTTACTGTGTAAATTGTTCTCCTGCTTCTATTCACTTCACTTTTCATCACTTCATGAAAGTCTTCCTAGGTTTTTTTTAAACCATCCCCTTCATTATTTCTTACAGTACGACAGTATTCCATTATGTTGATGTGCCATTAATTGTTTAGCCATTACCCAGTTGATGGTTATCCCTTTAGTTTCCAATTCTTTGACACCACAAAATGAACTACTATAAATATTTTTGAAATAAGGATCTCCTTCCCCTTTATTTGATCTCTTTGGGGTATAGACCTAATAGAAGTATCTCTAGGTCAAAGGGTATGCACAGGTTAATAGCTTTTTGGACTTAGTTACAAATTGTAATTGGACTAGTTCACAGCTTCATGAACAGTAAATTAGTGTACCTGTTTTCCTATAGCTCCTCCAGCATTTGTCATTTTCCTTTATTTGTCACTTAGCCAATCTGTTGAGTATGAGGCAGCATCTCAGAATTATTTTAATTTGTATTTCTCTAATTATTAGTTATTAAGAGCATTTTTCACATTACTATTGATAAATTGGATTTCTTGTTCTAAAAGCTACCTATTCATATCCTTTGACCATTTGTCAATTGGATAATGGCTCCTCTTATAAATTTGACTCAGTATGAGGATTTTATCATAGAAACTTATTGCAAAGATTTCTGCCCCCCCCAATTTTTCCAATTTACTTCTAATTATAATATTCCCTTGTGCTTGCCTCCTCTGATCTCTCACAAATTATAAGATAGGATGGTCATTTTCCTCCAAAGTTTGCATCATTTCCATCTCATCCATTTGTTATATAGAGATTAGCATTCCTCTTTTATCTATTTATCATTTGAAGAAGAAAATAGAATTGGATGGACCCTTGCTTAGAGGGAGGGCAAAAAAGAAAGAACTCCATTAAATGTCTGGATAATTGAAACCCTCATCTACAGGGTACCAGAAATAGGGTCCAAACTGAAAAGTAGGGGAGGTTTGTATTGGGTTTTAACAAACTGTTGAAATCCAAAAAAGCTGAGATGAGCAGGAAACTGGTTGCAGACACAGAAATCGAACTGGGAGAATTAAAATAAGAAAAGGAAGTAAAATATGAGGCACATCAACTGAAATATCTGATTCAACCTGCATACTCTAAACTCAGGTCTTTCAATAACTGTTGCTGACTGTAAACTACTCCACCCCACCCCACCACCATTCCCTTTACCAACATGTAGAATGATTGGGGCAGAATTTTCTATTCTTTCTCCAGATTCATGTGTCTATTATACCATGAACTCTTACGCTGTATTTTCCTCAAAATCCCTTTAACCTATGACTTCATGGAATGATACTGATGGAAGACCTTTACCATTTCTCATCTTGGAGATTATGTGCTTGCTTCTGTGTCTTCCCCTTGAGTCTAAACTGTTGCCAATCCAGTTAGTCAATCAACATTTGTTAAGTGCCTGCTATGTGCCGGGTACTGTGATAGGTGCTGGGGATTTAAAAAGAGGCAAAAGACAGTCCTTGACCACAAGGAACTTACAATCTGATAGGGAGACAACATGCAAACAAATATAGACAAAACAAGCTATATATGAGATAAATAGGAAATAATTGGCAGAGAGAAGGTGCTGGAATTATGAGGGGTTAGGAAAGGTTTCCTGTAGAAGGTAAAATTTTAGTTGGACTCAAAGGAAGCCAGGGAGGTCAATACTCACAGCAGAGGAGGGAAAGTGTTCCAGGTATGGGGGACAGGCAGAGAAAATGCCCAGAATCATGAGGAATGTCTTGGTCATGTAACATCCAGAAGGCATTGGATTAGAGAATATGTCTTGGGGAGTAAAGGGTAAGAATACTGGACTAGAAAAGTCCAAGTTACTGTAATAACCAATTGTGTCCTGTGAGAACAGATAATGAAGCATACCTCTGCCCATTTTTCCATCAGAATGTTGCGAATATTGTCAGACTGCCTCATTGTATCTGTTGGTTGAGCTTAACTGCTACCAGGGAGAGTTCAAGGCTGAAGATGGGAGGGAGGGGATGCTATACTTGGAAATGAATGTGATATAGAAATAAAAGGCATCAATAAAGTTTCTTTTAAAAAGATGTATACATTATATACACAGATGTAAACAAGCTATGAAAGCTCCTTTTAAGAAAAAATATTTTGTAATGGCTGAATTGAACTGATGGATTGTAATGGGGAGATTTTAGGAGCAAGCAGATTCACTAGCAATAGTCCAGATGTGAGTTGATGAAAGCCTATACCAGAATGGTGGCCGTGTCAGAGAAGAGAAGAGAAGAGAAGAGAAGGGGGCCATATTTGAGAGATGTTGCAAAGGTGAAATCAACAGGCCTTAATTGCTTGGACTGGGGTGGTAGTGAAAGATATTGGGGAATCCAGGGTGTTTCCTAGATTGTGAACATGAGGGACTAACAGGATGGTGTTGTCTTCTACAGTAATAATGAAGGTAGAAGTTAGGAGGAGTTTAGGGAGAAAAACAATAAGTTCAATTTTGCACACATTGAGTTTGAGATGTCTATGGGATATCCAGTTTGATATGTGTAAAAGGCAGTTGGAATTGCAAGAATGGAGGTTATCAAAAAGATTGGGGCAGGATAGGTAGATTTGAGAATCATAAGCATAGAGATAGTAATTAAATCCATGGGAACCTATGAGATCACCAAGTAAAGTAGTATAAAGGGAGAAGAGGAGAGGGCACAGGAAAGAACCCTGAGGGTCAGAGTTAGAGAGAATGATCTGGAAGAGTATTCAGCAAGAGTCAGAGAAGGAGAAGTTAAATAGAAGGAGAACCAGGAAAGAGTGGTATCCTGAAAACCCAGAAAGAAGAGAATATCAAGGCAGAGAATTATGATCAGTAGTGTCAAAGGCTGCAGAGAGGTTGAGGTGAATGAAGGTTGAGAAAAGGCCATTGAATTTGGCAAATAAGAGATCATTTGCAAATTTGGAGAGAACAGCTTAAGAAGAGAATGAGGGGAAAGAAAGTGGAGGCAATTATTCTAGATGGCCTTTTCCAGGAGTTTAGCTACAAAGGGCAGAAGGCATATAGGATACGAAGGTCAAGGGAGGTTTTTTAAGGATAGGGAAGACATGGGCATATTTGTAAGCAGTAGGAAACAAACTAGTGGAGAAGGAGAGATTGAAAATAAGTGAAAGAGTTGGGATAACAGAGGTGGCAATGTATTGGAGAAAGCAAGATGGAATAGATCACTTGAACAAGTAGAGGGGTTAGAGGAGTAAGGCTACTTCATCATGAGATGGGGTGAAGAAAGAGAAAGTGGCTGAAGGCACCTGAGTGATAAAATTAAGGAAGAGGAGAGAAGAGAGAATTCATGATGAGTGGCTTTAATTTTTTTTCTATAAAATATGAGGTCAGTTTTTCAGTTGAGAAAGTGAGAAGAGAGGGAGGAAAGAGAGAAGTTTGAGGAGGGTTGATACTGTAGGTAGACTAATTGTCTCCAAAGATAAGGAACACCTGTGAACAATATATTATTCTTGTCTATTCACAGTAAGTGGAAGTTGGTAAGACTGAAGCTGTATCATAGCTACAGCCACTAAAATTCACAAGTGATTTTAACTTCTTAGAGAGCTCCCTGTGGTCCACAACTGGATTACTGTAGTAGAGACAGTTGCCCCTAGGAAGGGCATACAATTTTGTGGAGAGGTACAGGAGCTCATCTAAAATTTAGTCTTCTTGAGTGGGTACAATGTATCCACTAGGAGAAAGGACAAATAGGTCTGGGTAAAGGTGTCCTGTATCTGTTGCTGAAGATTGACTTTAATAAAACTCCAGTTAAGGTTTGGTGATTGCAAAGACAGACCTGCCAAGATGATTGATCTGGCAGTTGTCCAAATTTGCATTTTTTCATGATAGTGCACCTGCCTGCAGATTGCAATGTCTGAGAATACAGCATGACGTTGAACTTACTGAAAAATAATGTCCAGCAGATCTGTTGCCGATTGAATTGTTGAACAATCTGAAGGTGCTCTATAGATTCTTATAGTCAGCATGGATAACGATGAGATAACTCACATTCTTGAGATGGTACCCTGTTCCTAAAATGAAGCTTTATTTCTTTTTTCCCAGTTTTTAAACATTTTTATTTAATGTTCTGAGTTCCAAATTCTATCCTTTCCTACCTACCTTCTTTCCCTCCCTACTCCCTGAGATAGTAAACAATGAGATATTGGTTATACATGTGCAATTATGTTAAACATTTCCATATTAGTCTTTGTACAAGAAGACTCAAATAAAAGAAAAAGATGAAAGAAAAAAAAGTGAAAAATAGCAGGCTTCAGTCTGTATTAAATCAATGTCACTTCTTTCTCTGGAGGTGGATAGTATGCTTCATCATTAGTTCCTTAGGATTGTCTTGGATCATTGTATTGCTGGGAATAGCTCAGTCATTCGTAGTTCTTTATCGAACAATTGTTTTTACTGTGTACATTCTCCTCATTCTGTTCAGTTCACTATGCATCAGTTCATGCGAGTCTTTCCAAGTTTTTCTGAAATTAGCCTGCTTGTCATTTCTTATAGCACAATAATATTCCATTACAATTATATACCATAGTTTGTTTAGTCATTCCCCAATCGATAGATATTCCTTTGATTTCCAATTCTTAGCCACCACAAAAAGATCTGTGAAGCCTTCGTTTGAACCAGCTCCTTCTGTATACTGGTATTTTCTACATTGGTCACCCTAGTGGAAAAATACTTGCACGGCTAGTACATAGAGGAGGATGGTATGCCCTTGAGGGGATAACTCACTCAGTAGTAAAGTATGCTTTGCTTAATTGATTGGACTATTTCTTCCATTCCAAATGCATGAAGACAGGACCTGGGGTAAAGAGATTCTCCTTTTTCTGCATCCTTCTTTAGAAATCTGTGGTATTGTCCTTGTTCAGTTGTTTATGTTGTGACTGACTCTTTGTGACCTTATTTCGGGTTTTCTTGGCAAAGACGCTAAAATGGTTTGTCACTTTCTTTTTCTCCAGCTCATTTTACAGATAAGGAAATTAAGGCAAACAGGGTTAAGTGACTTGCCCAGGGTCACACAGCTAGTAAATGTCTAGAGCCAGATTTGAACTCAGGAAAATAAGTCTTCCTGACTCCAGGCTTGTTGCTCTATTTCCTATAGGTGGAAAATCATACCAAATGAAAAAAAGGGCTTTAATAAATATGCTGGCATAAATTAATATATTATAAATGTACAAAAAAGAAAACTAAAATCAACAATAAAATTAACAGTATTATCTGAAGTTCTTGCCTTCTTTACAATATTTTCTTAAGGCTGGAATCAAATGAAAATATTACAGCTGCCCCCATTCCTGTACAAACACAAAGAAAGACATAGCTCAAGTTAGTCACAACTTAGAAGGGTACATATAGCCTTACACCAGTAGGTGAATAGCAAACTCAAAAAAAGTTTAAAAATTATGAAAAGGGCATTCTAAAAACTACAATATTTGCCTTACAGAATAATTGCCTTAATTTTTGAAGTACCAACCACATTTGGTATTTTTTAAAAAGAAGCTTTACTTTTTTAAACCACAGTTATTTATTTCTAATGCATTTAGAAATTTTATTTTTGATTGGATTCACATTTAGATGTGGAAGTGCTCTGGTAAGATAGTCTATGTCTTTTCTCGATTTTTTGTGTAGTTTTTCTTTGGCCTCCTTTATTCTCTTAGCTGAAAGTTCAACATATCCTGCTGCTTCTTTCTTGCTCTTCTGGGTATGTTGCTTCTTCAAAGAAATGCATCTATGCTAGTGCTTCAAAAGAAGGGGAGTCAGCAGATGCTGAATTGTAGGGGTCTTCTTTTTGGAGCTAGTGAAATTTCTGCTGATATTCTGGGAGAAGAATGGAAGTGTTATGTGGTCCATATTAGTGTTGAAAGCAACTAAAAAGATTTTTCTGGGAAGTAGAGCAGGGGAGGGGAACCTGTGGCCTTGAGGCCACATGTAGCCTTCTAAGTTCTTGGGTGTGTGGCCTTTTGAATGAGTCCAGGTTTTACAGCACAAATCTTCTTTTAAAAGGGATTTGTTCTGTAAAGTTTGGATTTAGTCAAAGGGCTGCACTTGAGGACCTAGAGGGCCACATATGGCCTCGAGGCTGCAGGTTCCCCATTCCTGAAATAGAGTCTTTTGGCTCATGGATGTCTCTTCCTGCTGCTCAGTAAGGGTCATTCTTGCTATAGCCCTAGAAGAATGGGAGAAAAAAAATGCAAATCAGTGAGAGGTTGTATTGTAGATGCCAATCTAAGTGTCCTCAACTTGGTTGTTGTAAAGAAGTATGAAAAAGCTATATCAGGACTCATAGCTACTACTGAGCTTCATCATTTGAGGCAAAAAAGAGCTAATAAAATCCACAAACTTTTAACCTAGTTCAGAAAAGATGATGTCTGGCAGACAGTATGTTATAAGAAAGTCCCTGAACAAGGAAGGCAAGAAACCCAGGGCCTTTTGTTCTTTTCTTAGCCCTATTGAGAGACAAAGGAGGATCAAAGGAAGAATAGGTATTGGTGAGTATAGGGATGATAACTGACCACAGAGAAAAGATATAGCTGCTAAATTATTTTTTGTTTCTGTTTTCTATGCCAAGGAGAATAACTGTTGGACTTCATTGAGAGGTATAGTCTCCAAGAATAGGGAGATGAAAATCCCACTGTACTGTTTCCTTCTAAGACCTTATCTGGAGTTCCATTATCAAATTCCATTTCTTATCTTCTGTTCCATTTTAGGTACCACAGTTTAAGAAGGTTATTGAGAAGCTTGATAGTATCCAGAGGAGGACAACTAGGGTGATGACAGATCTTGAGTCCAGGACATAGAAGGAATGGTTAAAAGAACTGCCTGTGTTTAGCCTGGAGAAAAATAACTGGAGGTAGGGTCATAATAAATGTCTTCAAGTATTTGAAGGGCTGTAATTTGGAGGAGAGATTAGACTTGTGTTCTTTGGTTCCAGTAGTTGCAGAGAGACTAATTTAGGTTTAATGTCAGGAAAATAAAACCAAACAAACAAAACTGCAAACTTCCAAACAATTAGGTTTATTTGGAAGTGGAATGACTTGCTTCAAGAGGTGGTTGGTTCCCTTCCTTGAAGGGAGGAAACAAGCATTTATTTAAGCATTGTGCTAAATACGGGGGACACAAATAAAAACAACAAGAAAGACAATCTCTGAACTCAAGGAGCTTATTTTTTTCCTGTTATATTTTAATATGTTGATATTTTATAGTGTTTATTTATGAGTTATACTTGAAGTGGGAAGAAGCTAAGGTCCTTTTTTTCCTTTTAAAGTTTTTATTGATATCTCGTTTCTTATATCATCATAGTTATCTCAAGTATTCCTAGGGCTCCTTCCCAGAGACACATCCCTATAAAAAATAGTATTCTTTAGAGAAGAAAAAAATCACCACAACTGATCAATATATTAAAAAAGCCCATAAACAAGTACAATACGTAACACCCATGAGCCTCCAATTTCCACGAAAGAGTGGGATCGAGGTATCCTCTCATATTTCTTCATTCAGGTCCTGCTGGATCATTATAATTTTATTACATTTACTTTTGATTTTTTTGGCATATACTTTACATTTACATTGTTGTATTTATTATGTGGTTGTTTTCGTGACTCTTCTTACTTTAATATGAATCAATTAATATAGATCTTTTCACCCTTCTTTGTGTTCATTATATACAATTTTTTTCATTACAGTAATATTCCATCACATTCATGTACCATAATTTGTTTAGTCATTCCCTTATGGGTGGGCATCACTTTGTTTCCAATTCTTAGCCATCTCAAAAAGTGCTGGTATAAATATTTTTTGTATATATGAGGACTTTCTTCTTATGAATAACTTCTTTTAGATATAAGCCCTGGAATGGAGTCTCTGGTTCAAAGGATATGGGCATTTTAGTAACTTTATTTGCATAATTCCAAATTTCTTTCCAAAATGGTTCTACTATTTCATAGCTCCACCAAGGGACTTACAGTCTAATGAAGGAAGATAACACACAAAAACAAGCTGAAAGGGAAAGGATGGGATGGAGGAGGGGATAGTAATTGAATTCTTGCTTTATCACTTCAAGGAATTCTAGCTGGGTTCCTACCCAAGCTATTTGTGTTTCCTCTGAGGCTTTGCTTGTAGATGTTTTGGAGTCATTCTCTTCTGGGTTTGTGTCTTGAGTTTCCCTTCTATCATAACAGTTCTTTATGATGGTTTTTCTTGTTTGGTCATTACTCCAGGCTATTTCCTAACTTTGGACCTGATATTAGGACTGGGTTCTGCTACACTTTGAAAGGATGTCTGAGTTGGTCTTGTTACTGCTTTCTTGGTGTATTGAATATTTGCAAGCTTTTGGTACTTCCAAGGTGTCTTCATCCAGAGCAAAGTCTGATTGCTTCCCCCTCCCCGCCCCCACACCCTCCACCCCTGTCTGAACTTTGCAAATTTCTGATGTGGATTTAGTCTGAGCGACATCAGAATGCTGCTGGACTAAGCCCCTATCAGGAGTCTGGAAAACTCTGGTGGTTCAGAGTGACAGAAATGTAGGCTTTTCTTTGGCCTGGGAGTCTTGCTTTGGTTATTCCACTGCAAGCTGGGCTAGATACTGAAACAAAAACCTGGATCTACTCCTAGAGTCTCAGCCACACTACTTCTGCTTGCTTCTGAACTATCTGCTTTCTTAGCACACAGACTCAGACCTCTCTACCTGAGGATGTTAACCCCCATCCATAGCTCATCTGCTTCTCCATCTGTCCTGATCTGTGACTTAGAAAACAAAGTTACCAGTTGGCATCTTTGTTGAGATATACTGGTATGGGTCTGTGACCTTCTCTTACTCTTGTTCAGCCTCTCTCTGGGCATTGGATTGTTTGGCATGGTAGATGCTCTGACCCAATACCAGTGTCTGCAGGTAGACATCTTTGTTCACTGTGACTTTTTATGGATTTCCCCAACAAAATTCATTCTGATGCATTTTCTTGTTCTGTATAGTGGAGTTTTGTTGGGGCAGGGAGGGTGGGGAGGGTGGTAGGAAGCTCTGACTATATCGCTTTTACTACTCTATCATATTGGCTCTGCCTCCTGCATCAGAATTCTTAAGTCCTTCAAAATTGTTTATTTTTACAATGATGTAGTTATAGTATAAATTGTTCTTTTTCTTCTCACTTCACTTATGTCTTCCCAGATTTCTATGAAACTAGTGTTCCTTTCATAATTTTTTACAGCACAATAGAGTTTCATTGCATTTATATACTGTAATTTGTTTAGCCATTCCTTAATTGATAGACATCACCTTAGTTTATAGTTCTTTGCTACTACACTAAATGGTGCTATGGGTATTTTTGTACTTATAAGACCTTTTTCTATTTCTTTGATCTCTTTTGGATATAGGCTTAACAGGGGCAGAGGGTATGCACAGTTTGGTAACTTTTGTGGTATAATTCTAAATTTCTTTCCAGAAAGACTATACCCATACACAGTTCAACCAGTTGTGCATTAATGTACCTATTTTCCCACAGCCAGTCCAACATTTATTTATTGATTTGTCAACGTAAAAAATCTGATAGATGTGAAAAGGCATGTAAGTTGCTTCACAGTTTACATTTATTTATTAGTGATTTGTGACTTTTTTATATGACTGTAGTTAGGTTAGATTTCTTCCTTTGAGAACTGCCCATTCATATCCTTAAACCCCTTATCGGTTGGTGAATGGCTCTGTCTCTGATAAATTTGAACCAGTTCTTTGTATATCTTGGAAATGAAACATTTATCAAAGAAACTTGCCGCAGATATTCTAACTGTTTCTCTACTAACCTTAGCTGCATTGTGTTTGTTTGGCAGTAACTTATTTTTTGTAATACAAATCACCCATTTTATGTTCTATTATCCTCTGTATTCTTTGAGGTATGAGCTCTTCCCCAATCTACATATCAAAAAGGCAATTTCTTTCTTGTTCCTCTAACTAGTTTATGATGCGACCTTTTATAACTAAATTGTACATCCATTTGGAACTTATCTTCGTATATGGCACGATGTAATCTAAACCTAATTTCTGCCAGATTACTTTTCAATTTTCCCAGGAGTTTTTGTTAAATTGTCCTTTCCCCAACAGGTAGGATCTTTGGGTTTATTCAACATTGGGCTACTGTGTTTGCTTGCATCTGCATGTTATGTACCTAACTCATTCCGCTGACTGACCTGTCTTTTAAAATTAGTTTTGAATCATTTTGACGTTGACTACTCTGTAGTATAATTTGAGATCTGGTATTACCAGACCTCCTTCCTTCCCACTTTTAAAAAATTTTTTTCACATAAGATTTTTGATCTTTTGTTCATCCAGATGAATTTTATTTTTATTTTTTTATATTTTTTTAATTTAAATTTATTTATTTAACATATTTGGTTTTCAGCATTGATTTTCACAACAGTTTGAATTACAAATTTTCTCCCCATTTCTACCCCCCCCACTCCAAGATGGCTTATATTCTGGTTGCCCTGTTCCCCAGTCAGCCCTCCCCTCTATCACCCCTCTCCCCTCTCATCCTCTTTTCCCTTCCTTTCTTGTAGGGCAAGATAAATTTCTATGCCCCATTGCCTGTGTATCTTATTTTTTAGTTGCATGCAATATCTTTTTTTTTTGAACATCTGATTTTAAAACTTTGAGTTCCAAATTCTCTCCCCTCTTCCCTTCCCACCCACCCTCCCTAAGAAGTCGAGCAATTCAACCTAGGCCACACATGTATCATTATGTATAACCCTTCCACAATACTCATGTTATGAAAGGCTAATTACATTTTGCTCCTTTTCAACCCATCCCGCTTTATTAAATTTTCTCCCTTGACCCTGTCCCCTTTCCAAAGTGTTTGTTTTGATTACCTCCACCCCCATCTGCCCTCCCCTCCATCATCCCCCCCCTTTTATTTATTTTTTTTATCTTCCTCCCTCTTCTTTCCTGTGGGGTAAGATACCCAACTGAGTATGTATGGTATTCCCCCTCAGGCCAAATCTGATGAGAGCAAGGTTCACGCATTTCCCCCTCACCTGCCCTCTCCCCTCCTCCCACAAAACTGCTTCCTCTTGCCACCTTTATGCGAGATAATCCACCCCATTCTATCTCTCCCTATCTCCCTCTCTCAGTATGTTGCTCTCTCATCCCTTAATTTCATTTTATTTCTTTTAGATATCTTCCCTTCATCTTCAACTCACCCTGTGTCTGCACTCTCTCTTTTACATATATATATATATATATGCATATATATATAAACACATATATATATAAACACATACATACACATACATATAGATATATACATACATACACCTTCATTTATATATATACATAAACATATACATATATATATATGCATATTCCCTTCAACTACCCTAATACTGAGGTCTCATGAATCATACACATCATCTTTCCATGTAGGAATGTAAACAAAACAGTTCAACTTTAGTAAGTCCCTTGCAATTTCCGTTTCTTGATTACCTTTTCATGCTTCTCTTGATTCTTGTGTTTGAAAGTCAAATTTTCTATTCAGTTCTGGTCTTTTCACTGAGAAAGCTTGAAAGTCCTCTATTTTATTGAAAATCCATATTTTGCCTTGGAGCATGATACTCAGTTTTGCTGGGTAGGTGATTCTTGGTTTTAATCCTAGCTCCATTGACCTTTGGAATATCGCATTCCAAGCCCTTCGATCTCTTAATGTAGAAGCTGCCAGATCTTGGGTTATTCTGATTGGGTTTCCACAATACTCAAATTGTTTCTTTCTGGCTGCTTGCAATATTTTCTCCTTGATCTGGGAGCTCTGGAATTTGGTGACAATATTCCTAGGAGATTTCTTTTTGGGATCTATTTGAGGAGGCGATCGATGGATTCTTTCAATTTCTATTTTGCCCTGTGGCTCTAGAATATCAGAGCAGTTCTCCTTGATAATTTCTTGAAAGATGGTATCTAGGCTCTTTTTTTGATCATGGCTTTCAGGTAGTCCAATAATTTTTCAATTATCTCTCCTGGATCTATTTTCCAGGTCAGTGGTTTTTCCAAGGAGATATTTCACATTGTCTTCCATTTTTTCATTCCTTTGGTTCTGTTTTATAATATCCTGATTTCTCATAAAGTCACTAGCTTCCACTTGCTCCAATCTAATTTTTAAAGTAGTATTTTCTTCAGTGGTCTTTTGGACCTCCTTTTCCATTTGGCTAATTCTGCCTTTCAAGGCATTCTTCTCCTCATTGGCTTTTTGGAGCTCCTTTGCCATTTGAGTTAGTCTGTTTTTTAAGGTGTTGTTTTCTTCAGTGTATTTTTCAGTATTTTTTTGGGTCTCCTTTAGCAAGTCATTGACTTGTTTTTCATGGTTTTCTCGCATCCTTCTCATTTCTCTTCCCAATTTTTCCTCTACTTCTCTAACTTGCTTTTCCAAATCCTTTTTGAGTTCTTCTATGGCCTGGGGCCAGTTCATGTTTTTCTTGGAGGCTTTTGTTGTAGGCTCTATGACTTTGTTGTCTTCTTTAGGCTGTATGTTTTGGTCTTCTTTGTCACCAAAGAAAGAATCCAAAGTCTGAGCCTGAATCTGGGCGCGTTTTCGCTGCCTGGCCATATTCCCAACCAACTAACTTGACCCTTGAGTTTTTCAGTGGGGTATGACTGCTTGTAGACTAATGAGTTCTATGTTCCATGTTTGGGGGGGAGGTGCCAGCTCTGTCAGACCCGCACTGCTCCTTCCCCAAGAACCCCCAACCTGAACTGGGCTTAGATCTTCGGCAGGTTGTGCACCCCTGCTCTGATCCGCCACTTAATTCCTCCCACCAGGTGGGCCTGGAGCTGGAAGTAACAACAGCTGTAGCTGCCTCACCTCCGCTGCCCCCGGGGCTGGAAGCCGAACCATGAACTCCTTCCACTCCTGCAGCTTTTCCCACTAACCTTCTCCGCAGTCTTTGGTGTTTGTGGGTCGAGGGGTCTGGTAACTGCCGCAGCTCACATATTCAGGGCGCTAGGGCCCCCTCCGCCCGGCTTCTGGTCTGGATGGTCCACGCCGCTCAGGCTGGGCTCTGCTCCACTCCGTTCCCAGCTCCCAGCTCCGTGTGGAATAGACCTCACCCAGAGACCATCCAGGCTGTCCTGGGCTGGAGCCCTGCTTCCCTCTGCTGTTCTGTTGGTTCTGCCGTTCTAGAATTGGTTCAGAGCCATTTTTTATAGGTTTTTGGAGGGACTCTGTATGGAGCTCACTCTAGTCCCTGCTTACCAGCCACCATCTTGGCTCCACCCCCCTATTTTTTTTTTTTATAGTTCTAAGACGCAATTCTTTAGTAGATAGATTGGTATAGAACTGAACATATTTTGTTCTTCTATATGAATTTCATTATCATTTTTCTTAGATCAATAAAATCATTTTTGGTAGATTGATTAGTATGGCACTGAATAAATAAATGAAATAGATTAATAGTTAATATTAGGTAGTATTATAATTTTTATTAGGTTGTCTTTGCCTACTCATAATCAGTTACTATTTCTCAAGTTATTTGGGTCTGTATTTTTCTAAGTGGTGTTTTGTAGTTATTGTGTGTATCTTGGTAGGCAGATTGCTTAGTTTTGTTGGTAATATACACAAATACTGGTGATTTATAAGGATTTATTTTACATCCTGTAACTTTATTTAAATAATTAATTGATTCAATTAGTTTTAGTTCACTCTCTAGGACTCTCTTATTACTCCATCATATTATCTACAAACAGCAGTAGTTTTGTTTCTACATTGTTCGTGGTTTTTCTCTTGATTTTCTTTTCTTGTCTTAGCTAAATAGTGACAATGGAGATCCTTGCTTTAGTCCTGATCTTATTGGAAAAGGACTGTAGTTTATCCCAATTACATATAATGCTGACTCTTCATTTTTGCTATGTGCTACTTACAATGTTAAGGATAGGTCCATTTATTTGTATCTTTTCTACTATTTTTTAAACAGAAATGGCCATTGTCTTTTATCACAAGCTTTTTATACAAACATTGATATAATCATGTTATTTTAAAAAAATTCTTTCATTAATGTGGTCTATTATATATATAAATTTTGTACCAACTTTCAGTTGAAAGTAGTCTGATCAAAGGGATGATCTTATCACTGACCTCCTGAGCTTTCTAGGCTCTAAATTCTGCTTTGGGTCTAGCCAACAAAACTGTATACTTGCCCCTGGTGGAGAGAATTTGCAACTCAAATAAAAAAAAGAATGTCAAAATTGTTTTTTACATGTAATTCCAGAAAAAATAAAATATTAAAAAATGCACAAGAGAACTGTACTGCTTGCTCACCCCTGTTCTTTGTCAGGGGGCTGAATTTGTCATTCCCTCTCTGGGTCAGGATAACACTGGGGCCTTGTCCTGGACCCTAGGCATAAATCTATGATTTCCTCTTTAGGGTCAAAGAAACTGCATTGTAGCCCCTTTCTGTGTCTGGGGTTAGTGCTATAGCACTCTGGTTTCTGCAGTCTGACACTGAGTATTCTCTCCTTTCTCTGGGTCATAGGGGCACCTCTAAGACCATGTTCTGAGCTTTAAGCTGTCTGTGATCCTTTCTCTTGGGTCAGAGTGACAACATTGCAGCCTAATTCTGCTTCCAGGATTTGGCTCTGTGATTCCAACCCACTCATATTCTGTGGTTCCTGCTGTTGATTGGGAGGTGAATTGGAGCAATAAGGCAACTAGGTGGTATGATGGGTGATGGTATAAGATTTGGAGTAATGAAGACCTGAGGTCAAATTCTGTCAGTGATATGATTTATTAGTTTAACCAGTTGTTTTCTTCTCAGTACAGATAAATGGCCCTGTCTCCTGAAATTTCTCTGCCATGGGAAGTCTGTGCCATGGGTTGGATAATGGTTTTGTCCTTTCTCCTCTTCTGCTGTTTACGTGCTTTACTTTCTGCCACTCCTGTTTTCTCTGTGCTAAGATGTTCCACAGGATTCTGGCAATATTTTTATTTAGTCTTGGAGTGGATTAAGAAGCTGATTGCTACTTTCCTTTGATTTTCTTTATCATTATTCCTTCTGGTGCATTTTTAGATATTTACTGGCTTGTTTGTGGGGAATCTGGATACTGTCATTATCCCACAATTCCTCCCTTTTCTCTTTCCACTATCCCATTTTAGAAGAGACATACTGCCTTTCTTCAGTGGTGTAGTAGAAATCATAATGGACTTGCAATCAGAGGAGCCTGTTTCAAACACGAGTTATATCACTTATTATCAGTTTTACCCTGGATATGTCATACCTCTTCTAGGACTAAGCTTCTTCTTCTATAAAATGAGGAGTAGATGACTATTAAAGTCTTTACTAGCTCTAAATCCATCACGTAATGTCATGTACTGTTTTCTTTCAGCATTAGTTGGCCAGCTCTGTGCTGACATACTTTACCTCTCACTATCTCCTTTTATTCCTCATTCTCCCACACTTGACTCCATCACTGCATTTCCTTTCACATCTCTTAACAATCTCTCTGAATTTGTTAATATCTATGAATTCTTTGAGTTGACTGAAGTTCAACATTTTTGGTTACTTTCTCTGCTTACACTTTGCCAATGTCTCAATTCTCCCTTCTCCTCCTACCTTCCACCTCCAACCAAACATATACTTCCGTTCTTTCCTGGTAACTGACTTTAATCTTCCATCCCTTTAGGATGTATGACCCTAAAATCTAGCACAGTGCTTGGTACATAGTAGGCACTTAATACATGTTTTTTGATGATTAATTAATGGGGTAAGTTAAGTGGTATCACCTTAGTTGGGCTGGATTGAGGAAGACTAATTTCATTCCAGTGATTCACTTCAATTGAAAAAAATTAAATAATCAAATTGAGCAAACATTTATAAGTGCCTCTTACGTCCAAGACCATTGTTAATATTTTATAACTCAGAAATCATTGATTCAAAGTCTAGTTCCATTGTACAGGCAATAAAAACATGCCTTATTCCATTATAAAATTATACTATCTATTAAATTGTTAATAACTTTCATTTAATGTATTTTTAAGTAAATATATAAGCATGGTGCTACAGTGAAAGATTAGAAGTTCCAAAAAGTCTAAAAAATAGCTCAATTGAGCCAAAAGCGACTCTAACCTGTCAGGCAGGACATTTCAGTAGGTATACTTCAGAGAGAATTTCCCCTCCAAAGGCTGACATTTCCATTTATTACATTTACTTTAGTTGGATGTATTTTTTAAAAAAATGCCAGATTTTCTAAACAATTTCATTTTTCCTTACATTTTGGCTGCTTTTGATAGTTTGTGCAAATGCTGATTTACTTTTTATTTGGAATATGAGCTAACATGATGATTTTGTAATTTGTCATCTATTTGGTACCGGCTTTTTTTCATTTCCTTGTCATACTAGTTCTTGAATTTGCAGGACTTAAGAAGAGTTGCTGTTATGATTCTTAGTTACCATAGGTTCATTGTCTAAAATTCTGGATATACTTGGAATTCATTTGTGTGTGTGTGTGTGTGTGTGTGTGTGTGTGTGTGTATGTGTGAAATGATCTATTCTATCCATTCTTACACCCTTCCCTATTGTGCAATTTAGCAACTTTGTATACTTTCTATTCTTCCATTTTTCTAATGGAATTGAACGAAAATTGTGGTAAAGGCAGCATGGTAGAAAAATATAGCTTCTGTAAATAAAGCTATTCTTAATGTCATTTATTTTGCCAGACAAAAATGAAAATGGAACCATTTGTATACATGTACTTATATTATCTATGTCATATGGATTTTAATTTCATAGAATCACAAAATTTTAGAATTGAAAGGAATCTATTCATTTTACAAATGAAGAAACTATGATTTGCCCAAGGTCTCTTCTAATTAGGGACAAAATAGTGATTGTAACCAAGGTCTATTGTGAATGAATAAATGAATGAATGAAAAAATATTATGCTTATTAAGTTCTAGGTACTGTGCTAAATGGTGGGATACAAATACTGTAAGCATGACAGTGCTCTTAAGGAACTTATATTCTAGGGGGGAAAGGCAACACATGAGGTGGAGTATGAAAGAAGGGTGGTGCATGCATGGTGAAATGGTTTGGAAATGGTTGGGAGGTGGCATGGTAGCCTGGTTCTAGACCATATAAGGTAAAAGCTCATCTATCAGAGTCCAAATTCCTGGGGGTAGAGTCAAGTTACAGTGGGAGGGAGATGAAAAAAAATAAATTCAATGAGCATTTATTTGTTTTCCATTATTAGTGATATATTTTATTTTTGTCTTTGTAATTTCAGTGGCTGGCATAGTCGTTGGCACATAGTGGTGCTTGATAAATGCTGTCACTTGATTAATTTATGGTCACAGCTGTGCTTTAAAAACATCAATTTAGTGGCCTTGGAGAGGGGTAGCTGGTAGACAAATTAGAAAAATATTTTAATAGTGTAATTGATAAGTCCTCAGGGCCTTAAAATAGGGTAGTGGCCAAATGAAGAGAAAGGGATAGATGTGAAAGATTATTGTGGATGTAGAATTGACAAGCCATGGATACTGATTAGATATGTGGTGAGGAAGAAAGAAGAGTTAAGATGGTGTCTAGGTGCAGTTTAGTGTATCCTCAATGGAAATAGGAAAATTAGGAAGATGAATAGTTTTTTTTAAACTTAATTTTATTTTCCCAAATTCTCTCCCTCCATTATCTTCTCCATCCATTGAAAAAGCCAGAAATAGAGTATTCAATACACATATGAAGTCATGCAAAATATATTACTGTATTAGTGATGATACTATGAAAAAAGAGAAAGTGAAAAGATTTCAATTTGCACTGTGAACCCATTGCTTCTCTATATGATATGGATAGCATTTTTCATCCTGAGTCCTTTGGATTTGTGGTGATCTAACAACAATGTTACTTGGAGCTACTGTGGCTGTATAAGGCCAATAACACCAGCACACAGAAGGGCTGCTAGCACAGGTCCTTTGATCTGTGTTTCTAAGGAAAGTGACTTTAAGGGGTTTACAATCTCACTTTAATCAAACATACATATACCATTAACTTAGTTAGGGGGGAAAAGCCAGCACCCTGAACTTCAGAGAGAATACAAACAGAAATTATATAAACAGAGCAAATAACACAAACCAGCAGACAGGCTTCTAGCTGTCTGTCCAACTCAATACATAATTACCAGAGAAGCAGCAGCATCTGGGTTTTCAAAGCTGGGGGGATGGCACTGCTTCGATGGCTACCCAGAGTCTTGTCACCAACAGTCTTTCAGTGAGTGGCCCCCAAAGGCAAAACTCTAACCTCTGAGTTTATATACTCTTCTTCAGGGTCAAAGGGCATCACAACCATGAGACTCAAATCCGTGTGATTTAGGCTTTCCGTTGACATAAGCAGATCAAAGACTCCTGATTCAATCAAAGATTCCTTAGTGCTGAGAAGCATTCCCAAACAAAAACAACAAAAAGTCCACTTTGCTTGCCATTACATTTGAAAGGCAAGAATCATCAAAGGTACTTGATTACCTCAGCATTCCAAAAGAAAAAAACTGAAAAAAAGTCCCATCTTAAA
The DNA here is from genome assembly GCF_011100635.1 of Trichosurus vulpecula. Lineage (NCBI taxonomy): Eukaryota > Metazoa > Chordata > Mammalia > Diprotodontia > Phalangeridae > Trichosurus > Trichosurus vulpecula. The sequence continues at coordinate 161,580,876 of NC_050574.1, read as the reverse complement.
TGCCACAACAGGTGGATCCTCACACTGATCAGTTGCTAAGTCTTTCACAGTCTTTATAATATTGTTGTTACCGTGTAAAGAGTTTTTTTTAGTTCTGCTCACTTTATTTCACATAAGTCCATATGTCTTCCCAAATTTTTCTCAAACTATTCCTTCTTCCTTTCTTACAGCACAATAATATTCCATCACATTCATACATCGTAACTTGTTTAGTCATTCCTCAATTGATGGGCATCCCCTAATTTTCCAATTCTTTGACACCACAAAAAAAAACTGCTACAAATATTTTTGTATATATGGGTCCTTTTCCTTTTTCTTTGCTCTTCCTGGAATGTAGACCTGGTATTGATGGATTAAAGGGTATGTATAGTTTTATAGCTTTTCAAAATTGTTCCTGATTGTTCTCTAGAATGGCTGGACTAGATCACGGGTTTAATAATTTAGTGTTTCCCCACACTTCCTTATTTCCTCACAACCTCTCCAGCATGCCATTTTCCTTTTCTGTAATCTTAGACAATCCAGTGGATGTGAGGTAGTAATTTTATTTTAATTATATTTCTCTAGTGATTTAGAACATTTTTCATGTGACTATAGCTTTGATTTCTTCCTCTGAAAACTCTCTGTTTATCTTCCTTGATCATTTATCAATTGGTGATTAGATTTTATTCTTATGAATTTGACTCAGTCATCTTGACTTTTGTCTTGCCACTGGGCTGTGATGACTCTGGAAGAAAGTGAGGCTGATGACTTTGTACAACTCTACTTCATATAAATCTAATTCATGTGCAAGTCAAGACATCACCCTGTGATGTCATTGGTCCTCTTTGAAAATGAAGGATGAAAAACAACAATGAAAATTATACATTTTGCCTCCTGTGAACCCCTTTATACCTTGTATGGTCACTAATTCTTCCCATATCCATAGATCAAACAGATAATTTCTTTCATGCACCCTAATTTGCTTATGATGACACCCTTTAAATCATGTATCCATCTTGAGCTTATCTTGGTATACAGTGTGAGAAGTTGGTCTATGCCTACTTTGTTTCAGACTGCTTTCCAATTCTTCTAGCAGATTTTGTAAAATATTGAGTACTTGTCCCAGTGACTAGGATCTTTGGGTTTATCAAATACTAGGTTGTGGTGCTCAATTGCTTGTATATATTATGTACCCAATCTATTCCTCCTTGTTTCTCACCCAATATGAAATTGTTTTCATCATTATAGCCATGTAGTATAGTTTGATTTTGTTCCTGCTGAGTCCCCTTCCTTGCCATTCCTTGATCTTTTGTTGTTCCAGATGAATTCTATTTTTTTTAGCATTATAAAGTAATTATTTGGTAGTCTGATTGGTATGACACTGAATAAATAAATTAATTTCAGTATTATTGTCATTTTTATTATATTGGCTCAGCCTGCCCATAAACAATTAATATTTCTCAAATTATTTAGATCTGTCTTTATTAATGTGAACAATGTTTTATAATTGTGTTCCTATGGCTCCTGTATGTGTCTTGGCAGGTTGACTCCCAAATATTTTATACAGTCTGTGATTATTTTAAATGAAATTTCTCTTTCTGTCTCTTCCTAATGTGTTTTTAAGATAGTATATAGAAATGCTGATGATGCATGTGGGTTTATTTTATATTCTGCAACTTTATTAAAGTTGTTAACTGTTTCAATTTATTTTTAGTTAACTCTCTAGGGTTCTTTAAGTTTGCCATCATATCGTCTGCAAAAAGTCATAGTTTTGTTTCCTTATTGCCTATACTCATTTCTTCAATTTCTTGTAATCATTGTATATAATAGCATGGAGTCTGCTTCTACCTTTTTATGTATATAATTTTTTTGCTTCTTCCTTTACTTTGCAGTGTCTGTTTACATGTCTCCCTAGGCTTCTCTGAGTTTGTCATAGTCTTCATTCTCTTTTTTTTTTACAAAACAGTAATATTTAATTACATGCATGTACTATAACTAATTTAGCTATTGCCCAGTTGATGGGCATCTTTGTTTCTAGTTCTTTGCTATTATAAAGTTAAAACCAGCACATTTTGTAAGTAATGATAGTTGGTTTTGTAGTCAAAAGATTTTAGTTCAAATTCCTTTTGTCAATGACCACATGTGTGACTTTCAGGAAGTCATTTAACCTTTCTGTGTGTCAGTTTCCTCTGTAAAATGAATGGCTTGGTCCAAATGTCTTCTAAGGTCCCTTCTAGCTCTAAATTTTTGATGCCATGAGCCTAACCCCATACAGTCAAAAAGTAAATTTACATGAAAGCAAAATATGAAAAATGTCTAAAGAGGAAACAGCATTACTATTTTTTTTTCCTGTAGTGTCTAGCATGATACATAATATTTAAGGACAAAAAAAAAATCCCAAATAAGGTACATAGTATAGGAAAGCAAAGAAAAAAGTAAATCCACTTAATACCCAGAAGGTGGCAGCAGAGATCTCCTTTAGAGATAAAAAGACAACCAGTAATTTTTACAATGTAGAGAGAGAGCAAAGGAGACACAGAACCTCAGTGTTGAAAGTAATCTCAGAGATCATCTTGTTCAATTTATAGCTGATGGAGAACACCTTTCCAAAAAAATAAAATCCCCCAAATGGTCATCCTGCCTTTATCTTGAGGTTGTCTAATGGAGGAGGGGTGAAACTATTACCTACCAGTGCCTCTCATTCCAGTTTTGGATAATTAGTCAGAAGTTTTCCCTCACAATTAGTATTAATCAACCTCACTTCCCCTATCTTTAGTCTCTAGAAAGATACAGATCAAGTGTAATCCCTCTTCCACATGTTAGTCCCTTAAATATTTGACGACCACTATCATGTCACCCTGTAAATCTTCTCTTCTATAGAGTAAACATCTTCTGTTACTTCTACTGGTCCCAGTTGCCCTCCCCTGGACATTCATCAGTTTTTCAATATACTTACAAAAACGTGGTGCCATGAAGTGATCATAATCATCATGAAGTGATCAACATATTTCATGTGATCAAGGCTTAGCATAGTAGGATTATCACTTCTCTTTTGGGGGGCACTATGCCTCTCTTCAGCTGCTAGGTAATAAAGTAGATAGATTAATAGATGAAGAAGACCTGAGCTTGAACTATCTAAGATATTTCCTAGCTGTGTGATCCTGAGCAGTCACTTTACCTCTCATAGCCTTAGTTTCTTCATCTGTAAAATAGGGATGAAAATAAATAGCACCTACCTTCCAGGGTTGTTGTAAGTATCAAATGAGATAACACATGTAAATTGTTTTGCAAATCTTAAAGAGCTATATCGATGTTGGCTACTGTTTTTTTTTTTAATTAACGTAGCCCAAGATCTCGTTATTATGCTACTGACTTATATTGAATTTATAGTCTCCTAATCTACCCACCCTCATATTTATTTATTTATCTCCACCACCCCCACCCCAGTCTGGCCCCAACAGTTGCCTAGAGATGTCTCACATTGTAACAGCAAGCACCAGCATACCCAGGATAGCCTGTTAGCACAGGTTCTTTGATCTGTTTTTAAAGGAAAAATTGCTTTTAAAGGGGTCAACGATCCTACTTTTAATTACATTCACTAGTTCAGGTGAAAGGTCAGCACCCTGAATGTCAGAGAAAATACAGAGAATAACAAGCATAAAGAATAACAAGCCTTCTAACTGTCTGAGAAATTAGCACAGATCAACAGACAGGGCTTCCAACTGTCTGACCAAAGCAATGCATACATAGTTACCAGACAGGAAAGCACCAAGATCTGGGTTTTCAAAGCCAGGGGGCTCCTTAATGGCTGCCCAGACTCTTGTCTGGCCAAATCACATGAACATTCTTCCCTTGAGTGAGCCCGGAAGCAAAATGCTAACCTCAGAATATGTATCACTTCTCAGAGCCAGAAGGTATCACAACCATTGTGCTTCAGTGTCTAATTACCAAAAGGTATGAAATGCTTCAAGCAAGCAAGCCTCCCTATAAGCAAGCTTCCCCTTTAAGCAAGTTCCTCCCCTAATGGGCTCCATGTGACTCAGGATGTGAGCTAGAGTTCAAAGCAGGAAAACATCTGTGACTGAACACATATGGTCACGTTAGCCTATTAATGGATGGGGAAGATCTTCTTGACATTACACACATCTAGTATTTTGGAAGTTAATTTTTTACTCTTCTACCTTTCCCAGTGGCTTTCTATTTATCTTTATTAAGTTTAGTATCATAAGATTTGTTGTTGTTGTTTTTTTGGGTGGGGCAGGGAAATTGGGGTTAGGTGACTTGCCCAAGGTCAGACAGTTAGTACGTGCATCAAGTGTCTGAGGCTGGATCTGCTCCTGACTCCAGGGCTGGTGCTCTACTCACTGTGCCACTTAGCTGCCCCTAGTTTAGTATTATAAGATTTAACCCCATATTCTAGGCCTGTTAAGATCTTTTTGTATTTTGACTCTCTTTTCCAACATTAGTTACCTTTCCCAGCTTTGTGTTATATGAACATTTGAAAAAGCAATCCATGTATACCTTGATCCAAGACATTGCTAAAATTGTTAAATAGCGCAGAAACTGGAGACAGATCTTTGGTGGAACTCCACTAAAGTCCTGCCTCTAAATTGAGAAAGTTGTAGGTATCATAGGACTCTGAGGTCTTTTTTGTTTCTTATAGTTCCTTAGCAGCATCATTAAATAAAACAAAACACCATTCTCTATTGGAGGAACGTTCTTATTGGAGTTTGTGCATTTCACTAATTAATAAGCATTTATTAATTACCTGGCATGTACCAGGCCCTGTTTCAGGCAATGAGGCTACAAAGACAAATATTGAATTTACATTTTACAGAGGGAAAGAAAGTATAGAGACAATGTGTATACGGAATATATTCAGTATGATGCAAAGGAAAGTTTTAAGGATGAAAAGGCACTAACAGTTCAGGATGAGAATCAGGAAAGGCTTCATGTAGAAGGTGGCACTTGTGCTGAGTTTTGAAGGAATTGAGGGACTCTAAGATGTAGAGGTGAAAAGAGACACTGTGACGCATTTCCCCCCACCTTTGTGCATTCCTTCATGTTGTACCTGTGTACTAAAATGATACTCCTCTTCTGCCATGTTAATCTGATAAAACCCAATCTATTTATTCTTCAAGAGCCAACTCTGCCACCTTTTCCAAAATGTCTTCTCTTACCATCTCCTGCCTAAAAGGATCTCTTCTTCTGAACTCCCATAATACTTTCTTATTGTATTCATCCCTTTCTACCTTGTATTATTTGTATACATGACTGTGGAAGCTATATCATATCCACATCTGTTTTCCCACAGTGATAAATATCATGCTTTGTATGCAGTAGGTGACCAATTAATGTATTTTGAATGAATAGTGCTGACATTGGACACAAAAAGGATTTCAGTCTAGCATTCACTCTTACATAAATAATTTTAATTAAGTATCATTATTGTTTGTAAGGCAATGGAAAATATTAGAAAACTTGTGATTTTCAAAATAGAGGGAGAGGCAGAGCCAAAATCATGCAGTGAAGGCAGGTACTTGCCTAAGCTCTCCCCAAACTCCCTCCAAATACTTTTAAATAAAGATTCTAAACAAATTCTAGGGTGGCAAATGTAAAAGGAGGTTCAAAAGCTCACTGAAGAAAAGAACTCCTTAAAAATTAGAATGGAGCAAATGAAAGCTAATGACTTTATGAGAAATCAAGAAGCAACAAAACAAAATCAAAAGAATGAAAACATAGAATACAATGTAAAATATCTCATTGGAAAAACAACTGACCTGGAAAACAGATTCAGGAGAGATAATTTAAAAATTATTGGACTATCTGAAAGACATGATAAAAAAAAGCCTCAATGTCTTTCAAGAAATTATCAAGGAACACTGCCCCGATATTCTAGAACCAGAGGGCAAAATAGAAATTTAGAGTCCACTAATCACCTCTTTAAAGAGATGCCAAAATTAAAATTTCCTGGAATATTATAGCCAAATTCCAGAGTTCCCAGTTCAAGGAGAAAATATTGCAAGCAACCAGAAAGAAACAATTCAAGTATCATGAAGCCACAGTCAACCTAATATTAGATTTAGCAGCTTCTGCATTAAAGGATTGGAGGGCTTGGAATATGATATTCAGGGCGAAGGAGCTGGGATTACAACCAAGAATCACCTACCCAGCAAAGCTGAGTATAATCCTTTGGGGAAAAAATAGACATTCAATGAAATAGAGGACTTTCAAGCACCCCTGATGAAAAGACCAGAGCTGAAGAGAAAATTTGACTTTCAAATACAAGACTCAAGAGAAGCTTAAAAAGGTAAACAGGAAAGGGAAATCATAAAGATATTAATAAATTTAAGTTGTTTACATACCTACATGAGAAGATGATACTTTTAATTCATAAGAACTTTCTCATTATTAGGACAGATAGGAGTATGAATAGACAAAAGGCACAGGTGTGAATTGAATATGAAGGCATGATATCTAAAAAATACAAAATTAAGGGGCGAGAGAGGAATGTACTGGGAGAAAGGGAAAGGGAGAGGTAGACTGGAATAAATTATTTTACATAAAAGAGGCAAGAAAAAACTTTTACAGTGGAGGGAAAGGGGGGGAAGTGAGGGAGAATGAGTGAACCTTATTCATCAGAGTTAGCTCAAAGAAGAAATAACATATACACTCAATTGGGTATAGAAATCCATCTTACCCTACAGGAAAGCAGGAGGGGAAGGGGATAAAAAAAGGGAGGGACTTATAGAAGAGAGGGCAGATTGGGAGGGGGGTAGTCAGAAGCAAAACACTTTTGAAGAGGTAAAGGGTGAAAGGAGAGAGAATAGAATAAATGGCAGGGATAGGATGGAGGGAAATACAACTAGCAATAGTAACTGAAAAAATTTTTGAAGCAAGTTTCTCTGATAAAGGCCTCATTTCTCAAACATATGAAGAACTAGGTCAAATTTATTAAAACAAGAGCCATTCTCTGGTTGATAAATGATCAAAAGATATGGTAAGTTTTCAGATGAAGTAATTAAAGCTATCTATAGCAATATGAAATAATACTCTAACTCACTATTGATTGAACAAATGCAAATTAAAAAATTATTAGGTGCTACCTCATACCTATTGGACTGGCTAATAGGACAGCAAAGGAAAATAACAAGTGGCGGAGGGGATATGGGGGAAAAGGGGCATTAATGCATTGTTGGTGGAGTTGTGAACCAATTCAACCATTATGTAGAACAATTTAGAACTATACCTAAAGGGCTATAAAACCACACATATCCTTTGACCTAGCAATATCACTACTAGGTGTGTATCCCAAATGAGAAAAAAAAAAACAAAAAGAAAAAGGACGTATGTGTTAAAAAATATTTATGAAAAATATTTATAAAAGCTTTTTTTTCCTGGGGGCAAACAATTGGAAATTGAGGTGATGCCCATCATTTGGGGAATGGCTATATTAACAATTTTAATTTGAAGATCTTTCCCACCCATTAATAGGCCATGTGACCTGCTTACATCATAGGAAGCCTAAGTTACATGGTGGGAGGAGCTTCCTGACAGGAAAAGGAAGTTATGTCACAGAAAGTACTGAGAGAGAGAAAGACAATATAACTGCTGGTGGCTGCTAGTGGCTACCCTTGTGATTGTTAGAACTGAACGGGTTGACTTAGCTGTATTGTAATTTGTTTTGGATAAAGTGGAAAGTACAAGATTACTTGGGTTCAAATCCTGCTTCTGTCACTTACTATAATGCTTCTCATTCTATCTATTTGATATCTGATCATCTTTTTAATCTTGAGTAAGTCACTTTGCTTCTTTGGGGGTTCATTTTCCTCATCTAGAAAGTGATGAGTTAGATAGCTGGCCTGCAGGATTACTTTTAGTTCCAAATCAATAATTCTTCTGCAAAAATTATTCGCTGTTTCTTTGTATTTTCATCTTCATGAAGAAACTATTATCAAGCTATATTAGGAAGGCAGAATTTATGATTTCAAAGAGAATCTCATATGTGCCTAAAAGGTCCGAAACCGCAAGATATAAGGAATTCTCTAGGCAGAAGGCAGGAGAACTAAAGCATGTATTTACACTCCACAATAACAAGCCCACAAACCAGCATCCCCATTTTGATATTTTCATCAAAAGCTTCCAGGCCCAATAAGTCAGCCTTACAAGGGTAACCAGGAGGCCACAGAGAAGCGAGATGGTATAAGGCAAAATCGTATACATGCTTCCCCTCTACGGTAAGAAGATTACCCACTAGCCTCTAGTCAGCTCTGCTACCGGCAGCTCAGCTTTGGCTGTAGGCATCTCTGGCTCCAACCGGAAAAGGAAAGGAGGATCTTCAAGCTGTCCTCTCCCCTCTTATAGAGTTTTTGACATCATCAAGCGCCGCCTGAACGACCAGGGCCAATTGGTTCTTGACTTGGCCCCTCCCCCTAGCGTAGACCACGTTAACACACCTCCCCTCAGCCAGCCCCATGACTCATCACACAGGAAGCTCTCCGATCCCTGGCATAGTCGCTGGGCCTCCTGCTCCGGAAGAGCAAGCCCCAGCGTCCAGGGAAGCTCAGCGAGGCAAGCTGAGTCATTCAAAGAAAACAAAGTCCATTCTGGTTACACAAGCCTGATCATAAAGGCCTCAGAAAATTATCATAACTGGAGAGTAAATTTATAATTTGGCTTATTTCGGCCGTATGAGTTATTAGCATTAAAACGAAAGGCATCATAGTGTAGTGTATGGAGTATAGTATCAATTGTTTGTAAAATGGAGATAGGGTTGTCATGACAATCAATGAGCTAATGTATGTGATGTGTGCTTTGCAAACATTAAATTACTATATAAATGTCAATTGTTATTGTTCTTCTCCTCCTCCTTTAACCACCATCGTCATTATGAATAGAACTATTCCTATTTACTTCATTCATGGGCTGGAATCAGTTACATATAGCCAGTAAGAATCATATAGACAAGAGCTTCAGCCAACCCTGGGAGAAAGAGACTGAGGTAGATATTTGGTGGTTGGGAAACAGGATTTGCTTGTTGTGGCATCAGGAATAGAAATATCGATATAGGAAATGAAAGTAAAAAGCCAAAAAGATAGAGAAAAGAATCATTATGCCAATAGAGATGGCAAGAACAGGACATAATGTTTTCAGTATGGGTCAATACACTGGATTTGCTTTATATAGGAGCAGAATCTGAAATGAGAACCAAGTATCAAAAGATCCAAGAGATCAGGGGAAAGCTGAGAAAGAACAAATGGAAGTGGGAGCAGAGCATGTCACTAATGGACTGTTTATGTTTTCTGTGACTTGAATTGTAATCCTTTTATGCCAGATTAATGAATGTACTAGCCATGCTGTTGGTTGAACAGTACCTCACCCCATTTTAGCTCTGGCACCTTCAGGAGGTGAGAACATATCTCTATCATTCATTAAATCAAAGGACCTTAGAGTAAGTAAAAAAAAAAAAACCTTTGAACTAGAATAATATTGCAAAAAAACCCTGTTTAGATAGGCCTGGAAATTTGACCACAGCCCAGGGATGTTTTATAAATTATCAATTTAGTTGAGAAGGAAGGGAATTTCAGAAATAAGAATGAGTGTGAGATTCTAGCTTGAAGATCCTGAAAAGGAAATGCTTGTGGGGAGGAGGAAAGGCCTCAATCAGGTCTCTTTCCTTCCTCCCCTTTGACAAGGGGAGGACCTTCCAGTTTCAAAGGGTTTAGAGGATGTTGGATTTCTCATCTTCCTATCAATTTCCTAGCATAACCGTGGAACAGCAGCAGCTCATATCTTCCCAGATATCCCAAGATCGGTTGGCAGCAGTGTCTATCAAGACGAAGTATGCCTAGGGCTCTACAAGCACCTCAGCAGAGAGATTATACCATAACTAAGGAGAGTTTCTTGAGCACACCGAGAATGGGAGAAAAGGAGTCCCATAAACCAGTAGCTGTGGGTTATACTTTGGCCACATATGCTCTCTAAACTTGAACCCACTTTCACCTAAACTCTGTATATACTCGTGAGAGAGTATGTATCAGACTTTTTTTTCTGAGGTAGGGAATTTTGTACCAACTACTTGGTACATCTTGTATCATCTTAGGAAATAGCCTTTTCTAAAAACTACTTTAGGTTGGCTAATTAAATGGGGATTCTCAACTGATAATTTTGAAGGGAAGTAAGCTGGTAAGGGCTCAAGTCAATGGTATTAGAGAATCATCTCTGAGCCCTGAGAGGTACTCCTAGAACCCTGGAGGGTAGATGTAGCCAGTCTACTTCTGGGAAGTTGATTCATCTTTGAGAAAGGGAATTGGGAAACGGATACATTAGAAGTTATATGACGTGCAATTGTATTTATAGATAATCAAATGAAATAAATATCACTGTGATTTATATTTGGCACTGAGAATACCAATAACTCAGTTTTGTTTAATTTCAAAAAATTCAGAAAATATGGAGACTTATATCTGGGCAGTGGACAGAGTGTGGGGCCTGAAGTAAGGAAGACTCATCTTCCTGAGTTCACATCTGGCTCAGCCTCAGTCACTACCTGTGTGACACTGGGCAAGTCATTTAACTCTATCTGCCTTAGTTTGCTCATCTGCAAAATGAGCTGGAGAAGAAAATGGCAAACCATTCCAGTATCTTTGCCAAGAAAACCCCAAATTGGCTCATGAAGACTCTGACACAACCGAAACAACTGAACAACACCATTCTAGTTCAAGCTATATAGAAGCAACATGGAAAGTAGCAAAGCTGCTGGACCTTGAGGCAGTATACGTTGCTAAGTTCAAATCCTGCCTGAAATATTTATTAACTTTGTAACAACTGGTAAGTCATTCAACCATCTCTGAATTTCATTTTGCTTATTTGTTAAATGAGATGAATGATTCTTTTTAATACGTATCTCACGGGGTTTTGGAAGAAAAGTACTTTTCAAACCTTAAAGCACTATGTAAATGTGAGCTTACTATTAAACTAGTTTAGTGGTTTGTTTATACATGTAAATTGTTAAAAACACACACAACAACTTCATATAAGTAATTTAAAAACACAATTTGGGTCCAATTTATTTTGGGGTTTAGTAAGTTAGTGCTTTTTGTTTCAGTTTTTGGTTTAGTGATATCCAAGTCTCAGTTTCCATTGGAGAATAAGCAAAGGAATGGAGAAGAAAGGAAATGTCAATTCATCAGTTTTGGGTGCTGATGCCTAAGTTCCCCATCAATCACACAGCTATGCTGAATTATTTGGACATTTCTATATGGGTTGGAACAAAAAAGAGTCTTTTCCTGGTTGAGAAGTTATTTCTATCTATCATGAGAGAAAAATTCAGGAAAAATTGTTTGCATGTGCAAAAAATAAGATTTGGTAGAAAGAATGCTCATTTTATCGGATTTCTTAGTAGTAGTCATGTTGAAGGTTATAGTGGAATCTTGTAACACAACCCACTATTGTGTGGAATTCTGTTATAAGGTGGGTCTGCCTTGTATTCTGCCCAAGGGAATTTATTACTGGCAGCATGAGAAGGGATGGCTATAACAATTTCATCTATATTCTAGTCCTGCAGCATGTCCTCAAAAACATTATCCTGAGAAGGCTCCCATGTAGTTCATTCTATTACGTTTATACATACAGTACATTAAATAGGTTGCAGATTCATTCAGACTCACAAACACAATTTAAGTAGAAATTTTAAAAAGCACATGTTTGGATAGTAGTTTCTGATTCTGTGTAATAAATTCTAAAGTTTTTTCTCTGTTGCCTTAAATAACTGAGAAAATATGAATTAATTTACAGGAAAAGATTAAAGACAAAATGTTCACTGGTTGGTTATAAGATAACCTAATGAGAACATCATAGTCACTAAAGAGAGAAAAAATCCTTTATAATATTAAATGGATGTAAGAAAGATGGCAAGAAAACAGAAAGAAAATTGAATGTGGTTTCAGGGGAAAATTTTCTAATAGTGAAATCATATTATGGGATATTCTCCCAAGGGAAGTCTGAAAAAACTTCAGTTATTCAAGCATGGTCTGGAAACAGTATTAAAATGTATACTCCAGGGAACAATTGTGCCCTGGCAGCTGAGTCAAATAGGAGTCTAATAGGGCTTTTCCATATCTAGTTTCTATGACTCAAGTTAAGTTACAACTTTTACATAGTATTTGACCATTAGAAGAAATGTAAGAAGAATTTGACCCATTTCCAGTAATATGATCCTTTTAATAAAATCCCTTCACGTTTTAGTAACCAATCAAACAATAACAGTAATGATTACTTCCAAAGCATTTTAAAAAAAAGTGTCTTTAGGCATTATTCTTTGTTACTTGCACATACATTACTTATTACTTCTCAGGAAAAATTATTCTTTAACCTGCAAAGTGGAAGAGAAGGGGGTGAATATGGTAAAAAGGGGAAAAAAGAAATCAAAGGAAAAACAGAATACAGTTGCTAAGCCTTCAGAAAGGAACTGCACTTTAATAGAACGAATCTTGAGAGTAGTTACTCCAAGGGGAACCAAAAAGGAAAACCAGATTTTTTAATTAGATGTATTAAAATACACACACACACACACACACACACACACACACACACACACACACACAAACCCCCTTTCTGTAATGTTGAATGCTCTCCTTTTACCAGTAGTAGTATGGGCAACACAATGCTTCCCATTATCTTATAGTTTTTACATAATAAGAATGCTGAAATCTTGTTTCACAATATTCCCCACATTTTTTTTAATTTAAATTTATTTATTTAACATATTTAGTTTTCAGCATTGATTTTCACAACAGTTTGAATTACAAATTTTCTCCCCATTTCTACCCCCCCCCCCACTCCAAGATGGCATATATTCTGGTTGCCCTGTTCCCCAGTCAGCCCTCCCCTCTATCACCCTTCTCCCCTCTCATCCCCTTTTCCCTTCCTTTCTTGTAGGGCAGGATAAATTTCTATGCCCCATTGCCTGTACATCTTATTTTATAGTTGCATGCAAAAACTTTTTTTTTTGTTTTTGAACATCTGTTTTTAAAACTTTTAGTTCCAAATTCTCTCCCCTCTTCCCTTCCCACCCACCCTCCCTAAGAAGTCAAGCAATTCAACCTAGGCCACATGTGTATCATTATGTATAACCCTTACACACTACTCATGTTGTGAAAGACTAACTTCATTTTGCTCCTTCCCAACCCATCCCGCTTTATTGAATTTTCTCCCTTGACCCTGTCCCCTTTCCAAAGTGTTTGTTTTGATTACTTCACCCCCATCTGCCCTCCCCTCCATCATCCCCCCCTTTTATTTTTTTTATGTTCCTCCCTCTTCTTTCCTGTGGGGTAAGATACCCAACTGAGTATGTACGGTATTCCCTCCTCAGACCAAATCTGATGAGAGCAAGGTTCACTCATTCCCCCCTCACCTGCCCTCTCCCCTCCTCCCACAGAACTGCTTCCTCTTGCCACCTTTATGCGAGATAATCCATCCCATTCTATCTCTCCCTATCTCCCTCTCTCAGTATGTTGCTCTCTCATCCCTTAATTTCATTTTATTTCTTTTAGATATCTTCCCTTCATCTTCAACTCATCCTGTGTCTGCTCTCTCTCTTTTACATATATATATATACATACATATACACACATATATATATATACATACATACATAGATATATACATACATACACATTCACTTACATATATACATAAACATATATATATATATGCATATTCCCTTCAGCTACCCTAATACTGAGGTCTCATGAATCATACATGTCATCTTTCCATGTAGGAATGTAAACAAAACAGTTCAACTTTAGTAAGTCCCTTGCAATTTCTGTTTCTTGATTACCTTTTCATGCTTCTCTTGATTCTTGTGTTTGAAAGTCAAATTTTCTATTCAGTTCTGGTCTTTTCACTGAGAAAGCTTGAAAGTCCTCTATTTTATTGAAAATCCATATTTTGCCTTGGAGCATGATACTCAGTTTTGCTGGGTAGGTGATTCTTGGTTTTAATCCTAGCTCCATTGACCTCCGAAATATCGCATTCCAAGCCCTTCGATCTCTTAATGTAGAAGCTGCCAGATCTTGGGTTATTCTGATTGGGTTTCCACAATACTCAAATTGTTTCTTTCTGGCTGCTTGCAATATTTTCTCCTTGATCTGGGAGCTCTGGAATTTGGCGACAATATTCCTAGGAGATTTCTTTTTGGGATCTATTTGAGGAGGCGATCGATGGATTCTTTCAATTTCTATTTTGCCCTGTGGCTCTAGAATATCAGAGCAGTTCTCCTTGATAATTTCTTGAAAGATGGTATCTAGGCTCTTTTTTTGATCATGGCTTTCAGGTAGTCCAATAATTTTTCAATTATCTCTCCTGGATCTATTTTCCAGGTCAGTGGTTTTTCCAATGAGATATTTCGCATTGTCTTCCATTTTTTCATTCCTTTCGGTTCTGTTTTATAATATCCTGATTTCTCATAAAGTCACTAGCTTCCACTGGCTCCAATCTAATTTTTAAAGTAGTATTTTCTTCAGTGGTCTTTTGGACCTCCTTTTCCATTTGGCTAATTCTGCCTTTCAAGGCATTCTTCTCCTCATTGGCTTTTTGGAGCTCTTTTGCCATTTGAGTTAGTCTGTTTTTTAAGGTGTTGTTTTCTTCAGTGTATTTTTCAGTATTTTTTTGGGTCTCCTTTAGCAAGTCATTGACTTGTTTTTCATGGTTTTCTTGCATCCTTCTCATTTCTCTTCCCAATTTTTCCTCTACTTCTCTAACTTGCTTTTCCAAATCCTTTTTGAGTTCTTCTATGGCCTGGGGCCAGTTCATGTTTTTCTTGGAGGCTTTTGTTGTAGGCTCTATGACTTTGTTGTCTTCTTTAGGCTGTATGTTTTGATCTTCTTTGTCACCAAAGAAAGAATCCAAAGTCTGAGCCTGAATCTGGGCGCGATTTCGCTGCCTGGCCATATTCCCAACCAACTAACTTGATCCTTGAGTTTTTCAGTGGGGTATGACTGCTTGTAGACTAACGAGTTCTATGTTCTACGTTTGTGGGGGAGGTGCCAGCTCTGTCACACCAGCACTCCTCCTTCCCCAAGAACCCCCAGCCCCGGCTGGGCTTAGATTTTTAGCAGGCTGTGCACTCCTGCTCTGATCCGCCACTTAATTCCTCCCACCAGGTGGGCCTGGGGCCAGAAGCAGCAGCAACTGTGGCTGCCCCACCTCCACTGCCCCCGGGGCTGGAAGCCGAAGCTCGAACTCCTTCCACTCCCGCAGCCTTTCCCACTAACCTTCTCCGCAGTCTTTGGTGTTTGTGGGTCGAGGGGTCTGGTAACTGCAGCAGCTCACATATTCAGGGCGCTAGGGCCCCCTCCGCCTGGCTTCTGGTCTGGATGGTCCATGCCGCTCAGGCTGGGCTCTGCTCCACTCCGTTCCCAGCTCCCAGCTCCGTGTGGGATAGACCTCACCCAGAGACCATCCAGGCTGTCCTGGGCTGGAGCCCTGCTTCCCTCTGCTGTTCTGTGGGTTCTGCCATTCTAGAATTGGTTCAGAGTCATTTTTTATAGGTTTTTGGAGGGACTCGGTATGGAGCTCACACTAGTCCCTGCTTACCAGCTGCCATCTTGGCTCCGCCCCCCTCCCCACATTTTTTTAATGTTTAAAAATTTTAGAGAAATGCAATACACAAAGAAAAGAAGATAATTGAGAGTGCTAGAAATCAGAGATGGTAACTGTCTTTCTTGTATGCTTCCAGAAGTTTTTTTTGGTTGTTTTTTTTTAAGATTTATCTATTTATTTATTTATTTATTTATTTATTGGAGGAAGTGGGTTTAAGTGACTTGCCCGTGGTCACACAGCTAGTAAGTGTCTAGGGTCAAATTTGAACTCAGGTCCTCCTGACTCCAGGGCCACTGCTCTGCTTCCAGAAGTTTTAACACAAAAACTACCTGAGAAATGTTAACAGAATAATTTCTAGATATGAACACTTTCTTTAGTTCTTTTGGGAGCTATCCTATTTGGTCACATAATGTTTCTCCAACTTAACAAAAAGAATCTCAAATATATTTTCCTTATTAGTCTCAGTGCTTTTGGTTTCTCTGGTCTTTAATCTATCGTCTCTGCAGCCACAAAATGGTTATTTCTAAGGTGTATGTCTTACCATGTCATTCCTCTGCTCAAGAATGTTCAGTGGTTTCCTATTGCTTCTAGGACAAAATACAAATCCCTCTGTTTTGTATTTAAAGTTCTTCACACTCTTGATCCAGTTTATCTTTTCCTCCACATTATTTCCTCTTACACAGTCTATTTTAGCCATACTGGCCTGCTTGTTCTCTGTACATGAAATTCCATCTACTTTCTCTGTTTTGCAGTCTATCCCTTGTACCTAACATGTTCTCCCCCCTCATTTCTACCTTTTAGAATCACTAGTTCCCTTCAAGGTTAGTATGGTATGGTACAAAGAATGCTGAACTTAGAGTCACATATGTAGTATTCATTTTCTATTCTTTGATGACTGTCGTGTTCTATATCTCACTGCTGTATAGCAACATTGGAAAATGTTGAAAGGAAAAAAGAGACCTTTGTTTACGTGGGAAGCTTGGGGTCCTGAAAGGGGCTTTGTAAAACCCAAGGAAAATCCAGCCTATTTTTCTCCTGGTCAAAGTTAATCCTAGTTTTGTCCACCTAAACTGTTTGTCCCACATATGTATCATATATGTATATGCACATGCATATGTATCTGTATGTTTATGTA
This sequence comes from Trichosurus vulpecula, assembly GCF_011100635.1. Lineage (NCBI taxonomy): Eukaryota > Metazoa > Chordata > Mammalia > Diprotodontia > Phalangeridae > Trichosurus > Trichosurus vulpecula. Next base: position 161,564,159 of record NC_050574.1, on the reverse strand, counting down.
TATATGTAGTATACACACACTCAATATATAGTATATATACATATGTGTAAATATGTATATATATGCATATACATATCACAAATATACCCACTAATGGACAAATTCTATAGAGTTTATATCTTAATGCATATAAAAATCCAGGCAATAGATATTCTTCATGCACTTGGTTTTTCCTATGTGAATGATGTCTTGCACATAATAGGTTTTAAATAAATTCTTGTTGAGTGAATGAAATAATGCAATATAATATAGGTAAAATGCTACATAGGAACTCACTTCTGTTGAATGGTTATAGACCTTTTTTTTTTTATAAATCAGGCTGTATAATGTTTCAAGGCTTAACGTGACCAATACAATGCTATCTGCAAAGAGGGGGATTAACTGACCATCCATAGAAAAATCTTCTTTAACTTAAAACCTTGCCTAGGATTTCATATATCCATTTTGAGTTAAAAAAAATCAAAAGATGTGACACCTTCCTCTTTAGATCTCTTGTTCTACTACTCAACATCTCCTCACTTATCCATTCCATTATATTCTAAGTTGTTATAACTACTTATGTACATGTCTTATCCCAACTCTTACATTATAAACTCTTTGATGGCACAGACTGTAATTTTTGTCATCTTTGTATCCTTAGCATTCAACACAGAGTTTTCTAGGTGCATAAATACCTCAACAGATCTGGAATCTCTTTGTTATTCTCTCCATTGACACAGGTTGCAATCGATCTATGACTGTAATTCTTGTGTGACTCTTGTCTTTAATCTCCTATATTCCCTCAATAGTGGTTTTATCAGAAGTGTGTATGTTGAAGGGAGAGAGATTTCCTTTCTATCCCTTGACAGTAGGTAGGAACCAATGAAGCATGTGAGATGTACATCTGTTATCCCTCACTCTCACTACATGGCCAGTTCAACTCTTACCTTCTTCTGCCGTACAAGTGATAGCTTTTATATGGTTTTAATTTTTTTTGTCATAAATCTTGCATGCAATGGGTGGTTAAGAAATATTTGTTGACTTGAATTTCATTAAAGTTCACGACATTATTGTATTATATTATTATTAATGAAAATAATGTCTATAGAATATTTAGTATGTAGTTAAGCAGAGAAAGTATTCAAAAGGTTTACCATAATGTTTAGATGTATCTTTTTCCACTGACAGACCAACCTAGTCATTTCTGCATTGCTTTGTCATCCTGCTCTTGTTCCAGGTACATCAGTGTCTAGATAACTTCTGCCAAATTGTCATGTAACCTTGAAATGGGCTTATATGTGGATAGCTCAGCTTTAAATTGATGTCTCTCATAGCTTCACAGTTCATTAACATTTCCCGTCTTCTAGTAACACTTATGCTGCTAATATTCAGAATCAATTTCCTAATTCTTAATTTTTACTTTTTGTGTATGTGGCCTAAAACACCACAATAAAAGTAGTATAATGGAAAGAGTTCTAGTTTTGGAATTAAATCTAGGTTCAAATCCCAGCTCTACCACTTACCATCATTGTGACCTTGGGCAAATTACTTGACCTATTTGGGTCTCATTTTGAACATCTGTAAAATGTGGGAAGTTGGACTAAATGATCTCTAAGGTCCCTTTTAGGTCTTTTATAATGTCAAGACTACTGTACTTCGAGTCAGGAGATCTGGGTTCAAAACTTTCCAAACATTTATTAACCATGTGACCTTGGGCAACTCACTTCCCCTTTATGAGTCTTAGGTTCCTCATCTCCAACATAAGAGTGTGGAACAATATGATTTCTAAGGTACTTTTCAACTCAAAATCCTATGAACAATGTCAGAAATCTAGACTGCTATATTACAAATGCCCACTAAGGGTCTTTCTGAGCAAGAGCATAAATGATCATATTTCTAGCTATACTTCCAAACATCCTATCAGCATGCAAACTGCACATAAATTTTATTGAAACATTCTGTATGGATAGAACATCTGGTTCACCACAGGGATCGTATTTGAAAAGAGAGCCAGGGTATCTAAGACAAGTTAATGATACTTTTACCTATATCCCTGTATCTGCTCTGGCTCTTTTCAGGTTCACTCACTTTTATGACATCCTCCTTTGACTCCCTCTTTTAGCCCTTATAGAGAATTGAAACTAGCTGTCAGAGTTGGAAATACCCAGTAGCTACTGGTAGAAGTCTGAAGCTATGGCATTTTTTTTTCTGTGAGAGTAATCAAATGGATCAGTTGGAGAGTTTTCTTCAGTGCAAATAGAATAGACTTGTTCCAAAAGCACATTTCCTCCAAATGTCTGGCCAAAGGAGCTTATAAAAGAAAGTGTTTCCTATGTCTGTATGCATTGATTTACTCTTCTCAAAATGGAATATTACCTTTATTCAGAAATTATCTAGAAGTTAATGTCATGAAAAGTCCAAGTGTTTTACAGAGAGCCAGATAACCAATAATGAATTCAACCAACATTTATTAATTTATTGTTGTTGTTCAGTCATTCAGTTATGTATAACTCTTGGTGATGGCATGGATCATAGCATGCCAGGCCCTTCTACCCTCCACCAACTCTTGAAGTTTGTCCAAGTTTGTGTTCATTGTTTCTATGATACTATCTATCCATCTTATTTTCTGCCATCCTCTTTTCCTTTTGCTTTTGATCTTTCCCAACATCAGGTTCTTTTCCAATGAGTCTCGTTTTCTCATTATATGACCAAAGTATTTACACTTCAGCTTCAGTATTTGACCTTCTAGTGAATAGCCTGAATTAATTTCTTCACTGTGGTTTTTGGTGATACAAGATCTTTCTTGTATCTTTTTTTTTGTATTCTTTCCATCTCTTCTTAATCCCTTCTGCTTCTTTTAAATCCCTACCATTTTTGTCTTTAATCATGCCCAATTTTGCATTAAACTCTCTCTTGATATCTCTAATTTTCTTGAAGAGACCTCTTGTCTTTCCCATTTTATTGTTTTCTTCTTTTTTTGCATTGCTTATTTAAGCAAACCTTCTTATTCCTCCTTGCTGTTTTCCAGAATTCTGCATTCAGTTGGGTATATATTTCCCTTTCTTCTTTCCTTTTTGTTTTCCTTCTTTTCATAACTATTTGTAAAGCCTCACCACACAGCCATTTTGCTTTCTTGCTCTCCTTTTTCTTTGGAATGTTTTTTGTTGCTGCCACTTTACAGTATTGTGAACCTCTGTCCATAGTTCTTCAGGCACTCTATCTATAGATCTAACCCCTGAAATCTATTCATCACCTCTACTTCATATTTATGAGGGATGTTATTTAGGTCATACTTACATGATCTGATGATTTTCTGTACTTTCTTTAAGTCTGAATTTTGCCACAGCCAGCTCTAGGCCTTGTTTTAACTGACTGTACCTTTGGTTGCAAAATATTTAATAAAGCTTATTTCTATATTTCATTTCATTCTTCAATAGATCACTTTTTGTCAGAACTCTCCACTATGACCTATCCATCTTGGGTAGCCCTGCATGGCATAGATTATGGTTTTATTAAGCTATGCAAGTCCCTCTGCCATGACAAGGAAGTGATCCATGGAGGACATTTATTAATAGTTAAGTACTTAGGGGAAACAGGGACAAAAAAGAATAGAAGTCTGCCCCAAAGAGCCTATGTTTAATCTTGCAGAAGGTACAATCCTACTAGATTTAGAGATGGAATGAGCCTCAGTGGATTTTTAATCCAATACCCTAATGTTACAGATGGTTAAAATGATGACCAGAGTAGGGACGTTACTTGTCCAAAGTCACACAGTAATAACTGGTAGAGCCAGGAATCTATGCAAGGTCTTCTGACTCTAAGTGTACTATCAATGGGGAGGAATCTGCAATCAGTTAAGTAATTATCACAATTATTCTTTTTTATGGTACAGAACTCTGAAATTTTAGAGAATCAGAGGATGTTAGTAGAAAGGAACCATGGATATCATTTAGTCCAAACCCTTTTACAGATAAGAGGATTAAGTCCCAGAGAAGTAAAATGAATACTTTTGATAACTATACAGTTCATGTAGAAATATCAATGTTTTGTGTTCAGAAATAGACTCATATTCTAACTTAATAGTATCAGAATGACCTATCTCTTTTTCTACACCTGCCCCATCATTAGGATGACTAAGCTAACCCTCTTAGTCACAAAAGCTAGTTTTTGACACTATTCCCTTTTGGTCCATGTGTGGTCCAGAATGCTCCCATGTGATATGGTGTCAGCTTTCTTCTGTCTAATTGCTTTTATTATGAAGGTTTTATGATGTTTTTCTTATTTTGCATAAAATGCTTTAGCTAATTGCTTATGTTACTATTTAATGGTAGTGCAAATGGACCTTTCCTTTTTTGATATCATTGCCTTAAAACATTCAGATTCTCATCTCTCCACTATTCCCTATTAACCAATGAACAATATAAATCTTTCTCTCCTTTTGATCTGATGTATCCTGTAATCTTCAAATCACATAAACTGCCTCCCTCCAGCTTCCTTAATTTTCTTTCCTATATGGTAAAATTCTGAATCTGGCATTAGAGTCTAAATAGTAATCCATAAACTGCCAGATAAAATTTTATAGGGTCATTTTTTATAAATATTATGTTGTAGATGTGGGAGGGCTGAAACATAGATTTTTCTTTTTGGTTTGTAAAACCAAAATGAAGCCAACCAATTAAATTAATTCAATAAGTACTTATTAGGTGTCCACTATGTTCTAAGCACTGGGGATACTATTACAAAAATGTAAACAATCCTTACCCTAAAAAAGCCCCCAAAACAAAACAACAACCACCTTACATTCTCCTTCTGCATCACAACATGTTCACAAATAAATGAATATATAATATAGAGTAACTAAATCCAAAGTAATTTTAGGGTATGTGTGTTGAGGAGGTGGATTGCCAACCACTAGGGTAAGAGGGAATCAGGAAAGATATTGTGTAGGAGGTGGCACTTGAGCTGAACCTCAAATTTCTAGGTAGGGATTTCAAGAGACATGGAAGCTGTCATTAATTCATTTGACATGTGCAACAGTAATGACAAGCAACTGCATTAATAGGAGCATAGAATTTTTAGATGGAAAAAACTTTAGAGATCTTATAGTCCAACTCTGCCATTTTATAAATAAGGAAGAGGAGACCCAGAAAAATTAAATAAAAATCACATAAGTAGGTAGCAGATCTTGGATTTGAACTTAGGTGCTCTGATAACAAATAATAATAGCTGGTATTTATATAAACTTTATGGTTTGCAAAGTACTTGATATATCTCACTTAATGCTCAAAGCAACCCTGTGAGGTAGGTGCTGTAATCCCCATTTACAGAAGAAGAAATTGAGACTGACAGAGCTTAAGTGAGTTGTCTGTGGTCACATACCTCACAAATTCTGAGGGAGGATTTGAACGTGGATCTGCCTGACCCCAGATCCTTTGGTAAATTCACTATGCCACCTGGGGACCTAATCCCTCATGTTCTAATGCAGCGTCATATTCATCAGTGACTAGACTCTAAAAGTCATTGTCCACATATATTCTAACAAAAAATAAAATATTATTTATGCAATAATTGCATAATTATTAGCATGCTATGAATAATGATGCTTACAGATAATTATTGAGTAAGTTGTGGCATAACTTAAGTTTTTCCCTCAAAAACCCAAACTAGTAGGTAATGTTGTTTTATCTTTATTAAATAATATTTTTGCATTTTTACAAAATATGTATTTTTCTGCATTCCAAAATTTGGAAACCATATTATTATAGACAATTTCCTTTTAGGAAGCTAAGGTGAATGAATCCTTGATACTTCGTATATGTGTGCTCAGGATATGACATTGTCAACAACTTCATTGTAGATGAGACCACATGACTTCAACACAGAAGTATTGAAAGAATTATGGATGAAATTATGGACAAAATATGAAGTCTATTATTGCCAAGGGATGTTATATTGGTGGAATAGGAAATTTCTGCTTTTACCCCCATCAGTGTTTAAGGAATAAATGAATGAAAACACATTTATTAAGGACTTAGTATGAACCAAGCATTGTGTACTCTGGGGACGTAAATACAAAAGCAAAGACATTTCTGGCTTTCAAGGAGCTTATATTTTTAATAGCAGAAGCCACACATATAGGCATATTTATCTGGAAAGTTATAGGAATGGTGAGTAGGGCTATGGAAATGGCGGGGAGAGAATTGACACATAATGGCAGAGTTGCTTTGACTGTAGTTCATGGTTCTAGAATTGAAGAATGGTGAAAAGGAGGAAGGAATGGGTATACACATAAAGATGAAATAGTTGGTGAAGAGACTGGAGGGGATGGCTAGAGAGGAAGGAGTGACGTATGGCTAGGCTTTTCCTGAAGTAGTGTTCTGGGCAGGCGAGCAAAGTGGCCCCAACATCATTAATAATCCCATCAATGATTAAATAATTAAGAATTGTACTTCTAAGTAAGTATACTACAAGCTTAGTATGAGTCAACAGTGTGATAAGATGGCCAAAGAAAAGAATGCAAACTTAAATGTAGCTAGGAGAGACATAGTGCTATGAACAAAGAAGATTACAATCCTAATATACTTTATGCTAATCAGATCACATCTGGATGACATTTTGTTCCGTTCTGGATGCCACATCTTAAGAAAGAGAGCTGCAAGACATCTAAAGGAGGGCAACATAGATGGTGAAGGTTCTCAAGACCAAGTCACAGGAGACTAACTAGTGGAAAGCAATTGAGATGTTTAGTCTGGATAAGAGAAGATTTGGATAGAGATGTAGATAACAGCTGTCTTCAAGTATTTGAAAGGTTGCCATGTAGAATTGGCTTTAGACTTGTTCTGCTTGACCTCAGAGGCCAAAATCAGAAGCAATGTTTGGAAGTTCTAGGGAAATAGTCCCATAAACAAGGAAAAGTTTACTAATAATTAGAACTATCCATACGTAGATTGAGTTGTCTCAAGAGGCAGTGAGTGGTGAGTGGGGCCATGGTAGGGGGAGAGGGAATTCTCGCACAAGAGCAATGACAGATTTGGTTTGATCATAGTTCATGGTTCTAGAATTGGAGAGTAGGGAGAGGGAGAAAGGAATCCCTTGCCCTGGGATCCTGAGTTATAGAGGTTCCCCTTCAGTAGAGGTCTTTAAACCGTCTGGTTGATCCTGATTAGGAGATGTTCTAGAGGGAATTCCAGTACATGTTGGACTACCTATGCAGATATGATGTAAACTCGATCTTTTGAGGCCTTTCCAATTCTGAATTTCTATAATAACAAGCATCAATCATCTAACACCCAACAGTATTTAGTAAGTATCTACAATGGATTGCCAAGGGCTGAGGATATGAAGATGAAAATGAAATGTATGTATAAAAAGCATGATGAGAGAAGGGACTCTGAAACCTCAAACTTGTGAGGAGCATTCTCATGTTAGGTAAGCTGGTGATACTGTTAAAGTACAGGATCATTTGTATAGAACATTTAGGCAAACATAGCTTCTGAGGGAAAAGGCAACCTAAGGTTTGTAAAGAGAAACCATGTTTGGTCAATTTATTAGCCTTCTTTGGATAGTTAATATCAACATAGGACCAGGGTTATGTGCAGGAATTTTATCCTAATAGGGTTGTAGAAACAGTTATGGGCCACAAAAATGGTATAACACATATGTGTGTATTTGCACTAATCTGAAATGTTTTATAACCTGCAAGATGGTTGTTATTGGTTAATTGGTCATTACACAGCCCTTGCTGCCCTGATGCTGATTAATAGTACAATCATGCAGTGGCTGGAGAGGCAGGAATGATCTATAAATCCTTTTTCTGCTTATCTATACTAATTCAACACAAGAAAAAGAAGACAAGTACAAGTTCCTCATCTGGAAAGGCTAGCAACAGCAGAGGTAACAAAAGAGCTTTCAAATGCTCTGCAGTGTCTTCATTGCTACTTTCTGTGTCTGAGGCGGAGGGAGAGGGCCTTCATTAAGGAGATGCTCTGAAATGCCTAACTATTCTGGCTACAATGTACATAAAAGGAAAGGTGAATAAAATCAGTCTGGCTTTTCCTAAGTTTTTGGCAAATTTCTGCATAAAAAATAACCATAGAATTGGGACTGCTGTTTGTTTCTGAATAGGGAAATGGATTAGGAGCAGGAAACAAAGGGGAAAAAATGATCCTTTCCTGGATGGAGAATTATGAATAACTGGCTTCCTTTGGGATCTTGAGTTATAGAGTAGTTTTATAAGTGATTTGGAAGCTGGAGTAATACAAAGAAATATCTAAGTCTAAAGAGGACACCAAGCTCCCACTGGTAGTAAAATGCCAGTTTAAAGGAGATCAAATGGAGAAAGGTCTCTCAAGACCATGTCAGTGGGCATAAAAATAGTAGATATGTTTTCAGTATGGGTGCATGTGTAACACATGCTCTGAGGCACTTATCCCAACACCCACTTGTCTTGATGATCAGGGTCCCCAGAGCATGGCAACCTTGGAAGGGTTATTTTTCTAATATTGCTGATGTGAGCTGCCATGTCAGTGTATTTCCCACCATTATTGTGACCATTATTATGGGTTGATTATCTATTAGTCAGCCAGGCTTAATTAGCTTTTAGAAAGAGGTAATTATGAAGGTGGTACACAGTTAGAACAATTGGTACAAAATATTCCTTTTCACCAATGTCATTTTCACACTTTTCCATGAGTATATACAGTGTTCATGAGAAAATGAGTTCAAGCTTAGAAAGTATATGTGGCAAAGGGACACTCATAGCTGTTTGCTAGAAGTCCTTTCCATCCTTTTGTGGGGGTGCTCAAGAAGTTTCCCTTTCCCAGGCTTTTATTGCAGCTGTGAATCTGCATCTAGCCTGTCCTTGATTTCTGATAATGACACTGATGCCAGCCTTTGCTGTCATTTTGGGGGGATCCTTTAAGGTCAATGGGAAGATGGGGAGTTCAGAATCTTTTGGAGCTTTTGAAGCACAAATTTGTCCTCCATTGGCCAAGAGGTAAGGAGAAGATCTAGTTTAAGGCCATAACTCCCCCTTCCCTAAACAATTCTTCTTTAGGGTTTTTTTTGTTGTTGCTAGAATTATACACTTATTTTAATTTTTTCAAATAATTATGATTTTAACTAGCTTGGTATTTTATACATATTCCTACAATGTTATTATGTTCTGCATCCAATCGAAACATACTTTCTGTACAAAGTCAATCCCCTTCTAAAGATTTTTCACACTTAGTCTAAAGCCTATGAATGATTGACTGAAAATAAATCTTATGATTGAGATTGTTTATTTTCATCTGGTTATTGTGGAACATTATCACTTACTTTAAGTGGGGACAGGATGAATTGATTTTACTTACTTCAACAATACTGCACTCTTATACATATAAGATAATGCACTTAGGCTTTCTCTTATCCCTTAGCAGCTAGTACCACATCTCCCTCCCTCCCTCCTGACCATATTTACTTTATCTATCTATTGTATATGGTTATTATATCTGCACAAGTTATTTTCTTGATAGAATTTAAGTTCCTTGAGGGCAAGAATTCTTTTATTTTCTCTTTGTTTCCTCTGGTGCCTGGCACAGTAGGTGCTGAGTAGATGCCATTGATTGACTAATTAATCAGGAAAATAATTCAAATAATACTTATGGAATTGTTAGCTTTAAGATAGCAATTAGGACCCATGAAAGGAACCTGGGAGTGTTTGTCATGTTCCTTGAAGATAAAGGACAAGGTGCAAATTGACCCAAATGTCACAATGACACCTTAGTGTCATTGACTCAATAACTTAGTCAACGAGCATTTATCAAGGGCTTACTGTGCCAAAAAAAATAATCTCTACCCTCAAGGAATTTACATTCTAATGGGGAAGACAATGCATAAGAGAAAGTTGAAGAGGGAATGTATGGAGAAGATGCCTGGGATGGGAGCTTGATGGAGAAATCCAGGGGAGTACAGCCTTGTGAAGAGATGACCCTCTTGAGCACTTTCCTTAAATGGAAGCTCTGGAAAGTCTTCCACTCTTCAGGAGTGAGAGGGAGAGGCCTCAGAGATTGAGGGTACTTCCAAGATGTGAGTTTCAGGGCTGAAGTAATTATCCAGGATGAAGAGGTTGCTAGGGCATGATGGAGAAGTTCTGAAGAGTAGAGACTAGTGGGAGATGAAGAGATAATCGATCTGGGCATTCTAACATGGAAGTTTTAAAGGACTAAAAAGAGAAGCAAACTTAAAGGTCATGAATTTCAATCCCTTCTTCTTAGACATGGAAACGGAGACTCAGAAAAAGAAATGACTTGTCTGAGGTCCCATTTCTTGTGACAGAGCAAGGACTTGAACCCAGCTCTCCCAGGACATGTCTGTTTTCTCTGTAATACAGTACCACTTGAATATAGCCACCAGACAAGGAAATGTCAGCTTAAGTGGAATTTGAAAAGACTCTCTGGTTTTATAGTTTCAGATTGAAAACAGCAATCACACCAAAGGGAAAAAATGGATTTATTCACAGGGATGCTAATTACAATAAACACAGGCTGCTCACTAAGCTATAAAATGCCTTTAAAAAGTCTTGCAACCTAGAGAGAAAATCATATAAGGACTAGTCACCATAAAATTTTATACTATATTCTAACATTCATTTTAATATATACATTTTTTTCCTGAAGAGTTTGCTTGAATGGACTGGCTGTTGAGATTCAGAGTGGAGTATCATTTCATACCCAGAAGAGTCATAAGAGAACTTAGAGAATACAGTTATGGACATAATAATAACCTTTACTGTAGTTTATGTAAGTGGGCTACTTTTCTGCATTGGCTGGTACAGAGTGATTATTACTTGCCATCACTAAGCTGGGCAGTTGGCTAGTTGTTTGGGACACAGAGACAAAATGAAATAATCTCTGCTGCCATGGAGTTTATATTCTGTTGAAGGAAACAACATATATACAGATAAATAAATACAAGGTAATTTCAGGGGAGGCTGGGGGGAAGTTTTTGTGGTAGGAAAAGCCTCATGTAGGAGGTAGAACTTGAGCTAAATCTTGAGGGGAGCTAGAGTTACCAAGAGGTGGAAGTGAATTCAGAGAGTGTGTATGCATGCACATATGCATGCGTATATGTATGTATATGTACATACATAAATGTATGCACATACATATTTGTATGTTATGCACACATGCCTACACACATAGTATACAATATACATATGCATATAATACACAGATATTCACATGCATGCACTATACAAATATATATGCCTACGTATACATATATACACATACGTGTATATATGCACACACTTATGATACATATCTATATTTGTGTTTGTATATATATATATATAATATGTGTATATATATATAATATATGTATGTATATATGTGGCTATGTGTATGTGTATTTGTGTGTGTGTATGTGTGTGTGTGGGGGGGGGGCGGGTAACCAGGGACAGGCTATTGCTCCATCTCTTCTCAGAGTTCTTGGTGTTAGGAGCTTCTAAAACTATTGGCTTAAGGCCTCATCCAGTGAGTCCCCCACTATCTTCATTAATGACTAGCACCTCAATATTTTATCCATTGGTATCTCCTTTACGTCATTGATAACTGATTGAAACCAATTAGCATTTACAAATGGATATTTATTGAAAAGATATGGCAAGAGGTACAAATATATCCCCTTGAACCATGGGCATGGGATTCTCATTTCTATCACTTCAGGCCCTAGGGAGAGTAGGCTCAAACTTAAAATGATGGCTGCAAATATTCTTTTGCCCAAGTTAATTTCTGAATGCAACATAGACAATAGAATAGTAACTTGCTTTCTTGCAGGACACAATGCCTTGGCTGATACATTGATTTACCATTGGATGAATTCACACAGGTCACTTCTTGATGCTATATGTTGTCTCCTTACTAGATTCCCCTTCCTACTAAACTCATAGTAATCCCCTCTCCATGAGGAAAGAACAAAAGCAATGAGGATAGGAGAAAGAGTAGGACCATGGATTCATGGACAGCATAGTTGCCCAGCTGGGAGAGGAGAAAAGGGCCTGAGGCCTCTTTCTCAGTTTGGAGGTCGATAGCATTTCTGTCCTTGATCACCACCAGGAAAATGAGAGCTTAAGTTTCTCATGTTGGAGCCTTTTGTATGTACTCTTGTTTCTGGCTCAGCAGCCAATTAAAAGATTTTTCTTTACCACATGGTAAACTTAGAGGAAACAGTCACAGAATACATCCAATTTAGGAACTCTCCACTAGGATCACATTTCATTGTATACTTCCTTTGAGGCTCACCAACAGCAACCCTCTTCCTCCACACATACACACATAAATTGTCAGTAGGCAAAACCCTCTTATGAGATCTGGACCCCCATTAATGAGTTACCCCTATTGTGCCAAGCATTGGTGATATCTTGGGCAAAGGTAAGAAGATAGGAGACACAATATCCTGTAGGGAGAATAAATTGACTAATTTGACTGGAACACAGATTTTGAAGGCATGTAATATTAAATTGGTCCAGAAATAAAGCTTGGAGTCAGATTGTGAAAGGTTTTAAATATCAAAGAGAAAAAATTTACTATCTTTTAGAATAAATAGGGAATTCCTGAAGTTTCTTGGGCAAGGGAATGACTTGGGTGGGGGAATGTTCAGAACTGTGCTCCAGGAATATCAGTTTGGCATCTGTGAGGAAATTAGAATGGAGAAAGGATAGACTAGAGTCAGGGAAAGCAATTAAGAGACTGTTGCCATAGTCTAGGTGAGAGATTATGATTCCCTACATTAGGGTAGTTACTGGATGTATGAGAAAAGAGGATGAATCAGAGAGATTTTGTGGAAGTAGACTAAAAAGATTTGCCAGCTGATTGGATGGAGGTTGGAGGGAGATACAAGATTATTCTCTTAACATTTGAAGTGAATTCTGCAAATTCAATTTATTAGCCTTCCCTTTCTTTTTCAGGTAATGATGATTTAGCAATCCTGTTGTCTTTCTCACTAGTTATTGTCGTTGTTCAGGAGTGTCTGTCTCTTTGTGACCCCATTTGGGTTTTTGTTGTATTTTTTTTTTTGGCAAAGATACTGGAGTGTTTTGCCATTTCCTTCTTCAGCTCATTTTAAAGAAGACGAAACTGAGGCAAACAAAGTTAAGTGAGTTGTCTAGGGTCACACAGCTAGTAAGTGCCTGAGTCTGGATTTTGAATTCTAGTCTTCCTGACTCCAGGCCCAGCACTCTATCCACTATGCTACCTAGGTGCCTGTCACACTAGTTATAGGAGTATAGATTTACAGCCTGAAGGGACCTTAGAGTTTGTGTGTTACAATCCTCTCATTTTACATATGAGGGAATTGAGGCCTAGAGTGTTTTAGTGACTTGGCCAAGGTTATATGGGGTAATATCTACTAGAAGCAGAATTTGAACCCGATCTCTGATTCAAAATCTAGTGCTTTTTCTACTACACCAGAATGACATTTTTCATTAGAGTTTGGGCAAGTCAACCATTTTGACTCTTAAGTTTCTTGTAAAATGAGGGTTTTAGACTAGATGACCTCGAAGATCTTTTCCAACCCTAGATCCAATCACTAAGGAACCCAAATAAATACTTGTCTAAATGGTGAGGGTCCATATGCAGTGAAAGCTGATGCAAAGAACTCCTCACCACTTTGTTTCACCATTCTTTGTATGTTGAAACTAACATTTGGATTATGTGTTAGGTTAATGTGGTCAGAATATCATAGATTAAAAGCTGGAAAGGACCTCAGAAATCATCAGGTCAAAACCTTTAATTTTACAGATGAGTAAAATGAGGCCTAAAGTCAAGGGACTTGACAAAGGTCACAGAAGAATTAAGTGGAATAACCAAGAATTTAAACCTAAGTCAACAAGTCATCAAGCATTTTAAAAGAACCTACTATGTGCCAGGCACTGTGCTAAGTAAGCTTGAGGGATACGAAGAAAAAACAGTCCCTCTCTCAAAAAGTACACAATCTAACTGGGAAGTCAACATACAAGCACCTATATACTAATGAGATATATACAAGATAAATTGGAAACAATCTGGAGGGAAGACACTAGTATTAAGGGGGAAAGTCTTTTTGTAGAAGATAGGATTTTAGCTGGAACCTGAAGGTTTCCAGGGAAGCAAGGAGATGGAGAGGAAGAGGGAGAGCATTCCAGTCATGGGGGACAGTCAGTGAAAATGCCTCGAGTTGAAAGATAGTGTGTTTTGTTCAAGGAACATCAAGGGGGGCAGATCCTCGGACTCCGAACTCACCATAAATTGCATGGTACACTAGGTCTGTCATTCCAGTGGATTTATTAGCTTCCAAGTGATTTTGTTTTTTCCCATTATCCAATGAGTACAAATGTTTGAGTTCACTGAGAGCCATACCACAGAGATCCATTTCTCATTTCTCCAACACAGCTTTTTGTAGATAGAATAAAGGATGTAGTAGCTGACAAAGAATATCAAATTAAAGGCATTCATACATGTAAAATATGTATGGTATGTTTTCACAAACAGCCAGTATTTGTTTAGCAGTGTAGCAACTAGATGAATGCAGAAGGAGAGGAACTGAACCATAAACTAACTGACAAATCAAGAAATACTAGCATGTCTCACATCAGTGCATGTTACCCAGAATAAGCCTTTTCTATTCTCCAGGCATAATAATATGTTAATAACAAAAAGAGCTGTGAGACAAGGGGAGTACAGAATGCTGCGTGAATGACACTTTCATCATTCAGCAGAGAGAAACAAGGATATTTGCTAAGACTGAACTATGGACATTCCTTTGCATATCTAATGTTAGATTTCCCTCTTTTTTCCACCCCTTGGAAATTTGTACTTTTAGTCATGCTACTAGGATGATATGATGAGATCGGGTATTTCTTACCTTTCATGTGATGCTTGCAAGTTTGGATACATTTTGTATCGTCAAAATCCCAAGATGTTTTGTCCATTATGTAGGGTTCTCTTAGGTCCAGTGCATAGTAGAGAGGCTGGAGGGGTGGAGAATGTATCTATGTGGGCAAGGGAGACTCCCATTCCTGCCACTTTTTTTTCCAGCAGCTAATACACTATGCTATTTACAATATTTCTTGTACTCTGGATTGTCTAGTTCTCAGAAGAGAGACTGATCGGGCTAAAATTAGTTAAAATTATGAAACTGGCAAAAGTTTGAGTTTTTTGGCTTGTTTGTTTTTGGTGTTTTCTAAATTCCTTCAGCATTGCCTTGCCTCCTGACTCAGTTGCTACCTCCAGGCACTTGTCTCGTGTTTTCTTTCTATAAAGCCTTCCAAGAAGCTTTAGTATAATTTCTAGGAGACAAATAAGCATTTGCATAGTACCTACTATGTCCCAGGTATTTTATAAATATTTGTCCCAATATTTTATAAATATTGTCTCATTTGATCCTTACAACAACCCTGAGAAGTAGGCGCTTTTATGATCCCCAGTTGTGGATGAATCCCCAGATAATATAATTGAGGAAACTGAGGCAAACAGAGGTTGAGTGGCTTGCCCAAGATCACATATGTAGTAAGAATCTGAGGCTGGATTCAAACTCTGGTCTTCCTGGCTCCAGGCCCAGCACTCTATCCACTGCTTCACTTAGCTGCCACTAAAAATTTAGGTGACAAATGGCTTAAGGTGTGAACCTCCAAGGAATTTCTTTATCTTCTTTTTTTAATCTTAAGAAGAGACTCAGAATGTCAAAAAGATTCTAAGACGGAAAGGAATGAATGTAATGGTGGGTTTTCAGGTACTGTGGTAGCCTGCGTGAAGATACTTTGTAGCCTGTGTGAAGATACTTTGTGGAATGATGCCACACTGTATCCTGCAAAGTATATCATACAAGTCATTTGGGCTTTATGTGGAAGCTGGGCTATCCATAAATGTGACCTATTTAGAAGCAAGAAAGGATGAACTCTAACTGGTGACTGCAAATCATCCCATACCTTGTCACTAGATTCACGTTCCTATAGCACCGCTTTAATCCTATCAGTTCTTTGGTCAGAAAAATTTTGATGAAAGCCCTCTATCATTTGATCTTAACCTACCTATTAATCAGTCAGCTAAGTAGTACATTGGATAAAGTGCTGGACCTATAGTCAGGTAGATATGAGTTCAAATTCAGTCTCAACCATTATAATGTTAATGGGATAGTAAGATCTTCCCCACCCATTAATAAGCCTCATATGGAGCCATTGTGGGAGAGACTTGCTTAAGGAGAAGCTTGCTTAGGGGGAAGGCTTGCTTGTAGGAAGGCTTTCACACCTTTTAGTACTAAAGCTAATTAGGCACTGAGTCACGAGGGTGTTGATACCTTCTGGCTCAGAGCCATTAACTGAAAGAGTATATATCCTGAAAGGTGAGCTTTTGCTTTGGGGGTTTGCTTGTGAGAAGGATCTTTTGATTCCCTGGTTGAGGCTCTCAGTAGCTGCATGTTCAGAGCTCCTCAACTGCTCAGATGTAACGGCTCTCTCGATCCAGTGGTGTATGTAAAGTGTAGAGCAATATTGCTTTGATTAAGGCAGGTAAGAGCCCTGTCTGTTGGTCTTTGTGCTAATTTCTCTGCTTGTATTTTCTCTGATGTTCAGGGTACTGATCCTTCCCCTGAACTAGTGACCGTAATTAAAAATAGGATTGTTAACCCCTTTTTGGGCAGTCTTTCCTAGAAAAGCAGAAAAAAGAACCTTTGCTAGAAAGCCATCCTGGGTATGCTAGGGTGCTTGCTGCTACATCCACTAACTAATTTGTGACCTTGTGCAAGTCACTTAACCTTTGCCTGCTTCAGTTTCCTCACCTGCAAAAATGGGGGTAATAATAACACCTACTTCCCAGGGTTGTTGTGAAGATATTTGTAAACCTCTTTGTAAACTTTAAGTTCTATGTTAATACTAGTTACTGAGTATTTACTCTGTGCCAAAAAACCATTGTGGCATAATGTGTAGAGAAGCTGATTTTGAAGCCAGGAAGGCTGTTTTTCAAGTATTCCGTTTGATACATCCTGGTTATGAGATGGTGGCCAAGTCAACACTACAGGTGGCTGAAAAGTTGCCAACCTGTATGAGGAGAGTGAGTTTTCTCACTGGTGGTTCCTTATATTAATGAAATGGCACCCTTAAGTGCCATACATTGTGCTAATTAGAATTGGGAGAGAGTGGGGGGAGAAAAATATGAAATAATTCTTGCCCTCAAGGAATCTCAAAAGGTCCTAAAGCAAAAAAAAAGAAGATATGAAAGGGTGGCATTCCCTTTCCAGTGCTCCGCTAGCAGGTCAGAAACTCATGACTTCCTACCTATTAGGGCCGTGGGAAAGGATTTATCCCCCACTAATCCCCTGTAGCTCAAAGAGCAGAACTTAAACTTTGAGACCATTAGGAAAAAGAACCTGACAGATGGGGATTCTCCTTTTAACATAATCTTAAGGTTGTAGCTCAGCAGCCAATTGAGAGAGACAACATGGGCTACTAGAATAAGCCAAATGACATATGTACCTGACCTGAAGTGTGGGCCAGGGAATGCCTCACCATGCATCCAACTCTTTGTGACCCCATTTAGGGTTTTCTTGGCAAAGATATTGGAGTGGTTTGCCATTTCCTTCTCAAGCTGATGTTGCAGATGAGGAAACAGGGTTAAGACTTGTCTAGGGTGACACAGCTAGTAAGTGTCTGAAGCTACATTTGAACTCAGGAAGATGAGTCTGACTTCAGACCTGACATTCCATCCTCTGCACCACCTAGCTGCCCCTACTTCCTTTAGGAATAAATATAAATTCCTCATTTTGCCAGTTGAAGCTCATCACAATCTGGATTCAACCTGCCTTTCTATTCTTATTATTCCCCTTCATGAACTCAGAAGTCCAATCAATTTAACTTCCTTACTGTTCCTCATATGTGATATTTAGTATTTTTTGTCTCTGTGCCTTTGTAATAATGGAATTTATGATCTCCTCATTTCTATCTTTTGGAACTCCTAGTGTCCTTCAAGAGTCAATTCAAACACAATAGTCTATATGAAGCCTTTTCTTATTTTTTATCTACTAGTTCCACTCCCCCCCACCCAATTACTTCATATCTCTTTTGTATTTTCCAATTTATGCACATGTTGTTTTCCCAATAGAATGTAAGCTCCTTGAGGGCAGGGACTATTAAATTTTGCTTCTGTATTCTTACCACCTACCACAGTGAGTTATGAACTTATATTATTAAATTATTATGTTATTAAACTTTTCACAAGCTTATATTTTCTCTCTTGAACTCTATTTTATACTCTTTGAGGGGACTATGTCTTAGCCTTCTTGGAGGCCCCAATTATGTCTAGGCACTACTCTGCACATTGTAGCTGCTCAATAAAGACATTTAATAGTTTGATTTGATATACAATCATTTTGGCTTCATGCAAATTAATTGTTCTCCAAAGTCCCTCTTTGATCTTCTTTCTAGGAGGTTTTAGCTCAGCATATCTTGGAATAGACTGGAGGGCCTTGAATTCCTGGTCACTAGAGTTTCTTTAGACAATGGGACAACTTTTTTTCCTCTTTCATGAAGTTTCTTCAATTTATTTGGCCCTTAAAATAGCTTATTTCTAACAATTGTCCCCTTGATGAATTCATGGTAATTCCAAGGCAGTAGTCCTATGAGAGAGACAATAAAGAAAGCACACAGAGATGAGGAACCCTGATACAACACCCTACCAAATAATGTGACAGTCTGTTACAGAAGAAATCATTTGGAAGCAACTTTAATTAAAATTGACCCTGGATGATTTTTACTTGTGTTGTAAATGTCTACTTCACTTAACCTTATTATTAGACAAATTAGGATGTAATCTCTAGGTGAGATAACTTCTTTTTTTATCAGAATTTTAATTAAAATTAAGTATATGTACATAGTTCAAAATATCTTTGTAATGCTTTTTGATTCATTGTGGATGAAATTTTCATTTTTGTGCCATATAGCAGCTAGAGATAATAAAAAGGATTTCTACATGACTTTAACCTCCCTCATAAAAAAACCTTGCCTCAAGCCCCTGCCTCAGGCAAACTGTGTCTACACATATCAGAGAATTAGATTGATTGAAAGATACAATGATACTTTTAACCGTTTCCATTCTGGATAACAGGGAATCTGAAACTACCAATCTGTAATTCTGTATAGAAATTACCAGTCTCTAAATCAATATGTTTCATAAGCTATGGTGAATCAAAACAACAAACAAACAAAATTGTTTGGCTAATTTGATGTTCTGGTAAGCTCACCTCCACCCCTTACTAAATTTCCTTTGAATCTTCTCTCCCTCTCTCTCCCTCTCTTTCTCTCTCATCAAGCCAGCCAGTTACCAAGTCTTGATGATACTTCCATCACGACTTTCAAAACAGCAATTGTTTTTCATTGTAACCAACCTAGCTGAATTTCTTATTACTCAATGTCTAGGCTATTGTAAAAGGGTTCCAAGTGGTCACCCTGTCTTTGGTCTCTCCCCATCCAGGTCATCCTGCACACATTGGTCAGATTAATCTTTCTAAATCACAAGTCTGATCATGCCATTTCCCAGCCAAACATCTTTAATTACTCTCTATTGCCTAATAAATAAAAGTTCAAGCTCATCATGGCACTGAGCTTCTCTTGCCACTCTCTCACCTTCTTCCTGATCTAATTCTAGTCCACATTTCCATAAAATGGTTTTAGTCATTTATATACAGCTATACTACTTCCCACCCCCTTCATAATTTTGTTCATTCAATTCCAAATGCTTGGAATATTTTCCACATTTTGGCCCATCCAAGATCTACATATTTCTTAAAGACACCATCTCCTGTGGGAATACTTCTCTGGTTGCTCTGATCCAATCCAAATCAACCTAATATAATAGATATTTATTAAGCTAGATATGGTCTCTCCTTTCATATCCTATCTCCCTTTGAATTGGGAAATTACTAGAGTTAGAGTTGTTGAGAAGACTCTTCTGTCTATTTTCTCTACCATTTAGGAATTAGTGTTTTCTAAATAGGGGACTTTGTGGTGTCAGTAATGATCCCAGAAAAATGAAAGCTAGGCCATGCAAAATGCATGTTCCTGAAGCCAAATTTATTGGGATGAAATTTTAGAGTAAAACTGGTAGGCTCTTGGTCTCACGGCAAGATCCAGGGATGCAGCTAAAGAAATGGGTCTGTTTGTGTTTCCATTTGGGAGAATGTTACACTGGACCTGCAGCTTTGAATTTAGGGTTCTATGTACTTACTGATCTCCTATGTCCACAAAGAAAGCAGTAGCTCAAGAATAGAGGAACCTGATATTCCCTTATGTGTAGGAGGAGCCTTATCTTCCCACATGGATCATGATATTCTCAGCATTTTTCCCTGTTAGAATCTCTAGCATACCCAAGTGGTGGTCAGTGGAGGGTGGGGAAGAACATGTTGCTTCTCTTTGGGCACAGATATATTCAGTGGTGAATGGCTTGCACAAAAGCCAGCTATGGAGAAATGAAGGTGAAGGCTAATATGTATTAGTCAAATAGGATCCTGAGATCTTGTATACCACATGAACTCTACCTTGAACTGGCCATTCCCTACTTCTTTGGTGTTGGCCATCAGGTTTTTTATATTTCTGTCTCCTCATGATAGAGTAGTATCCTGAAATCTCTCTTCCCTCAGGGACTTGTGTCCTAAGATCTGAGGTTTCTTCCCAAATTCTCTTCCCTGTGTATAATCCCATGCTTGTCCTTGGTGTTACTTAGAGCTCTTGTTACAAGTAGGAGTTTGTAGCTCAATACCGCAGATAGCTGGTAGGCATGTTGCAGTTATACTGTGTGCTTTTAAGGTGTCCAGGAATAAGACAAGATTAGTTTTCCTGAATCTAAACTTCTAGATATTGAATCTCCTTTACCTGAACAGTTGAAGTAGCTTTTTGCCTCCAAATTGTCATATTCCTATATGCTGTTGCTTCATATGCTTGAACTGTTCCATTTATAATGCAGTTTTTTTTACCTACCTGTGAGATGTTTTTATCAGATAAATATTGAACTGGCAAAGATTAGGGCAATTAAAACTTTGATATTCAGCAACTTTTATAAAATATTAACTGTACCATCTTCTTAAAATTGAGGAGGAATAGAATGTTTATACAGTAAATTAATATGAACATGCATATTATTTCCTGGTTAACAGAAACCTAACCATTACCACAATACTCTAAATTGGTTTCTTAGTAGTAAATATGCAAATGTCTTACTCTGTCAGTTGGCAGGGGAATTTGATACATCCTGTTCTTTAGGTTCTGATCAAGTGTTCATTTCACACAATCTACAAGCTGTTACCATGTCAGTCTTGGAAATGTGAGCATTAAACCACTGAAAATGACTTGGAGATGCTTTATTGCCATGTTAAGCCATGTTGATTCCTTTTCACTACTTTAAACCTCTGTTGCAATGAGAATTAAATAATTAAGGGAAGTTAACTCATGGGGGGACATGGCATGCTGATTATTTTTCTGGTTTTGGTGAAGAAAAAGCTTGTGCTTGAGAAAACACTCAAAAGGACATTTTGTCACAGATTAAAAAATAGCTTTAAGCAAAAATTACTTTTACATACCCACAATATATCACTACCCTGTCGTGGGGGACTAATGAGAATGCTGTTTGAATTTGATTTCAATGCTCTCTAAAAGTCTCTTTCCTCATAGCACGTTCACTAGTAGAGATAACTAGGTAGGAGCCAAAGGGTATAGCTAATAGGATGTACCTCTGGAGGGATGGTAGGGGCAAATCGGTATTATAGACCTTTTTCACCTCTTCCAATTTCTTTCTTTGTAACTTGATTCCCTTTTTCTTCCACCTTTCTCATTGAAACAGAAAGTGGTCATGTGGTGACATCACTTGTGACATCATTACTTCATACTTTGTATTCATTTGTATTCATTCATTGTATTCATCATTTTTTTTTTGAAACTGGGTCTCCCTATTTTGCCCTAGCTGGAAGTGTAGTAGCCACTCATGGACTAGTCCCAGGGCTAATTGCACCAGTTCACACTTCCTTAAGCATCCTGGTCTCCAACATGCCACAAATATTGAGGCCAATTATATGCACACTAAAATTCTCTAGGAGTCCTTTTAGCAGAAGTGATCCCCATAGAAGTCCAGGCAATTTCCTTGGGTCCCAAATGGCAACTGAAATTCTCTTATGGATCCTTGCTATTGCCAGGGCAAAACAAATAGAATTGCAAATTCATCCATCAGGACAAGAAGAAAAGGCTCAGTTAGACAACCAGCATAGAATGTGAGCTATTTATGGATTTAAAGACTTAAGGCACAGACATTCTCTCGCTTAGAAGTTGTAGGGCATTTTGCTTTCACAAAAGACAAGCTGGTTAAAAGATTTGTTTAAATGCAAAAAAAGCAAGATGAGCATTTCTTCTAGACAGTAGCAATTTAGTGATTCTAGATTTCTTACAGCACACTTACTACCAGTACTTATGCAGGACTTAGTAAATAACGTATCAGTATACCAATCCTTATACAGAATTCAATAATACAAAAAGTATTAGAACTTAAATAATTGAGCAATCAACAAGTGAAAAGTTTGAAAATTAAATCAACAGAACTCCAAAAAAAAAAAATCAACTGCACATTTACAATCTAAAAAAAATGCCAGATTTCTCTACGATTTCACAGTCTAATGAAAAATCAGAAGTCCTTGGCAAAGAATATCTTGTGGGGTCCCTGCAAAAGCAAAGAACCTAATTTTATTCCAGATAAGATCCCATATGTAACATAGAAGGGATATTTATTTTGAAAGGCATAATCACAAATAAACTTATTCCCCTCAACAGATGGAGGGCATGATCCTCTCACCTCTTATACCTCATTCCCTGGGGAGGTGAAGAGAATTTGGTACATAACTTAGCTTATTTTCTATAGAGCATCATCCAATTTCCAAGTCTAAAGCCTGCCTTGGAATGCCTAGCTGTACCACTTTGCCTGTGATGCTGGCTCCAAAAAGTCTCCATCACCTGGTAGTTGGGGATCACCTCTGACACCTGAAACTGACGACAAACCATACAGAGCAGAAATAGATACCCCAGGCCCGTTTCTTAGAGCTAGGGTAAAAGAGAGGGTAAAGGGGAAAAAAAGAGTTCTTTCCCTCTCACTGATCCATGAACATTCATGGCATCCATGCTGGGCTGCTGAGTGTAGCAGAAAAGAGTCACCAAAAAGGACAAAGTCACAAAAAAGATGACACAAAATGGCACAGTCAAAAAGGGCAAATGGTTCAGTCTTACCAGTTTTAAAGATGGAGACAGTCAATCAAAGGAGGATACTCCTACCCTTGTGATAGCAGACATAGCAAGCTCCATGTTAGGCAAACTGAGTATGCTCCAAAGAAGTCTGGGTTACACACACACATACCCCTGAAGTTTTTGATAACCAAGTATACTCAGTGCTTATCAATTTACTTTAAGCCTATATCTTGTTTCTAAATTTGAGTTTCTGAACTCTCTAGAATTTTATTACTGTTAGAAATACCAGCAGTCCTTTCCCAATCTTCATTCAAGACCCCTACCATTTGAATCTAAGCTACATTTCTAGATATATTCAACACTTCACCCCTTCATGCATTTATGATACCATTGAAACTGATCCATTCAGCATTTGCTAACATTATTCCCCATTTTCCGTCCTCTGTATATTTTCTCACACTGTCCTCCAAATCTAGAATATGTTACCAGCCTTTCCTCTCATCCCAGTCAAGTTTTACTTTTGAAATCCAAATCATCCTTCAAGGTCTGGCTACTGTGTCCCTTCTTCTATGCAGCTTTCTCTGATATCTGTGGCCAGAACTGAGCTCTCCCTTTTCAAATATCTCTTAGTATTTTGTACTTCCGCCACACACATATAGTCTCAATTCAATTCATTATTTTTTTAAAAAAGTACTTATTATGAGCAAGGTATAGTGCAATTCAACCCAGTGCAATGTGTTAATTAAACACCTATTGCATTCGAGGCACCAGGTACTGCTAGGTGGCAAGGAACATACAAGGATAGAATGGGATAAGTACAAAGAGGATGTGTAGACACAGTATTCTGAGAAATTGGAGGGAGAGATGCCATTCCCATTTGGGGATACTAGGATTTAAGGTGAGGCATAGAGGAAAGTAGGATGAGAGATTGTCAGTGGCAAGAGGAGTGGGTGTTGTTGTTTTGGACAGAAGAAATCTGTGCATGTTTGCAGGGATAGGGAAAATAACCAGTAGAGATAAAGAATGAAGAGGAATAAGTGAGAAGATGATACTGGAACATGGGCATGTTGGAGGCAGAAAGGACAATAATACTATGAATGCAACAAACATTTATTAAACATTAATATGTGAAAAGCATGGTCATTGGATCATGGAATCATATAATTTGAGCTGTAAGGGACCTTAGATAATCTCATCCAAGCCCCTCATTTTGAAGATGAGAAGACTGAGGCTCAGAAAATGATTTGTCCAACAGACACATAGGTAGCAGAATTAGAATTTGAACCCAGATTTTCTGACTCCAGATCTGGAACTCTTTCTATTACATCATGTTGTCTCTTTGATAAGAATAAAAGTCTAGTTGGATGGACTATATGAAGAAAAGAGTTCAGGTGGAATTAGAGTTGATCTTGGCAAGGAGGAAAGCCACCTCATGCTTTGCAGAAGGGAGAAGGAATGACTGAGTAAGGACTCAAGGGTTTAAAGGAATGAAAAAAAGGAGAGCTAAGGAGGCTCATGTTAGATGGCCTACATCTCAAGAAATAAGGGAGTAAAATCAAATGCCAAAATGACATTACTATGTTGGAGTCAAGGTACAGTGTGTCCCAGTGTGGCTGATCAGACCAATATGAGCTCGGAATGCTTTGCCACAGGTTGGGCACAAATAGTTCACGTGAACATATGGAATGGAAATGTCTAAATTTGCACATCTCATGTTTCTTTTGAGCTTCTGCAATTCTGCTTCACTTATAGAACATGGCTCCTTTTTTGATGTGGGCATGCCATGCTGGGCAGTCCTTTGCCAGTGTTTCCCATGTCATAAAATTGATTCCAAAGTTCTTCAAAGAAATCTTGAGAGTATCCTTGTGTTGCTTCTTCTCACCACCATGTGAGTGCCTTCCTTGTATGAGTTCTCCATAAAATAGTCTTTTAGGCAAATGTACATTTGGCATTTGAACATGGCCAGCCCATTAGAGTTGCACACTCTGCAGTAGAGTTTGGATGCTTAGCAGTTTAGCTCAAGAAAAGACCTCAGTATCCAATACCGTATCTTGCCAGATGATCTTCAGAATCTTCCTAAGACAATTCAAATGGAAGCAGTTTAGTTTCCTGGTATGGTACTGGTATACTGTCCAGGTTTCATAGGCATATAACAATGAGGTCAGCACAAAGACTATACAATTTCAGTTTGGTAGGCAGATTAATACCTTTCCTCTTCCACACTTTCCTTTGAAGCCTCCCAAACACTGAGCTAGCCCTGCCAATGTGTGAGTCAACCTCATTATCAATGTGTACATTCCTGGAAAGTATACTGCCAAGGTAAGTGAACTTATCCACAGTATTCAAAATTTCTTCATTTGCTGTAACCAATGGTTCCATGTATGGATGGTGTGGTACTGGCTGGTGGAGAACCAATGTTTTCTTGGTGTTAATTATGAAGCCAAAATTAACACAAGCAGCAGAGAATTCACCCATAATTTGTTGCATCTCAGCTTCAGAGTTTGCATCGAGTGCACAATCATCTGTGAACAATAAATCATGCAGCAATTCTTCCTCCACTTTAGTCTTGGCTTGTAGCCTTTTCAAGTTAAATAATTTACCATCAGCAGTAGCTGACATTGATGCCACATTTGTCTTCGTTGAAAGAGTCTGATAGCATTGCTGAAAACATAATGCTAAAAAGCATTGGAGCAAGAAAGTAGCCTTGCTCCAATCCATTGGTGACTGGGAAACCATGAGAGCATTGTCCATTATCCAGAATCCATGCAACCATGCCATTGTGGAAATGTCATATAATACTGAAGAACTTCTCTGGGCAAACCAAATTTTGCCATGATCTTTCACAAGACCTTATGACTGACAGAATCAAAGACCATGGTCAGATTTGTGTAGAAATCTCTGTTCTGCTCCTGGCATTTCTCTTATTGCTGTTGGGCAGCAAACACCATACCAACTATTCCTTGGCCTTTTCTGAAGTCACATTGGCTCTCAGGTAGATGACATCTTCCAGGTGAAAGACCAGCGCATTAAGGAGGATCTGTAAGAATCTCGCCAGCAATGTCTAAGAAAAACACCCTCCCCCTCATGCTTTTGCCATGATTGTCACAGGACAAACTATTTCCCTTACCTTTATAGACATGTACAATGGAGGCATCCTTGAACTCCTGGGGGGTAATGTCCTCTTGCCATATAACCTGGAAAATTTTAGCCAGCTTTTGTATGAGCAGTGGATCCCCCGTCTTATAAATCTCAGCTGGTATAGAATTAGCACCAGGTGCTTTGCCACACAAAAGAAGCCTCATGGCATTCAAAACCTCTTCTTTAGTTGGAAATTTGGCTAGAGAGGGATTGACTTCAACCTGAGATATATGTGGCTTCAGCATTGATTGATGATGGTCTGCTGAGAACACTATGAAGCTCATCTCTCCAGAATCAGGGCCTTATCACTAATCAATATGGCTCCATCAACACTAATTCAGAAGTATCATAGGTCTTTGGCCCATAGATACCCTTCTGGCCATCATAAAAGTGCTTTGGATTGTTACTTTAATCATAAAACTGAATTTCATCTGCCTTCTTACTGAGCCAAGAATCCTGCATCTCTCTAAGCTTTGCTTGTATTCTACTTACTGTATTTTACTTGTATTGTACTTTACTTGATGGAATTAAATGCTACCTTCTTGGAAATGGGTGAATTATCCTGCTGGTAAATGCTGTGGAATTCTCATTTTTCATTTAGCAGCTTCTGAATTTCCTCATCATTTTCATAAGACCTGTCTTGATGTTCGTGAGTGTTCTGACCCAGAGGAATAAAGGCAGTGCTGCACACCAAATTCTGAAAGTCGCCTACTCTTTTTCTGTTCCACTGTTGCCAATTGTGTGTTGGCTCAGCTTTCCCTCTGAGTTAGCAACAAACTGTTCCCACTCAGAGAAGCTCTCTAAGCTGTTAACATTAAGTTTTCTGGTAGCTGTCTTGCCTTGGGGCCACTGCTTTTGTTGAATGTAAATATTTAGTTTGGAGAGGATGTCTATGATCAATCCAGCACTCTGGCCACACATTGCCTTTGTTGCTCTCACATACTATCTGTCTCTTCTCCTTAAAGTGACATAGCCTATTAAATGCCCATGTTTGCTGTGAGGGTGCATCCATGAAGTTTTATTGCATTTAGGTAAATGGAAGACAGTATTGGTGATAAGAAGGTTACGAGATGTGCACATCTTCAGTAGTAAGTGATCATTGCTGTTGCTGTTTCCAATTCTATTCCTCCCAAGGCCTCCCTCTCAGGTCTGATAGTCTGTACCTACTCTAGTATTAAAGCTACTCTGCATATTGATGGTGAGGGTTTCCAGGTCTTCATAAATTTTTTCTTTGACCTCATCAGGGTTCATCATCATGGGAGCATAGGCATTGATGTTGGTGGCTTGGCACTTTCATGCAAATGCAATCACATTGTCACAAGGCACAATTCACTTCTTTTGGCAGCCATACAAGCTTGTAGACTAGATTAGTTTTGATTGCAAAAACCATGCTAGCTTCATGGCATTCTCCTTCACTGCAGCCACTCCAGCAAAATGTGTATCTGTATCCAACTTCAGTGAGCTGACTTTCATTTGCCAGCCTTGTTTCATTCAGGGTTGCTATTTGCATTCAATACCTGCTAAATTCTTTTGCATCAAGAAGTGTTTGTCTTTCAGGTCTACTGGATATCATGTCCTCCTTAAGTGTGTGCACATTCCATGTACCTATGGTGAGTAGAATTATCTTTGCAGAAGTTTTTATATTTTGTGTTTTGACTGCAGAGTAGGATGCCTGCCTGCTATGGTAAGCAGGCTAGGGTTGGGTAAAGCAAACAATTTTTAGGGTACATTTTCTGGCCCCTTCCTCACATGAGGAGGTGAGCAATGTAGTCCTTAAAAAAGGCTGCTCAGACACCCAAGGGGCTGCTGAATCCTACTGCTGCTCACAATGAGAAGATGACCGCATGGCCTGGGCTGCCTTTGTGCAGGGTGGTGACTTCAGCTCCCAGTGTTTCTTCACCTCTTGCTTGTTGCTTGTTGTGCTTCTTGCCGAATGATAGATAAAAGTGGTAAAATGGTTTGGGTGATATCTTTTGATTTATGCATAAATTGGATTTAAGTGAGGCAGAGTTGCCCAAAGTTGTGGCTTCACTCTCTCTTCCAGAGTCATCAAAGTCCAGTGGGCAAGACAAAGTCAAGATGACTGTCGATGGCTTGGGATGCAGTGGATGACCTTGGTGTCTTCAATGCCTAACAAAGCTCTAAGGCCTCCATAGTGCCTGTTTCAACTACTTTCATGGTTGATGGAACAAATTGTTCTCATCTGCTCATTCCACCAAGGGAAGTCTTCACATACTTGGGATAGACACCCCCTCAACTCACTGAAGGGTTTGACACCCCTCCATTACCCTCAACCTGCTTTAGCTCATCTGCTGAAACAGTTTTACAGGGGTATGGCCACCGTACATACTACAGCTTCTGGGAGACACAGGTGAGAGTTGAATGGATCAGGTGGACAACAGAAATAGAAAGCAGCGTGAAAAAGGCTTGACAATCCTCACACTAGAGTTACTAGTCTTCCCTGAACACACCCTACACCCCACTACAGTTATTAAAAGGTTACTGAGGGTCAGAGATATTAAGTGGCTTGTTTGTGATCACTCAGTAAGAAGCCAGGTATTCTTTAAGCCACTTAATATCTCATCTAGGGAAAAGGAAAGATTTGCACAGTTCTGGAATTCACATAGGAATGTTTCATGGCATTGTAGCTTGTGTATATTTCTTTTTTTCCTAGGACCATACTTAGTTGTTGACTCTTTTAATTAAAGTAACAAAAATATATATTCAATTGACAGTGCATGAACTGAGAGGAAAAAAATGTGGTGGTTTGTGTGTGGTTTCATTTAGAGAAATTAGAAATTGTGTGGTTTACTAGGCACAGTCCTTTTAAAAAATCTGCTAAAAGGTACTTACTTCAAAGCTCAGTTCATCCAAAGTCTCCTACGTGAGATCTTTCCTTATCTTTCTAATTACTAGCTCCTACCTCCCAGCCTCACCTAAAATCACTAAGTGTTTATATATTTTTTTCTTTTCTTTTTTCTTTTTTGGAGGGGGGAAGGCAGGGCAATTGGAGTTAAGTGAGTTGCCTAAGTTCACACAGCTAGTAAGTGCGTCAAGCATCTGGGGCCGGGTTTGAACTCAGGTCCTCCTGATTCCAGGGCCTGTGCTCTACTCACTGCGCCACCTAGCTGCCCCCTGTTTATATAATTTGTATGTATACTTATTAATAAAATATAAGCTTCCCAATGACATGAACATTTTCATTTTTGTCTTTTGATATTTCTAATGACTAGCATGGTGCCCATTACCTAGTAGGGACTTAATAAATCTTGTTAATTATTTTATAATTGTGGAACTCTTGGTAAAGAAGTAAACTGACAAGCCATCTTACCTCCTGGATCTCCTCTATGCCTTGGCCTCCCATTCCCCTAAGGCAATTCAATGGATCAGGAGTTGTATACTACTGTCACAATCAAAGTCATGGGCAAAACCTGCATCTTACTGTACTTATGTTCAGCTCTTTTAGGAATGCTATCCACATGCCAGTAGATGGCAGCACATCTACATGGTTCCCCTTCCTCCATCAATGGAGAAAGTGAGTGAGGAAGGTAAGACTGAATAGCAATGCAATAAACAGCTTTGAAACAGCTCCTAGCTAATTTCATTGTTTTAGGCAAATGGATATTTGAAAGCTAACTCTTAAGAAAAATAGAAAATTAGAATTTGAACCAAACTAATAGGAAAGAAGGCACCCAGAACAATCCACTTGCCCATCACTTTCAGGGGTTTGCTTCTGACTGAACAATGCTAGGTTTCTTCCTGTGGATTATCTCATCCAGAACCACGGGGTAAGGGTGGGTGGTTTTCTAAGGAAATGTCAGCGATATCACAAGAAATTGCTGCCAGGTTTCCTTATTTAGGTGCAAAACGTTTTATTCTTTTAAGGTGTTTGGTGTCCCACTTGTTCCCAACCCAGTGCCCCAGAGAGTGCTTATGGAAGGCTTCAAGCTATTTTTAGCCCTTAGAGGTCTTAAATTTGCTTAGCTACTTGGGATGCTGATGATGCCTGGACAATTCTGAATATGGGCACAGTAGCATAATACTGAAAATCATCCCAACAGGAGCTCATTATACATTTCCACAGAGATTCCCAATATGTGAAACATGCTGATGCATTCAAATTGCATCTTCAGTACAGTCATTGCACAGGGAGCAGTCGAGGCCAGAAAACTCATTTCCTATTGAAAGTATCTTTATTTGTGACCTTAATCATGGAGTCTAGGTATGAGTTGTCTATTCAGCACTGATCCTCCCCCTCAAGTCCCCTGGAAATAAGTTCTAAGCCTTGGGGAATCATTCTGAATTTCAAATGCCAGATACTGGTTTTGACTTGATTTTTCTGAATCCTATAATTTAGACCATTTTGCCTTTTGCCAGTCACCTAAAAGCATAGCAAAGTTATATATGCTCTAATCTATAACCATTGTTAACTAGAGAATATAGATCATGGTAGAAATAAATGAAAGGGTGAGTTATAAAAGCATAGATTTCTTTTGTCTTCTGTACCTCTGAAAATAGCATATAGCATAATTGTTTTGCTAACCAAATGGTATAATCAGCTCTGTATTTTTCTTTGATATTTATAGAAGGGTAATGGATCAACCCGAATATGGAATTGTTGGTGGAATGAAAACTGATGTAGAAAAAAAAAACAGGGAAAGTTCCAGAGTGCAAAACAAGCCATAAATGCTCATCATTTAATTCTTTGACGATTTCTAAATGCAATACTGATGTCCCAAATAGAAGTACCTGCTGGGAACATAAATTCAGAGCCAGAAAGGATCATAGAAATCATCTAGTCTAATGCCCCTCATTTTACAGATGAGAAAACTGAGGCCCACAGTGATAAAGTGACTTGCTCAAGATCACAGAGATAAAAGAAATGGGATTAAAACCCAGGTGCTCAGAGGCTAAATCCAATGCTCACTCCGTGACACCCCATTCTATACTTCCATTCTTAATAAAGTGCTGATTGAGAAGTGGCTAAACTTTGTTGAGCGTTATTATGCAGGTAGACATTTATGATATGTAGACATGTTAGTTGTTGTTGCTGTTCTTTGTTCTCGAAGAGCACTGATATCATCACAAGCATGATGTCTCGACTTGTTCGTGACTTGTATTTGAGGGAGACAGAGCTGGGCAAAGTCATCAGGCAGTGATCAGACAAAGGTGAAGATGACTGACAATGGCCCAGGATGCAATGAGTGAGCTTGGCTTTTCTAAGCCAGGTCTCAGTTTGACTGCATTTCCTGGCTAGAACACAAGTTCCTTAATGACAAAGGTTTTAAATTTTTCTTTGTGTTCTCAGCTCCTAGCACAATGTCTGCCAAATAGTAGATACTTAATAATATGTTTGTGGAATTTATAGGATCATAAATATAAAGCCAGAAGAGATCACAAAGCCCAATTAGTCTAATGCCCTCATTTTACCAATGAGATTGAGAGATAGAACATTCCTTAAGCACTTACTTGGGTCAGGCTCTGAGCTTAGCTCTGGGGATACAAGTAAAAGCAAGCCAGACAGTCCCTACCCTCAAGGACCTTGCATCCGAATGGGTAAAGACAACACAGAAAAGGAAGCTGGGAAGTGGGGGGTGGGGCATAAGTGATGAGAGTCAAGTAAATGAAGCATGGCTGGGCCCCCTTCTGAAAGTCAGTCAGTCAATAAACATTATTCCACATGCCAGGCACTGTGCTAAGCACTGGGACTGGCTGACTAGACCAGAAAGGCTGTCACCAATTAGGAAAACAGGCAAGTGAGACGTGGATTCTGAAAACTTTGGTTCGATCAATAACTCACACCTGTGTAAAATTGAGTAAGTGACTCAGTCTCCCTGGGCCTGGTCTTCCTCATCTATAAAATGGAGGGGTTGTGAAGAAGGGCTTCTGAGGTCCCTTCCAGCTCCAAATCTGTAATCCTAAGTGGCAGAGGCAGCATTCGAACCCATGCTCTCCATCTTCAGAGCCATTGTACTCTCTACTGTACCATGACATCTACCACTCATGATAAATCAGGCTTTTCATGTTCCATTACAAGGGACAGACCTGTAACTTGCTAACAGAACCAGGGAGTGGTTATGTCAAAGGCTGAAGCCTAAGTTCTTATAAAGAAGAAAACATGATGAAGTAATTAAATACTCCCTTATGGGGGCATCTAGATTAGCACAGGAGCTTCAAGAGCCTGCTCCCTATCACAAAAACACAGATG
Organism: Trichosurus vulpecula; assembly: GCF_011100635.1. Lineage (NCBI taxonomy): Eukaryota > Metazoa > Chordata > Mammalia > Diprotodontia > Phalangeridae > Trichosurus > Trichosurus vulpecula. Next base: position 161,531,607 of record NC_050574.1, on the reverse strand, counting down.
GAGGCTGTATTCAGGGAATGTTTTGGATGTAACATGTTAGAGGTAGAAAGGACCTTAGAGAAGATCTCATACCATGCTATTATTTTAGACATGAAGAAACACAGAACCGGAGTGGTTAAGTGACTTATTTAAGGTCACACAGCTAGTTTGTGACCAAGACAGGATTAGAACCCAGAGGAAAAAAATTCCAGGAAGGAGGAAAAATAGCATTTGGAGAGACTGATGTGAATGTCCAGAGAGTTTGAAAAATAAATCTAGATTTAAAAAAAAAATGAACAAAAATGGAAATAAAACCAGGTAGAAGAAAATTAATATAAGACTATAGTGTGGTTTTATCAAATAGCATCAGGAATAATAAACCTCAAAATGAATTGAGGCTAGGGAGGGTAACAAAGGACAAGAAGAATATTTTTGTTTCTTTGTTTTTAGTGAAATTGGCAGAAGAAAAAGAGGATCAAAGAAGGCTGAGACTCTGTTTGGGGATGGGATAACGATAACTGACAAGAAAAAGAAGATAGAACTGTTCGTTTCATTTGTTTCTGTTTTCTCTGCCAAGGAGAATGACTTTTATACTGGAAAGAATGGAACAAAAAGACCTAACAGGGAGTTGAAGCCCAAGATAAGGGGGGTAATAAAAGATCATCTAGCACTTCTAGTGAAATCAAGCCACCAGATGAACTTTATCCTCAGATCCTGAAAAAACCAATAGATGTGACTGTTGAGCCACTGTCAATGTCATTTGAAAGATCATAGAAAATCTAGGTGGCACAGTGGATAGATTGCTGGACCTGGAATCACAAAGACCTGAGTTTAAATCTGGCATCTGACAGTTATTGTGTGACCCTGGGTAAGTCATTTAACTCTCTTCCTCAGTTTCTTCATCTGTAAAAAGGATAATGATAGAACTTACCTCCCAGGCTTGCTGTGAAGATCAAATGACACAATATTTTAAAAGTGTTTTAGCAGCCTAAGTATGCTATATAAATGTTATTGTTATGATAAAGATAGGTCATGCCAGAATAACCTCATTTCCTTTTTTTTTTTATAGGATTACTAAACTAGTAGATGAAGGGAATGCCATGGGTGTAGTTGTCTTTAAGTATTTGAAGGGCTATAAAACTGGAGGAAGGATTGGGCATATACTGTTGGTTTTCTAGTGGGTGGAACTGAGAAGAGTAGATGAAACCTTACGGAAAATTTAGGCAGGATACCAAGAAATTCTAGCAATTAGAGCCTTTTAAAAATGAATGCTCTTCTTTTAGAAGTGATAAATTCCTCCTCCTTAGGCACCTTCAAGCAATGACTGGATTATTGCTTTGGGCGGGGTGTGATTGTTTGATAGTGTAGGTTGGATTGGGTAGCTCAAATATCTGTGATTTTTGTCTCCCAACTTTCAGATAAAAATGGTCCATTCATATGTAATTCTACCTTAAGTTGGAAAAACCGGAAGGAGATTTCAAGGAGGCTCTTCTCTGTCTGTATTTGGATGGACCAGGGTTTGTATTCCCACAATACTTCAAAGCATCAAGGATCCCTTATTTGGATTCTTTGGTATGGACACACTTTCCTCCTGTAAATAACAGTCTGTCAGTGACTGAGTAGATATTTTTTGAGAGTTGTAGTGGTGGGGAAAAATGCATCATCCTGCAGATAACCTGTTAATGAAACTCTGAATTTGACTGGTTCTTGGATTACAAGTATTTAGTTCATCACTGCTAGGACTTGTGTTCCAATAGCACAATCTATGAGAACTCAGGATCATCTCCGCCCCACAATAAAGCAGAAGAGGGGGGGCAGCTAGGTGGTGCAGTGAATGGAGCACCAGCCCTGGAGTCAGGAGGACCTGGGTTCAAAACTGGCCTCAGACAATTGACACATGGACTAGCTGTGTGAGCTTGGGCAAGTCACTTAACCCCAATTGCCCTGCCAAAATAAAAAAATAAAGCAGAGGAGGCACTTTCCTTCAAACAAAGGGCAAACTGAAGGCCAGTTTGCTGATATTGATCATCCCTATGATATAAATGGAAGAAAAATACTTTCCCTTTCATTTTGAAAAGAAAAACAAAAGGATTGCAGACCCAAAACAGAACCCTAGATTTGAGTTGAGTCACTCAATCCCAAACCAATTAGTGAGCAGTGGATAATATTCCTTTATGACCTTTTACAACTTGACTTTATTCTTGAATAGATTGCCTATCTGTTTCTGGAACACTAATATACATATTAGGATTCGTTTCTAACTTTTGGTCAGTAAGAACTATTCTATTCCTAAAGAACAAAAATTGAGTTGATTTTCATTATCTCAATTGCAGCACAAGAAGATTTATTCCACCTTAGAAATGAATATCACTGCATTGTGCAGATAGTGCTTCTCATAAAACTGAGTGGACAAAAATGAAAAACAGATTGGAAATATGTTTCAAGTTTTAAGAACTTAAATATATTTAACAAAATAAACATTAAATTGGGAAGCAGTTTTATAACCATTGTCATCTTGCTCCCTGGTAATCTCATCCTACGTTATGATGAAAAGAGAAGCTAGAGTTTGTAAGTGATAAAATGAAATATAGTCCAAGAAAATCAATCACCTGTTGATGATATATTAGCATATGCTTCATTCAATTCATCATTTCAAGAATATATATGCTTTTGCAAAATAACAGGAGAAAATGTTAATATATTAACTGTAAAGAAAATCATTAATCACCAACTGTATATAGCAAAATGTGCAAAGCACTTTGGAGTCTAGAGTAAAAACTCTTCATCCTCAAGGAATTTAAAAGCTACTTAGAGAAACAAGATAAATAAACATATATTAACATATTAAGATCCTGGGCTATTTGCTAACTACCTTCAGCTTTTACTCTTCTAGTGACTCCTACCTATTTTTCATTGTTTATTCTTTATTCTTATTCTATCATCTTTTATACACTGGCTTCTCCATGCTCCCATTCTTTATTTTAAGCATTCTCTCCATAATATTTTCTTATGTCTTTGAATCTTTATATTATTCTCATTCTTTACTCTGAATTTTTTGTTTTGCATTTCCTTTTGTATATCAATATATGTATGTACATGTGGCTATTTGTTAATTGTTCTATATGTATACATTATGGAGGAACAAGTGTGTCTATGGATGCACAAATGAATATGAAGGTGAGTGAAGGGATGTGAGGAAGCCCAGGGCATAGAAGGTGTCAAGAAGAGATTTGTCACTGAAAGAACTGATTCTACAGACATTGAGGATAGAGGTCATTGATTTTGGTCCCAAGAAGGTGACTGGTTATAATTCTGTTGGTGATTTCAGTGCCTCAGTGAGAATGTATGCCTGATTATATAGACTCAAGGAATGAATTTGAGAAGAGGAATCAGAAACAATTGCTGTTGAACTGGAAAATGTGAGAGAGAAGCAGAGGAAGGGTAATTATTTCCCAGATGCAAAAGAGAGAAAATAGTCCATTTTTCCTAAAAATATTATTTGTTCCAAGAACAGCTGCATCAGTCTGAAATACATTTTCCAGTATTTTATTTTAAGCTTTCTATTGAGATCAGATTTCTTTCACAGTTAAATCAGATACTCTTGGGTACATAAATCACTTCTTGCTATTATGAATTCCCTTTTATCCAGAATGACTTGGAAATGTGGTCTTCTGAGGCTGGCAATATTCTGGTTAACTGAAATGTAACAAATAGACTCTTTACATTTATATCTATTTTATTTGGGGGAAGCAAGGAGGTGGGGGAGGGAAGGAAATATCAATCCTAGGTTTTAATTATCATAGGGAATAAATGATGAAGAAACTCCTTTTATCTATGCAGAATGTCACCTACCTTGCAACTTAGAAGTCTTAAATAATTTCTTGGATCGTTGAGAGGTTAAGTGATTTGCTCAGTATGACTTAGACACTATATATCTGAGGTGACTTAAACTCAGGTCTTTCTGACTTTGAGGCTGGCTCTCTATTCATTATGACGTGCTTCCTAGTACATATTTTATTATATTATAATTATTTGAAAACTGGTACATGGACTACAAATTTTCAAAAAATTAGAAGAAAACAATGTATATCAAATACTAAAACTACCTGAAGCGAATAATATTTTTTGAATATGTAATATTTTTTACAGCCTTATTCAGAGTCATCATTATGAAAACCAATTTTCATTGAATAGAATGCAATGTTATAGAAAGTTAGCAAGGTGGGTTAAATGTGTTATAAAGATCTTCTGATGTGCCTAGAGAATGAGTTTTGTTTTTAAAACAAATACTATAACTTGCTATATGTCTGTTTCTTTCAAAGGGTGATGTAGATCATGCAAAAAAATTTAAAGTGGCAGGAATTTCTTAGCTGTTGTATTTGGGATAAATATTTGGGATAAATAAAACTGTTTCAGGAGGTTTTTTTGGAAGTGACACAGTGGCAATGAATCAGTCTGTCTTCAGGACATGCTCTAGTCATATAGAATTATATAGTATTAGAGATGCAATGAACTTTAGAAATCATCTCTTACAAAACCCCCTTGTTTTCCATATGAAGAATCCAAGGCTCAGAATGGTTTAGTTATTTGTCCAAGATCACATAGCAGGGTCATGACTAACCTATGACCAAAATCCAAGTCTCCTAACTCTTTCAAATACTCAGTGGTTCAGCAGTATAAGCCCACTTATGCTGAGAAAACAGGATGGAAGCTTAATTATAAAAATAAATCTGATCTCTATAGCTAGCCATAAAGGCTTTAGTCATTTAGGTGCTTAGAGAAGAAGATTAATTCTAGTCAACTAGGAAAGAAACCTAAATGTTCTTTGTGCACAAGAGAGGCACAATAACTCTTTGTTGAATCATAGTTATATGAATGAATTTAATTCATTAATATACGCTTTTCAGTGATACTCATTTTCACCTCTTGGGAAACTATAATGCTCCATGACTCCATGGAAGAGCTGTAGAATGCTGGAATTAAACAAGATGGACCTTTAGGAAATTTAGGGGTCATTAGAAGAATTTTGCAATTTCTGAAAGGCAACCCAACCTGATTTCTTTCTCTTTTAAAATTCTGAATTCAACACTGCCCAGTGCACGTGAGCAGGTTGCAACGCAGACTTGGAAAGGTGAACCAAGGTAACATGACATAAAAAATATGAGTGAAAAAGAAGATGGACTGGTTATATAATGAGAACAAGGGACAGCTGATGTGCACACATGCCTATGTGCTTCTATGGTATCTTCAAAATATCAAAAGAAATCTAGGAAGGTCACTGACATATTGGTGGGCATCCTTATTGTAAGACATGAACAAGAATTGAACCAGATGGACAGGGATGACTAGGTTGCAATCTTCATTGCTGAGAGTTCTACCCATATTGATGAGATCACAGATCCATTTTAATATCTGAATATTATGTCTTTCTAAGCAAGAGAAAGAAGACACAAAAATCTGTGACATATCAAATAAGCTTGAATTATACAAGTATATTGTTTCGTTTCAGTTTTAATTGAAAATACAAGTTTTTTAATGACTGTACTGAAACTTCTTAAGTCATTTTTGCTGCCAATGATTATTTACTGTTTTAGAAAAACTTTTAAGACATTGATATTTTTATTTTTTTGATTAGTAATTAGTTTTAGAAATTTTTATTTATTAGGTAATATCTTGAGCACCTGAAATAGTAGCTGGTACTTAGTACTTGTTGAATTCCATTGAGTTGGAATGATGGGTTCTCAGGTAGGCCTAGGGAGTACAAAGATGCAAAACAATACAATCCTTTTCTTGATGAATTTTATAGTCTAATAGAGGCAGTATGAAGCACACAAAAAAGTATGATTTAAAGTAGAGTTTGGTAGGAGCAAAGGAATGATCCAGATAAAGCGTTATAAAGAGGGAGAGAGATCACTTTCAATTTGGGGGATCAGGGAAAGTTTTATGAAAGAAGTAGAATTTGAAGTGGTCCTTGAAAGAAGAGAAAGGTTTCTATAGGCAGAGATAAGAAGGGAGAGTGATCCAGGTACTGAGTTGGGAGTGTGTGTGGGAGGGATGAGTGGGGTCAGTAATTGAAGTAAATTCCCTGTGAGGGAAAGGCAGGATGACACCAAGCAATAGATTGTAGGGTAATTTGGCAGGAGTGTTTTGTAGATGAAGGTGAGTAAATGTGATAAAAAAGTACAAAAGATATACTGGAGTCAGACTGTGGAGAGCTTTAAATGCCAGACTAAAAAGTCTATATTTTGTCCTAAAGAGAATAGGGAGTCACATGAGGTTTTTGAACAAGGGCATGACAATAGTGTCCTTCTCCAACAAAGATGTATGTGTACCTTGTATTTTCCATGGAATTCAGTTTGCTACACCTCAAGAAGTAGTTATTTGAAATTTAAGATATCCTGAGGTTAATTAAAGTGATCAAAAGAATACAAGGATTGACTAAAATAATTAGGACTTTTCAGTTGTGAAACATGACACCCGAGAGGAGTTATCTCCTAAGGCTATAATACTATGAAATTTATGGGAAAAGGGAACAGAGATTTATTTATTGGGTGGGGGGGTGGTATCCTGAACTTGAAAGTAGTTCAAGGCAAAGAAAAGGAAGAACAACTACAAGAGATCAAGTGGTGGTACAGGATGGGAATAAAAACAAATTCAAAAAGGCCTTAGATACATTCATGAATGCAAATGATATATTGGAATTTTAAAGGAAGTTAGGGGTATTTGAGGTTCATTTCTAATCTTTTAAAGCTGAAAGTACAGGGAAGCCCTATTGCCTCGAAAAATATCTATGACTGAAATTGTCAGAAACAAAATGCTATTCTAAATGAATTAGACAGAATTCTAGACTAGCTTGAGCTAGTATAGCAGACTTTATATAGAAATGAGAGTTATATAAGCACTTTCTCCAATGCAATTTTCATAATTCTCAGCAATTTATAGATTTAAGGCAGTGAGGTGGTATAGCAAATAGATCATCGGACTTGGAGGCAGGAAATTCTTAGTTCAAATCTGGCCTTAGACATTTATTAGCTGTGTGATCTTGGTCACTTAACCAGTCTCTTCCTCAGTTTCCTTACCTGTAAAATGAGAATAATAATAGTAGCTACCTCCTTGAGTTATTGTAGGGATAAATAAGATAATATTTATAAAGTGCTTTGCAAACCTTAAAGAGCTATATAAATGCTACCTATTATTATTGTTATTATTATTAAGTTCTTTGAATAAGAATCTATGCTTTCACAAAACACACAAAACATTTAATTAAGATCTTGCAAGTACCATGCTTCTTTGTTTAAACTTGTTGGCAACTTGTTTAATTGTTTTCTTCTTATAAATGACTTATTCATTCAAAACTTCATCTCATCATTTTAATTTGCGCTGGTTGTCTTCTGATTTTATCACAGGAAATAAGTGTTATTCTCTATCAATCAATCTGCATTTTTAAAGGCCTACTATGTGCCAGGCATCAAGAGAGATTTCATTAAATGACATTCATTATACAAAAGTCCAGTTTTAGTTCATGCTCTCTCTTTGGGCACATATGTTTCTTGATTAATAACAATATTATTAGGATGGACTGACTAGAGTTACGTTCTATGGCAATGAATTTAGATACAGGGGTGGGGCCTCAAAGCCTCAGGTTCCCCACCCCTGATTAGAAGTTACCAATAGCACTTATCATCCTTTGATAGTAGCCTAATTGATTTCTCTGTTTCAAGTCTCTCCTACCTCCTGTCCATCCTACACACTACTGGTTTAAAAAAAAAAGAAATCTGATCATATGAAAGCCCCCCACCCTACCCCATCCCCACTCAGTCAACTCTAGTGGCTTTCTGTTACCTCCAGGATAAAATATAAACTCCTCTCTTTACCTCTACATGATCTGGCCTCAACCTATCTTTCTATACTTTTTGTTATGGGGTGACGGGACCTGGATCCCTAAAAGGAAAAGACAATATCTTTGAAAGCAACCCCATCCCTGAATTTTCCCATGCATTTCAGTAACCCAGATCACCAAGGCACATGGCCCATCCCACACTACTTACCACTCCTCAATCCCACCCCAAAACAAACTCACAGTATGGCCAAGTCAGCCTGTTCAGTTCTAACAATCATGAGGGTGGCCATTAGCAGCCATTAGTAGCCATAACATCTCTCTCTCTCTCTCTCTCAGCATTTTCTGTGATATAACTTCGTTTTTCCTGTCAGGAAGCTCCTCCCACTATGTAACTTAGGCTTCATGTGACATAAGTAGGTCACATGGCCTATTAATGGATGGGAAAGATCTTCAAATCCAAATTGTTACTACACCCACAAACCTTCTTCCTTAACTCTACCTCAAAGAATCCCTATCTTCCTTTAAGACTTAGATCAAGCAATCTTCTGCATGAAGTCTTTCCTGATTTCCAACTGCTAAGGCCCTCCCTCTCAAATTAGCTTGTGCTTAAATACTTTGTGTGTGTATACATGTATATGCATGTGTGCATATGTATAATTTATAATTTTGTTTATATATGTGTATGTTTTACATATACATGCATATAAAGATTGTTTCATTCTTTGTGCTTTCATTCCTGGCACATGGAACAGTGACTGGCACATTTTGATGCTTAATAAATACAGTTTGATTGATTTAGTATTGAGAAATATTAGTTTATAATCCAGTTAGCGGAATAATTAATAGCTATCTATTTTAAAAATTTTAATATATTATATTTTTCAATTACATGTAAAAACAACTTTTAACATTTTTTTTTTCAATTTTGAGTTTCAAATTCTCTCCAAATAGCTTCCTGCCCTCCCTCCTTATTGAGAAGGCAAGCAGTTTGGTAAAGGTTATATATGTGCAGTCATGCAAAACTTATTTCCATATTAGTCATGTTGTGAAAGAAAACAGACAAAAAATCCCAATAAAAATAAAGAAATTAAAAAAAAATAGTATGCTTCAATGTGTATTCAGGCTCCATTGGTTCTTTCTCTAGATGTGTACAGCATTTTTCATCATAAGTCCTTCAAAATAGTCTTGGATGTTTGTATTGCTGAGAGTAGCTAAGTCCTTCACAGTTTACCCTTGTACAATATTGCTGTTACTGTGTACAATGTTCTCCTGGTTCTGCTTACTGATAGCTATCTATTTTTAACCATATAGGGAGCCCATATGGTCTGCATTTCAAGTTCTGCATGTGGACTACATACTAGTGGTATGACCAGTGCCAATTGCTTTCAATTCCACAGAAGACTATAATACTATGAGTTTCAGAGATATTTCCAATCTGAATCCATGGAGGGATTTTCACTCTGATTTTCCCCCATATTAATGAAATGAGAGGTGTGGACCAGAAAAACAGCAACAACAAAAGGAAATTATTAGATGGACAGCTGAAGGAAGCCCCTGCCCTCCTTCACCCTGTTTTCCTAACCCCTATGTGATGACTTTGTATTGGTGTCCCATAGTCTCAGTCCTCTATCTTTCTATGTTGGGGCAGTACCTTGCTATCCCTACTCTCCACCAAATTAGGACACCCTGCTAACCCTGGGTATGTGTTTTGGTGCTTGCCCTACATGCAAAAATTCCTAGTGACTACTTTGAGTATTATTAGCCTTAGATAACACCTTAGAGTTTATAGAACACCTTTCTCAAACAACTCTATAATGCCTGAAATTTGCCAGAATATTTTATTATATGCCAAAGGTGCATTATAAGAAAAATCTGCTCTTTTGTGAGACTAATGTGTACAGAGGAGGCTATATTTTACCCTTTTAATGAATGCAGACTTTCTACTAAATGGCAAGTCCTTGCATTTAAAAAAAAAGTTGAATAGGATGGCATTAAAAATAATTTCATCTGGTTATATTTGACTTGATAATATTATTCTTGAATGTTGGGAGTAGTCCTTTCCTTGACTATTCTTAACTCTTACAAAATGAGGGTAGTGGAGTAGATGATTCCCTGAGACCCTAGATTCAATAATCTCAACTATTAATTTGGCCCTTATTCTTTGTAACAGAACTTTATTTTTTTTTCCTTTTTTTTCCTTTCTTCCTTTCATCCTTTCTTCTTTTGTTTCTCCTTTTTTCTATCTCTAGGGCACTTGAGGTTGTTGTTGTTTGTCCTTCATCCCTGAAGAAGACCATGGCATCACCTCCCTTCATGCAACTGAATTGGATTTAAGTGAGAGAGGGTTTTGCAAAGTCACCAGCCTCACTTTCTCCTCTGCAGCCATCTGGATCCAGCAGCAAGACACAGATCAGGATGACTGGAGATGGCCCTGGATGCAGTGGGAGACCTTGGCCTTTTTAAGCTAAGCTCTTTAACAGGTCTCAGTTTGACTGAGGCAACACCCATTTAGTGATTAAGGCTAGGTAAGTAAGGAGGCAGGGAATGGCCTCTTTACCTAGTGCAAAAAAAAAAAATCAATCTGGGAGGGAAAGATCTTCAGGGTTTCTGGCCAAAACAGAAACAATTGCCATTTACATTCACTCTGAGCCAATTGGGGTCCAAACAATGACCAGGTGGGCTTGGCCTGGAACCTATTGTTGGCCAGTCAATGAGAACCTGAGTGATTTGGTTTGAGGTGTGGTCCTTAAGGGAAATAAAGGTTTCAGTGACCAAAAAAGGTTTTCAGTGATTAGAGCACCCTCAGTTATATGGAAAGAGAGAATGGAAAGAGAAACAAAAGAAGGAAGGAAGGGAGGAAGTAAGAGCTGTGTTGCCCAACTGGCCAGTTCCAGTTGGGTCCCCAGTGGGGCAGTTCCTATTTTCTACTCACAGAGGTTGTTGTTTGTCCTTCATTCTCGAAGAGGACCATGACATCAAGAAGGTGATGCCATGACATGCAAGTGAATTGGATTTAAGTGAGAAAGGGCTGTGCAAAGTCACCAGCCTCACTTTCTCCTTTGGAGCCATTTGGGTCCAGTAGCAAGATATAGATCAGAACAACTGGAGATAGCCCTGTTAGGACATTGTACCTAAGAAGAAACCACTTTCCAAACAATCAAAGGATCACGGGATTATAAGATCATATATTTAGTGCCAAAAGGAAAGTGAGAAGCTAAGTAGTTCAACCTCTTCCTTTTATAGATTCTGAGCACCAAGGCTACACATATAGTAAACACCAGGAGTGGGATAAGAAACATTGCCTTTTTTTCTTGAGGGTTTACCTGTTTTCAGGCTCCTAAGCAATCCTCCATCTCTTTTGTTGTGTTGTTGGCAAGTAGAAAAAAAGAACTCATACCCCTTTACTCACTGGTCTCTATTGGCAAAAGAAACCTTTGTATATTAAACAACTGAATGGTTTTACAACTGTGGAACCAATCAGGAGAGCTTGCTTTTTTATAATAACTATAATAACTTAAGCAAATGCAGCATAAATATAATGTATAGAAAGGGCAGCTAGGTAGTACAATGCATAGAGTTCGGGGCCTGGAGTCAAGGAGACTCGTCTATCTGGCCTCAGACACTTTGTAGCTGTGTGACCATGGACATGTCACTTAACCCTGTTTACCTCAGTTCCTCATCTGTAAAATGAGCTAGAGAAGGAAATGGCAAACCACTCCAGTATTTTTGCCCAGAAAACCCCAAAAGGGGTCACAAAGAGTCAGATATGACTGAAATGACTGAACAACAAAGTATATAAAGTTAAGGACTCTGGGGCTGGGTGTTATTCCACAGCTAGTTTTTGATAGGAGGCATGTCCCAATCTGAGTGCCATAATGGGTCCTGGCCACAAACTTACCCTTTTGTTGTATATTTAGTCTCTAGATCTTTCATATTGGGATCATAGCAAATTCATTTCAAAACCACATGCCATCTCACTTTGATTGTATATGGTTATGTCTTAAAATATTTTCAGCTACGGCTTAACAAAACTGTTTACAGTAGGAAAGACAATAGGGTATATGTCCCTAGAGCTTCCTCTATTCCTTTAAGATCCCTGTTTCTTTTCTGTCTTTAAGGGTAACAACAATGCTTCTCAGGTCCAGTGTGTAGAGAAGCAAGCAACAGTTTTCCTTTCTCTCTTTTTCTGAAAGTCCTAGGGATTTCCAGGCACAAGTGACTTCCATTCTCAGCCAGAATGTCTCAAAATCTTTTAAACAAGTGGCCAATATGATGTATGATAGTCCAGATCACACTCAATAAACTGAGACAATTTTGTTTGGCAGAGAGGGAAAGAGGCATTTGATAACAATTTTTGAGTACATGGATTTTTGTAGAAATTTCTAGCTCAATCTGTTGAGGTTTTAGGGGTGCTCGGGACCCAAAAATATTGATATGCAGAGTCCTGCCCAAATGAATTTGACTCAAGCCTTCTTTCAGCCAAAGAGAAAAACAAAGTTTATTAAAGATTCTCCATATTGGGTACACTCTTAAGAAATCTCACCATTGGCTAGACTCTTCAGAGTTTAGTATTTGTCTGAGCATTTGTGACACTTGTGTTGACAAGCAGGCCAGAACAATCTTACCTAGACTGAATCTGAGCACCTTTATGGAGGCAAGATGGACCTTATATACAGAAAGGCTTTGGGAGGCATGTAGGGGTGGTCAAGTAGTCTGGGGTGCTAAGAGGAGGGCTTTAGGAAGGAACGTGATGGAATTGAGGTGACTGGGGGGACTGGGGTGAGGTCAGACTCCAGGAATGGGATTAAGGATGAGAAATAGCTGAAAGCTACCTGGAGATGACAGACAATGGAGGGCTAGGCTAGTTTAAGAGTAACAGATTTGGATATAGATATTTTGATAGGATCAAGTGTGGGAAGTAGGGGGTAGGGACAATCCAGAACAGACAATGGGAGGTAACAGACTTGGGCATGAAAAGCTTATGGCCTCAAGCGAATGCGATCAAGCGGAAAGATTCAAGGTGGGGCCAAGGGGGTTCCCAGATTCCAAAATCCCAGATCCATACCTGCAAATCTGTCAAAAATGACTCCTATAAATTGAGAACACAAATCTTAGGGATAACTTTAAAGACCTATACACACATTCCTGTAAAAGAGTATGGAATTACATTACAAATCAATACCTGCCTTACGTCCCATTGGGTATACCTTGAAACAAGTCTCTCAGAAAAAGAGAGGCAGAAAGTAGACTTGGGGTTTGCTTCTCTGCCTGCTAGAACTGAGAAGCGTGGTGCTTTCCCTCAAGGACAGAAAATAGTAGGCTGCTTAAAGGAATGGAGGATGTCCTGCTTACATCTATCATAGGTGCTTCAGACTATAAACAATCAGTTTTACTCTCATTTGAGTTTCTATAACCTGCTTCTCAGTTTTCCATGAGGGCTGAAGGCACAATTATACATTCTGCATTCTAATGTTGAAATCTGTTCAAAAGAGTACTTTGGGTGTTACCTCATTTTATGTCGGGTCAGTTTTATACTTAAAAAGATTCAACACTTTTAATGAAAGAAAACTACATTTTCTGTCCAAGCACAAACACATTGCTACTCTCTTTTCCAAGACTCATTCCCCCAAGTTGGGGGAAAGTGAAGTATTATACCACTCCTTCCACCCTATTCCATATAGCTCAAAGATAGCAAAGATACCAATTATAGTTTTGCTAATGATGGATAAGAAAACATGCTCCTATTCCAGTGTTTGAATTGAAATAGTCAAAGAAATATTACAGGTAAATTGGGAAAAAATACTGCTTCCCCTACTTACATGTTCCACTTTAGTTTATTGCCAGTTAAAATGACTTTATCCTTGTTGACACGTTATTAGTTGTCCATGTTATTGATTGTTCGAGGAATGATCTTTTCTTGCCCTGTTTTGCACCTTTTTTTTTTTCAACTTGATCTTTTTTCCTCAGTCCTTTGTATTTTCTCCCTTTGTTTTCTTTGGAGCCATTGTCTGGTAGATACAATATACATGCTAATTAAGTACATCACAGGGATTAAAAGCCAAGTATAAAAAAATCTGTCACATAATCAGAATTTCTTCTAAAAATAATTTTCATTCACTTTCTGCTTAACTATGTACTTCCTATCTATACAAGGCTGATATATATGTGTATTATATTTTCTATTTATAGAAAATATTCAAATTATTATTGCATCCTTATCTGAGCTATTTATGTAACTTGCCACCAAACTGAGCTATTTTTTAAAGTCTTCATTCCAAATTTATTGCTCTCTATTACTGTGAACTGGTGGTAAGAAGTTGAGGCTCCCATCAATCTTTTGGATCACATTGCTTTTTTTCTTCTGGCATGATCTGTGCCTGCCCCATGGATAGTGACCATGATTACTTGGTCTGAAATAATCTATGAGGGTGCATGTACTGTAAGGCATTTGGCCAAATATGGTCAGTCAATAAACATTATTTAAGTGCCTACTGTGTTCCAGGTATTGTGCTAAATTCTGGGGATACCAAAAGACACAAATAATTGTTCCTGCCCTCAAAAAGCTCACAATATAATGGAGGAGACATCAAGCAAACAAATATGTACAAACAAGCTATATACAGGATAAATAAGAAATAATTAACAAAGAGAAGGCACAAAAAGCATTGGGAAAAGTTTTCTGTAGAAGGTGGAATTTTAGTTGGCAGTTGAAGGAAGCCAGGGAAGCTTGTAGGTGGAGGTGAGGAGAGAGAACATTCAATGCATGGGGGTCAGCCAGAGAAAATGCCCAGAGCTGAGAGACAGAATTTATTGTTCACAGAACAACAAGGAGGCCAGTGTCACTGGATGGAAGCACATGGTTTGTGGCAGGGTGTAAGGTGTAAGATAATTGAAAAGGTAGGTGGGGATTAGGATATGAAAAACTTTGAATGACAAATAGAAAATTTTGTACTTTGTTCTAGAAGTGATAGGGAACTACTGGAGTTTGAGTTGGAGGTATGACATGGTTGTACCTGGACTTTAGGAAAATCACTTTTGTGGCTGGATAGAGAGTGGATTGAGTGGGGAGAGACTTGAGGCAGGTTGACTCATCAACAGGCTGTTACAATAGTCTAGGTGTGAGGTGATCAGTGACTGCACCAGAGTGTGGCAGTTTTAGAGGAGAGGAGAGAATATATTCTAGAGATTTGCAGGGATGAAATTGACAGACCTTGGCAACTCATTGGTTATGGGGAGTAGGAAATACTGAAGAGACAAGGATAACATCTAGGTTGTAAGCCTGAGGGACTAGAAGGATGGTGTTGCCCTGGACAGTAATAGAGAATATGGCAGGGGAAGGTTTTAAGGGAAAAATTAATGAGTTTGATTTTGGACTTATTGAATTTACTATGTCTAATGGACATCCATTTCAAGCTGTCTGAAAGTCAGTTTGAGATACAAGATTGGAAGTCAGCAGAGAGGTTTTTAAAGGATAGATAGATTTGAGGATCATCAGATTAAAGATGGTAATTAAACTCATGGGAGTTGATGAGAACACCAAGTGAAATAGTACAGAGGGAGAAGCGAAGATGGTCCAGGATAGGACCCTGTGGGACACTTCTGGTTAGAGAAGCATCATCTAGATGAGGAGAACTAGGAAAGAGTGGGTCCCAAAACCTCAGAGAGAAGAGATTATAAAGGTAAAACAGGTAATGGACAACATAAAAAGTTCCAGAGAGTTTAAGGAGAATGAGGATTGAGAAAAGGCCGTTGGATTTGGCAATTAAGAGATTATTGGTAACTTTGGAGAGAACAGTTCTAGTGGGGTCAGATGAGGTCAGAAACTAGATTGTAAGGAGATAAGAAGAGAGTGAGAGAAGAGAAAGTCGAGGCACATCTTGTGGATAGTCTTTTGGAGGCATTTAGCCACTAAGGGCAGAAGAGACACAGGATGATATTTACCAGGGATGGAAGGATCAAGTCAGGGATTTTTTTAAGGCAAATGGAAATAGGAGGCTAGAGATCAGCAGGGAATTGGAGGCTGGATATGTAGAACTGAGAATCATCAGCATAAAGATGATAATTGAATCTACATTAGCTGATTTCCTAGAGATCAAATAACAATCCTAACTTCTATTTATGACTTTCTATGGTGGGCATTTAGTTGAAAATATAAAATGGGGAAGTCATCATTGATTCATGGGTCACTATCAACAGCAGTTACATACCTGCCAAATCGTATGTTTTCCACCTGAGATAAAGTTGGTTGGTATATCTCCAGAGCAAGAGTTGGGCCCTGGGGAAGGATTCAAAAAGGAATTCACTACCTAAGTCATTCTAGCATTTATATAGTGCTTTAAGTTTGACAAAGCCATTACAAATATTCATTTTATTCTTACAATAACCCTGGGAGGCAAGTGCTTCTATTATTGTAATTTTATAGATAAGGAAACTGAAATTAAGTAATACATAAGTATCTGAGGTCAAATTTGAACTCAAGTCTTCCTGAGCTCAGGCCCAACATTCTATCTGCCGCACCGCCTGGCTTGGAATTCATAGTCAGCACTTCTCTTTTGGATATCCCTTTATGCTCATGGTTCTTAAGACCTGATTTCACCCCTTTGAATATTGAATGCTACTTGAACAGTAGAATATTGCTTGAACATTAATATGTATAGTAAATATATTTGTGTTGGACAGTATGTTGTGAATTTCCTTAATTTTTTTTTATCATGAGGAATCTAGATCCCTTGTGGCAATAAAACCTTACAAGGTCTTTTTTGCTTGTTTGTTTCAACAGAGAGGTATTTTTTCACCAAAAATGATCAAAAACACATCATGAAACTCACTCCTTTCTCTAGGTTTCACCGTCTGCTCCCATCCGTCCCCCGCCCCTGCAAAAAAAATCTGGTTTGCATGGCAAACTTTAAAAATTTTTTTTTCATCAAATCAGTTATTTCCTGTCATGTAGTCTAAGACATTTAGCGCAAATTTATATTTTGCCCTAACTCAGAAAATTACGAAATCTAAGAACCTCAGCGCTATTATAAGGAATATCAGGAAGGAATGTACCTAAATAAAAGTTACCTCTAAAGAATTCTCCCCAGTATTTGGGAACCTGTTATCATTTAAGCTGCCCATTCTAATCAGTTAGCTCTAATCAACAGGAAGTTCTTCTTTAGGTCAAATCTAAATTATCTTCTTAGTAACACCAACTATACTTCTCCTTCTTATGTCCTTTAGAGCCAAACAGTTTGTGTCAACCCTATTTCACAATTATTCATTCCAATACTTGAAGACAGACATCTTATGCTCCCTACATCTTATTTAAACTAAGTTCCTCTTACCACCCCCCCCATTTCTTTCAACTGATTCTTGTATTTCATCATCATGAGTATTCTCGCTCACCTAGTTGCCTTCTTCAGATGTGCTAAAGCAGGCCAGTATTGCCCTTAAACTGAGTCACCCAGAACTGAACCCAATCCCTTGGATCTAGTTTGATCTTGGCAAAGTACAATGAACTAAGGTTGATGAACTGAGTTCACTTCATTCAATTAGAGATAGTTTTAGTACAGTTTATTCATTCATTCATCTATCCATCCATTCATTCAATGAAATGTTTGCTGACTTGAGATATCTTGAATTGAGTTTAACAGGTATTTACTAAATACAAGACAATGTTCTGGAAACAGGGGCAGATAAAGAAAGTAATATGTAATTTATGCTATCATGGAGTTTATTCTTTTGTAAGTATTAAAAATACCTTGAAAAGGAAGAAGACAACACAATGGTTTTTCCATAAAGAATATTATAGTTTTCTAGCTTGCAGTTGGTGATAGGAACTATCAGCAATATACCACTATCATGGAGCTATAGCTAGTCTAGCAATTCTGGAAAGCCACTTGGCACTATGCCCCAAAAGCTACTAAATTGTACATACCCTTTGACCCCATGATACTGACACTGTCTATGCCCTACAGAGGTCAAAGTAAAAGGAAAAAGAGCCATATGTGAAAAAATGTTTATAGCCCCACTTTTCATGGTGGCAAAGAATTAGAAATTGAGAGGATGCCTGTCACTTGGGAAATGATCAAATTATGGTATACAAATGTGATAGGATACTATTGTGCTATAAGATATGCTGAAGGGGATGATTTCAGAGAAGCTTGTAAAGATTTGTATGAACTGATGAAGAGTGAAGTGAGCAGAATCAGGAGGACAATTTATAAAATAACAACAATATTGCAAAGACAAATAACTTTGAAAGACTGGACAACACAGTGACAAACTACAGTGCCAGAAGATGCATGAGAATCATGCTACCCACAACCAGATAGAGAGGTGATAAGCAATGTGGGAGTTTGTTTTGTTTGGCTATACATATTTGTAATGGCTTCTGTCTTTCTTACTTTCTAAATGCAGAGGAGAGGCAGAAGGAGGGTGTGAATTAAAAACCGAAAATGAAATTTGATTGAAAAAGGGGAATGTTTTATTGTGACAAGACTCAGCATAGAATCTCAGTGGTAGAAAGAGAATTGAGGTTTAGAAACTGGACACTTGGTTTTGAATCCCAATTCTGCTATTCTCTCTCTCTCTCTCTCTCTCTCTTCTCTCTCTCTCCTCTCTCTCTCTCTCTCTCTCTCTCTCTCTCTGTGTGTGTGTGTGTGTGTATGTGTATGAGAGAGAGAGAGAGTGTGTGAGACTTAACTCCTTTGGTCTCCAGCTTTATCATAGGCAAAATAAGGGCATTGAGTTACTAAGGTCCTTTCTAACATTAAATCCTATCACAAATGACATGTTACCCTACTCTATATGCACACTAGCCCCCACTATTTTCTTTGGGTACTCTAGGTCCCTGTTTATTGTGATACCTCTTGTTTCTACCAATGCAGAGATCTCCAATTCTGCCTTTAGAATGAAACTAGGTGATAAACTTTGCATTTTTTATTATAGCGAGGTGTCACACAATTATCACTAACTTCTCAAATCAAAGTGAACTTGGATGAATTCTAATATAAGAAGTACATATATGTTGTTAATCATTCCTAGGAAGGGTAGCACCCATGTATATGTGTGCTACAAACTCAGAGATAAGATGGGATATTGTAACTCTAAAAATATTTATAGTGCAAGATGAATACATAAATATATAGGCAGTAAGGTGTAGATAGAGAGATGACCTCAGACTTAAGAAGACCTGAGTTTGATTCCTGCCTGTAATACATATTGGCCTTGTGACCTTAGATAGGTTACTTAAAATAAATAAGACTCTCAATGAATCAAGCTGTGATTCTCAGTGATTCTAAGACTAAGCTGAAGAAGAGTTGCTGATCTCTGTTGGTAAGGGTGGTTTCCTTTATGGGAAACCCTATGCCAAGGGAATCAAAGAATCATTTTTTAAATTATTACATTCTATACTTTGGATTCTGGACAAAATGAGTATAATTCGCTTCCATTCAACAAGCCTCCATCCATTATGTGACTAATCTGGGTTAGGAACTAGGAAAAGAAAAATGATCCCTGTCCACTAGAAGGATGAATCATATATATGGATAGGTAAATACAAAGTAAGTTCAGGGTGAGGGCCCTAAAAAGGGGAGAGGGAATTAGGAAATGACTAATGAAAGTACCAGAACAACCATGTGTAACAACAATGTTACTAGTAGCTGCTATGGGGGCATAAGACCAATAACACCAGCACACAGGAGGGCTGCTAGCACAGGTTATTTGATCTGCTTTTCTAAAGGAAAGCAACTTTAAAGTCATTAACAATCTTACTTTAATTAAACATATATACCATTTCTTTAGTTTGGGGAAAAAAGTTAGCACCCTGAGCTTCAGAGAAAATACAAACAAATTACAAGCAGGAATTACACGCAGAGAAAATAGAACAAATCAACAGACAGGGCTTCTGGCTGTCTAACCATTACATACATACATAGTTATCAGCTAGAGAAGCACCAACACCTGGGTTTTCAAAGCTGGAGCAGCATGAGGGGGGAGCTCCTTAACGACTACCCAGAGTTTTGTCGGGCCAAATCACACGAACACTCTTCCCATGAATCAACCCCAAAGTAAAATGCTAACCTCAGAGTATATACACATTTCTTCAGGGTCAGAGGGCAGCACAACCCTCATGACCCAGGCTCATGTGACTCAGGCTTTCTTGTGACTTAAGCAGGTCATCAAAGACTCTTGATTCAATCAAAGGCACTTGATTGCCTTAGTGCTGAGAAGAACTAGAACTCCAAAAGAAAAAGAAAACATCAAAAAGTCCCACTTTTCTTGCCCTTCCACCATGTTATAACACGTGAGATACCTGTAACCCTCCCTTGCCAGTACCCTGTGATACTGGGGCTCTAGTATAGTCCTTTCCTCTTATGATGCTGGACACTAAGTCACAGGGAAAAGAAGGCTTCACCCAAGTCATTATTGCCTTTGTTAGTCACTAGATTAAAAAAATTCTAAACAAGAAAATAAGGCTGTTAAATACCAAGTCTTCCCCAACCCCAACCCCAATATTGGTAAGCTGTGGAATTCTTTCCATGAACTACATAGCCACATTTTACTTCATCATGAAGTCAGCAAGAGTCAGTGGAAATTGCAACAAAAATAAATCAGCAGCCCTAAGTGGTTTTCATTTGGAAATAATGAGAAAAACATGGGCAGGTGAAGATTTTTCTGCATTTAGAAAAGCTTTCAAGAACAAGAGCATTGGCTCAGGGAAAATAGACGGCAACTTCAATTACTAGAGTGTAGTATATATCTCACATTATTTGTAGAATCTGGGTTATCCTCAAGTTGCAAAGGCAATTTATTTTTTTTCCCCTTATAAAATTTTCACATGTGTAATTTGGCTGAAAGACCTGCAGGTGTTTAACCTGGAGAAGAAAAGACCAAGGGGGAATGTGGTAACTATCTTCAAATATCTGAATGGCTATTATGCAGAAGAGGAATTATATTTATTCTGTGTGATTCCACTGGGCAAGACTAGAATAAATGTGTATAAATACAGGGACTTAGAATTTGGTGGATAAGGATGATCCTATAAACTATTAGGCCTGTCTGAAAACAAATTGGATTGTTTCAGTAGTTAGATATTTCTATGATTTTAGGATCTTCAGGAAGAAACCAAGACTACTTTTCAGGGATGTAGAAAGCATTTTGTTTTTTTTTTTTGCATTGGTGCTTAGGTTGAAACAGATGGGTCTTTCACAGAATCAGAATCTTAATGTTGAATGAAACTCAGAGACTATGTAGTACTACCTGCACCTGAGTAGTAATCCCTTGTACATATACATAAGGAGTAATAGTTTGACCCTCCATTTAAAGACTATCCCTGCTCTGACCCCTGTAAAACAGGCTTCACAACCTAAGGCATTCCACCTTTGCACAGTTTTGATTGTAAGAAATTTTATCCTTAAATGCTGAAGTTTGCATCTGTGAAACTTTAGCCATTGCTTTTAGCTCTGGCCTCCTGATCCAAGCAAGAATGTCTAATCATTCTTCCATGTCACCGTCCTTTAAATTCTAGAAGATAGCTACTTCCATCTCCCCCTCCCCCAAGTCCTCTCTTCTCTAGGCTAAATATCTCAAGTCCCTTCAACTAATTCTCCTTTGGCATAGTCTCTAACCCTTTCACCCATCTGGTCTTACATATGGCATGGTTTCAGGGGCCCTCATCAACTCCGTATGAAGTTTAGCTTGTCAATGTCCTATTTAAAATGTGCCTCAAATTCACCACAACATTTCAGAACTACTTTAGAGGCAAGAGAAAGGTTACAGAGAGGAAAGGACCATTTCCTATAGTGGATGGGACAACAAAATCAGAGTTCTCAGATTTCTGAAATAGGCAAAGCTATTCAGTGAGACTTTAGGCTACCTTAATAGAAATATAGTATGCATAATTCTATATAGGATAGTCTCACTGTACCCTGCCCTGGTCAGACTAAGTCTAGAGTATGGTGTTCATTCTGGACACAATTTAAGAAAGATATAAATAAGCTAGAATATAGACAGTTCTCACTTTATGTAAATTCACTTTATGTGAATTCAACTTTATGTAAAGAATTCTGAAAGAAATCTATATTCCCCCAAAATACCTATGTTAACTTTATTATTCAGTATTGTGTTCTCTCTCTCCACTCAGTGCTCAGAGGCCTCTTCTCCCTCCCCCCGCCCCCTGCCCTCCTGCTGATCTCCTCCAAATGAAAGAACAGACTATGGAGAGACCATGCTGGCAGATTGGTGTCTTGACTTGAGACCTAGAGAGTAGACTTTTGCCCCATTCTGCTCACCCACCTGTGTGTCCTACCTGCGAGTCTGTCCTCAGTCCTGCCTCCTTCATTCCCTCCCTTTTTTGCCTGAGTTCAGGCAAATTTGCATTAATTGCTTTACATAGACTAGCAGAATGGTCAACTTAACATAAAGCAAGAACTGTCTGTCTATAGAGAATATTCTAATTGGGGAAGATTAGGGGAAAAAAGTACAGCTTTTTACAGTATCTTATCAAGAATTCTGTATTAAGTGACAGTTCTATGCTTCATCAACTGATGTTCACAATGTTGACTCAAAGGCACTATAAGATCCCAGAGTACCTTCTGAATCAACAAAGAAAGAGTAACACGCTATTGAAGAGAATATCTGATTGATTATAATACCCTATCCAAAGACTATTCTGAATGATACAGTATTTACCGTGTTGGAAAATTATCAACTTTAGAAATAATGTTAACCTCAATGTTGAAAAACTGGGAAGGTAAGATGAATTTTACAAGACAGAAATAATTCTGTCTTTGTAGTAATCCAAAATGCACATCAAAACTCTACATTTAACACTTGAGCCCTAACAGCTTTGGTTTCATTATCCAAGGAACCAAAAGGCACCATGTACAGTTACAAATCAATAAAATGTATTGACCTGTCCCTGGATATGACAAATAGTGTAACAATTTAAACTCTGAGTGCATTTTGGGAGAAAGCAATGCTCAAAGAAATGCTAATGTGTTTCTTCAGCTCCTGATCAAAGGCAAACTACCCTGGCAATCCAGTTTAAATTCTCATCCAAATATATACTGAACACCAAATTTAATCTGTCTACCAAATACCAGCACATCCAGATAAAGAGTAGAAAGGATGTCACAGAATTCCATAATCTCAGTAATAAAGAGGACATCAGAGCCACCTCATTCAACCCATACCTGTATATGGAAGTCGTCTCTACCACACCCCAAACACATGGTCATCTGGTCTTTTCTCTGAAGATTTCTGGCAAAGGCAGCCCACTTTGTTTTTGGATAGCTCCAGTACTTGGAAACTTTCCCCTCACATTGAGTCTGAATCTACCTCTTTGTAAACTTTACCCATGTTATTCCATCTCTGCTCTTTGGGACCAAGCACAATAAGCCCAGTTCCTCTTTCTCATGACAACTCTTTAAATCCTTGAACACAGTTATCATAGTAGGGACAGCTAGATGACACAGTGAATAGAGTGCTGGTCCTGGAGTTAGGACGATTCATATTCTTAATTCAATTCTGGCCTTAGATGCTTACAAGCTTTGTAACCCTGGGCAAGTCACTTACTTATGTTTGCCTCAGTTTCCTCATTTATAAAATGAGCTGGAGAAGGAAATGGCAAATCACTCCAGTATCTTTGCCAGGAAAACCCCGAATAGGGTCACAAAGAGTCAGACATGACTGAACAACAACAACAATCATAATATTCCCCCTCCAAGTTTTCTCAGAGTTAAAATTTCCATTTTCTTGAACTTAATCCACGTGTGGTGTGATCAATGGTCTTCTTGTGTCCTGGAAACCTCTCTTTGTAGGCCCATCCACCCCTAATTCAGTCAAAGCATATTAAATGCATACTATGTGCAAGGTGACATGCTAGGTGCTAGACATACAAAGTGAACTCTTTATACTTTTTAGTTTATCAATGTTCTTCCTAAAATGTTGGTTTTCGTCCTTCATTTTCAAAGAAGATGAATGATATTATAGGGTACTGTCTTTGATTCAAGCATGAATTGGATTTAAGTGAGGCAAAGTTGACAAAGTCATCAGTCTCACTATCTCTTTGAATCATCAAAGGCCAGTGACAAGACAAAAGTCAGAACGACTGACAATGGCCTAGCATGCCATGGATGACCTTGGCCTCTTCAATGTCTGACTGAACTCTAAATGCTCCACAGTGCCTGCTTCCGCTGCCTTCATGAGCATTGGAACAAATTGTTCTTATCCACCTATTCTTCTACAGGAAGTCTTCAGATGTTTGGGGTAGACACCCACCTAACTCACCAATGGGTTTGAGGTCTATTGGTTACCCTCAACCTGGTTTAGCCCATCTGCTGAGGTTTATTGGGGTGTGGCTTCTGTGCATGTTTAAGCTTCTTGGAGTCACAGGTGAGAGTTTGGTGCCAGGTGGGTACCAAAAGCATATGAGCAGCCCTGAAAAGGGCTCAGCTAGCCCTTACACCAGAGATGCTAGTCCTTCTTGATCATCCCTCATGGTGCCCAAGACCAATGACAGTACAGCAGATATGTGATGATCAGGGCAGAGAATAAGAGAATTGGTACATATTAAATAAAATATTCTAAGTCAATTATCTGGATGTTGTATCTACGCTATGTCAAACATCTAGAGGGTGAATTCTTTCCTCTTTTTTTCTTGAATCTCCAGTGTCACATAGAAATGTCTTAAAATCTTAATTACTTTAGATCTTTAAAAGCCCTAGAGCTAAAACTGAGATCATTTTGATTGGAACTTGAAGCCTTTGACTTGAATTGTTTCTTTGTTTTACATAGTCAATTTTGAATTGAATTCAAATTTTCAAGAATTTATTTAGCATCTACTCTGGGAAAAGCACTGCGCTATGCATTGATCATACAAATATGATAAATTAAACAATCCCTACTTGCAAGGACCTGACAATCCACCAGTCTTAAGAAAGACTCAGCATCCAGAATATGAAAATGGATAATATTACTATAGTTTGCCCTGGTGAGATCACATCTGAACTATTGCATAATGATTGGCACATAGCAAATGCTTAAGAAATGTTTGTTGCTGACTTATTGACTTGTAGAGGCCTCATTTTAAAGCAGGACATTGACAAACTGAAGTGTGACAAGAAATATGAAGAACCAGCAGAGCATGACATAGAAGAATAAATTGAAGGCACCAGGAAAGCTTAGCCTGGAGGAAGGAAGACTTGGTGGGGAATGACAGCTGTCATCAAGTGTTTGAAAAGCCATGTGTAGAAGAGGAATTTGGCTTGTTATGTTTGTTCCAAAAGGCCAAACAAGGAATCATTGGTCATACGATCAAGGGGCTGTTAGGAGTATTGACTTAGAGCTATAAGGGTCCTCCAAAATACAATAGACCCTTTGGGAGATAATGGATTCCTAACAACTAGAGGTCTTCACATGAACTCTAGATGATTATCTGTTGGCAAAGTTTTAGAAGTGTTCCCTGTTTGGGGATGAGTTATACTAACTAGATAAACTCTTGGGGAGGCAACATGGCATAGTGGAATGAAGCCTAGATTGGCAGACAGATAAAACTTGAATTTGAATCTCACCTCTGATGCTTACTAATTTAGTGAAGTCAGGGAAATAATATTTGTAGGACCTATCTATCTCTATACTATTCTTTAAAATTGGAGACAGTATGGTAGTTTGGAAAGAATGCTGAACTTGAAGCCATAGGACCTGGTTTTAAATCCTGACTTACTACTTGTTTAACTTAACCTCTCAGCTTCCACACCTGTAAAACGAATGAGCTGGACCAGATGAGCTCTAAAATCCCTTTCAGCTCTCTCTGTATTACCTATGATCTTATTTCCCAGAGACATTGTGAAGATCAAATGAGATGACACAAGTAAATCACTTTGCAAGCCATAAAAAGTTCTTCAACCAAAACAATGCCCCTCTATCGATTCTGTGATTATTACAAAATTAGATAATTTTAATGACCTTAAAATTACCTTTAATAGCCTTAAAAATTAGTTACCTAAAAGACATGGCATGGGGAAAGTAATATTTAAATTTTAGTTTCCTTTTTTAAATTAATATATTTGGCAAAGTTGTCATAATTTCTTGTTCTGGTTGCATTATTACTGATAGGAAGTCATCAGCTGAAAAGCAGAAACTCTGTAATTGAAGGTGAATCAAATATATTTATCTTACACAGTTTCTTATCCTGGAATGTAGCTCTTCTCCATGTGAATTTTTCATTATGTCTACACCAGGTGTCCTCCTGTAATTGGTCTGCTCATTGCAAATTGTGAGCTCAGTACACATGGAAACAAAGCATACAGCTTCTCAAGACATATCTCTTAAGTCAGGAAATATAAAATGTGGAATGCAGATGTCAAACTGGAAATTGCTTTCCCCATCTTAACCAATCTTTGTCAAGTAGCCTCTCCATTCTGCTCTCTTTCTCTCTTCCTCTTCCTCTCTGCACTTCTATTTCATTTCATTTGGTTGTCCCCCTCTCAAAACAGTTCCCTGCTCCAAGTTTTCCAACAATAGACACCAAGCATACTATTTAGGAATACCAGTACACTAGCTGATGACTCAGTAGTCAGTTATGCTAAACATTTCTTGCGTTCTTCATGGAATATAAGTTCTTTATTTTGTTTAGCAGATGGATCATTGCCCACCTGATACACTGATAAAATAAGACCACAATATACTGTTGGAAGATTTTTTTGGGGAGAAGGGAGTACAGTTAAAAATCCATGAACTATCTTGTTGATGCTCATCTACCCTGTTTCTTGACTCAAATCTTAGATCCCAGCTATACTCTCATACTCCCCGCTGATGCAGTGATTTCTAAGGTTCTTGTAAGGTATTCTCTAATATTCCATGCTCCTATAACTGATGCTGGCATTCCTCTGCTACAGGTGTAAGCAGTGAATTTGTTAGTTGCCTAAATTCTACCATCTCATGGTTCTACTGAAACCAGTGGGCTTGCAGCAGCCTAGGGCTGTCCCAATTAACACTGCCCCAGAGTCCCACCCAGGGCAATTCATTTAATTATTCATTCAGCAAGCATTTACTATAACAAAGTCACTAAAATTGTCTCCTTAAAAGCTGCCTAATGCTTTCAGAATTCATTTTGTATAGCTTATATTTTTGTGTTTGTGTGTATGATTTTCTAAAAGTTGCCCTTCTGAGTTTACTTTAACTCAATATATTTTTTTCCTGTAAACAAACAAAACAAAATAACAATTAAGCTTCCTTCCTTCCTTCCTTCCTTCCTTCCTTCCTTCCTTTCTTCCCTCCTTCCTTCCTTCCTTCCTTCCTTCCCTCCTTCCTTCCCCCCTTCCTTCCTTCCTCCCTTCCTTCCTCCCTTCCCTCCTCCCTTCCTCCCTCCCTTCCTCCCTTCCTTCCTCCCTCCCTTCCTTCCTTCCTTCCTTCCTCCTTCCCTCCCTTCTTTCCTGCCTTCCTTTCTTTATCTCTCTCTTCCTTCCTCATATCCTTTCTTCATTTGTTCGTTCATTCCTTCCTTCCTTTCTCCCTTTTTTCTCTCCTTCCTTTTCTGGAAACAAAATGACTAGTGATTTCTTTAGAATGAGAAGTGATAATTTGCAATTAGTTTTCCCAGTGAATGCTGAGTGCATGTACCATATGAGTTTACCTGTCATTCTTTCATCCAGGTTTTAATATTGGCCTGAGGCAATTAATGTAGTGGAAAGACACAGTTACTGAGTCAGAAGATTGAGGATCAAACCTCAAATCAGCCAGAAACTCACTGTGTCACCTTGAGCAAGCCACTTGCTATCTCTCATTCTTGGTTTCCCTAATTACAATATGAAAAATTCAGAGTAAATGATTTCTAAGCCTCCTTCTATCTTGAAAAAATATGATCCAATGATATTGAAATATCAAGGAGATCCAGCAAGGTTAAAGGTTTTCTTAAACCTTTACCTAAACCTTCACAAAGTAATAAGTAACAGTACTAGTATGTGAACCTGGGTTTTTTGACTCAAAATTACCTTTGGCATACTTTCAGTTACACAGTAAGAGTAGGTCACTGTAGTTACAGAGTAAAACCTCTGTATTTTGTTGTGGAATGTCAAGGGCAGGCTACTAAATAATAAACCTGTTTCAAAAGAAGGATGTTATATTACTTTCTAGGATGTGTGGTAACTCAAACTAAGTTAATAAAACATAGTATCCCAGAGATCTCAGTAGGAAACTCTTCTTAATAATTTGATTTTCACCAAAGCAGAACAGGATGACTTTTGGAGTAATGAGTTCTTTCTCACTGGAGGTCTTAAAGAGGAGACTGGATAACCACATGCATGGGAGATTGTAGGGAGGAGGTAAGGTATGCTATTGGAATGAGTTAGATTAGATGGATGACCTCTGAGAACTTTTTAGTTTTGAGATCTAATTGCATGTTATGCCTTAATCAACTGATAATTTATAAAAAAATTTGTTTGTAAATGGCTTCCTTTAAAATACTTAAAACACTGTATTTTAAAAATTAGGATAAATATTCCCTTTCAATTCCTGTTGACACTTTTAATTTGCATAGCAAAACTACTTTCATATTTGGCACAATGACAAATTCAGGATCCTCCCTCTTGCTAGAATTATCAGAGAGAACCATAGAATTTTAGAGGTGGAAAAGGTTTTATCATGAATTATAAATCAGAAGTACACAAATCAATGCTATTTGACTGTAGTCTTATCTCTTCTCTGGATTCATTGTGGTACTTCAGATGAGTTACCATTAATAAAATGGGCTGACATTGCATGTCAACATCTTTGCAATGTATTTTGGAATGTGTATACTCTTTCTTTCTGACAATTATTTTCCCCTAATGCTTCATGGGTTGGGTCTGTTAGGTTATCTCTACTTTTTCAGTGAGGAAACAGAGGTGATAAAAGAGGTGAAGTGACTTCCTAAAAGCCACACCAGCTGCCAGATGTTCAGTGGAAACTGGAGCTGATATTGCAGTTGCATTTTTAATTTTTGATCATTTGACTTCTCTTTGCCTTGCTTTATCCAGCTGGTAAGTAGGCCTTATGGTACAGAAAGAAAAAAATAGAAGAGGATTGTAACAAAAAGAATATTCTATTTTTTTCTTCTCAGTTATTTAAATGAGATCTTTTTCACATTCTGTCTTGGAAGTATTAAAAACAGTGTTGGGAATTACTCGGAATATTGAGTCTTTAAAGTAACAAGTACTTAGACGGCTAAGTGGTAGAATGGATAGAATGCTGGATCTGGAGTTAGAAAGACAGGTTCAAATTTAACCCCAGATACTTAAATTGGTTGTTTGACCTGGACAAGTCACAACCTTTGTCTGCTTCAATTCCCTCATCTATAAAATGAGAATAATAATAATTAATCTCAAGGCTACTGTGAGGATAAAGTGAAATGTTTATTAATCCTTTTGAAAATCATAAAGCAGCACATACATGTATTATTAAGTTTGTCTTATACTTTGACTTTACAAAGAATTTTCCTATCAACTCTTTCATTTGATCCTCACTAACAATTTGTGGGGGAGGCAGAGAAGGTGTTATAATAATAATAATAATTTCATATTTATTTAGGTTTTAAGGTTTATATAACACTTCTCTCCAAACAGACCTGTGAGGTAGATAGAAGTATTACTAGCATTAACTCATCCTAACTTTCCTTTTGATATGTAAGAAAGGACTAGCAAGAAATTCTACTGGGCATCCAATGAAGAAATTGCTCTGGAGCAATTGAATCTCAGGGAATTTTAAGGACTCATTTGCTAGTTCTCTCTCTTTCTGCTTCTGCCTCATGGGCTCCCTGGGTTGTCACAGGGCATGGTGGTTTGATGAGGAGGGAGTGAAATAACTAGTGTATTACATTCTGCCTCAAGTCACACAAGTCCACACAAGGGTAGGGAAATTGAGGCTAAAACAAAAACAAAATTTTTAGTTACATTTTTAACATTACATTTTCTTTGAAAAGAAACATTAAATGTGAACTCAAGAATGTTTCTTTAAATATTCCATGATTTTAAATACTTGAGAAATTTCATTCAACCAAATGCAATATTAGGAATACCATGCTCCAGTTAAAAGAGTATCACCTCTTTGAAATGAGTTTTTACAAAATCTGTTGTTAATGAGGATGAGCAAATAATACATATATGGAAGAATACATTTAATAATGCAGTGATGTGAGAGATCTTGTTGGGATAATATTGCTATGTTTAATTCTTGTAATATTCATCATTTTAGCACAAGGCATCCTGGGCCATCATTAGTTATCTCGACTTTTATCTTGCCACTGGACTTTGATGACTATGGAGGAGAGAGTGAGACTGACAACTTTGTGCAGCTCTGCCTCACTTGAATCCAATTCATGTGCAAGTTAAGACATCACCCACATGATGGCTTTGGTCCTCTTCAAGAACAAAGGACAAACAACAATTTTGGCATAAGCTTCCTTAAAAGAGGCAATCCAATCTCCAGAGGAAAGCAGAGCAAGGTTATGAGGAGGATTATTGATTACATTATATTTTATTTTATTCCTAGGGATTCAGTTTTGGTTGTTGTAACATAGTTCAGTATGAGGAATATAGTATTGTGGATATACTATGGATAATCAGATTTAGGATAATGTACACTGGATCATAAAACACAATGATGGATGGTTCCCTTCTCTATTCACATTGCCGGCACCCAAGCTCAGGCCTATGTCAACTCTCACCTGGACTACTGCAATAACTTTCGAATTAGTTGTCCATCTTCCAGTTTCTCCTCTTTAAACCATTTGCTTCACAACTGTCAAAATAATCTCAAATTATCCCCCTGCTCAAAAATCTTCATTATCTCTCTGCTCTTCTAGGATAAAATACAAATGCCTCTACTTAGCATTGAAAGTCCTTCACAATCTATTTCCAGTTTACCTTTCCAAATTAATTTCGTATTGCTTCCCTTCACACATTTTTACATTTCAGTCAAACTGGCCTACTTCCTCTTCCCAGAACTTGGCATTCTATCTCTTATTTCTGTGTCTTTATATAGGCTGTGTCCCATGTATTCCCTCCTCACTTCTACCTCTGATGAACATACATACAAGCCTCAGTTTAGTTGCCATGTCCCACAGGAATTCTTCCCTAATCCTCCCAGTCCTTCATCCTCTCTCCCTTCTCAAACCAGCATACATCTACCTTTCTGTTTATATTCTATATTCTCTCTTAGAATATGAGATGCTGGAGATAGAATTTTTTCTATTTTCTTATTTGCATCCCCAGCATCTAGCATGGTGCCATGCACATAGTAACTCTTTATAAATGTTCTTTGAACTGAATTGAATTTGAAAGCTGTTAAGACAGACACACTTTGAGTAAATAAAGTGGCTCAATATAATTGTTATCCCTTTGTACTTTAGTTAATCTCAATCTGGGAATTTCTTCTTCCTTTAAATATCATAGCATATTCTCTGTTTAATATTTCAATCCATGTTATTGTGACATTAACAGACAATAGGAGCTTTTGCTCTGTATCACTTTCTAGATAAGTACATTTAACTTATTTCCCATCATGAACTTAAATGCCACCTGAATATCCCTTGAATTGAAGGAATTCTATGAGATGTGTATAGGAGGAAAGAGGATTCTTTACTGGAAACCTCATTACTTGGAAGTTAACAAAGGGATCCTTTTTGAAATTTTTGTTTTGAGACCCTGAATTTAGATGGAAGTCATGATCCAGATAATTTCTGGATTCACATAGACCAGATCTAAACCTGGGGGTGGCCCTAAATGACCAATTTTTTTCTGGTTTATTACACTGCCACTTGGAGTTTACTCTGAGAAAATCTCAACTGTGGTTTGTGCCTAGGTTTACGTGAATGTCCATTACAGGGCCTTCTGCTTCCATAAAAATTTAGAAATTCCTATCCTGCAGCTGAGCTGTCTTGAATGCAAATTCATTTAGCTCCCTACATTTAGCTGGTTCCAGACCAGATGATGATTCATATCCCATTTAGCTTTCTATATAGGCAATCTTGTTATCTCTCCTTTTCTGTTATGCTAAACTTACCCCTTCCCAATCTTCCATCCAACCCTGTTCACTTTCTACCTCTTGCTTTGGGAATTGTAATCAAATCAATACTATATCACTTTAGGAAGAAAGTATCAATTGAGTACCCTATGTATCCCAAGAGTTTGAGCCAATTCATTTATCTTGGACACAACCCTGGTTACTGAAACCCATCATCTTAGGTGTTACCCAGGAAGGCTTCAAACCAACAAATTCTTCTTGGTACAGTTCTATTCACTGAGATTTAATCAGGGTTTGTGCTTGTCCTCGAATCAAGATACCAATGGCACCCTCCATGGGGAAAAGTGTGGAAAATAAAAGTTTTTAAACTAAAGTTCAACTCATCAAATTGATCTGAGAGTGTACCTGTTGTCTACCTAAGACCTTAACCAGGGCCTCAGGGAGATCATAGAATTAAATGACTCTTGGAATAATGATTGATAATATACAAGCTATAGTGTCCATATTCAAAGTGGGGAGCAATCTAATCCTGTCTCATGATACCCAGCATCACCTAACTCTGTGTCATTTCATCCTCATAACCAGTAAATATTCTTGCAGTCAATTGAAAATGACAAGCCATCTTGACAAGAGTTTATGGAAGCAGATTAAACACTTTTTCACTTCTAAATTATTGAAACATGAAGCTATTCAGAGTAAATCACATGACGAGAACATAATTCAAATATATAATTTGGTCCTATAAATTTCCCAGCTCCATTCAACCTGAGGATTGTCAGATTTAGACCTGGATGGGTGAGGCATCCAGACCAAAGGTTTTTGACCTTTTTTGTGTCATGGACTCCTGTGTCACTCTGGTGAAATTTGTAGACACTTTCTCAGAATGTTTTTAAAAAAAATTGAAGAAAATGCTAAATTTCAGATAGAGATTAGTGGAAATAAATGTGATTTTTTTCCCACTGAACTTCATCGACCCCATGAAATTGATCCACAGATCCCCAAGATAAGAACCCTTGATATAGGCAATTCCCCTAAAAAATTATAAAAAGGAGCCCCAGAGAAGTTGTGATTTTCCTAAGATCACTTAGATTGTAAGTAGTAGAGCCTGTTTTGGAAGCCTAGGTCATTTCAAATTATGTTCCATATGATGTTAGGGATAGGAGAAGGGGAAAGGGTGAGGGTAGCAGAAACTTATTTTGATTTTAGGTGTATTAGGGTTTTCCTGATTTCTTCCCCATATTTTAAGTTTGTGTGGGGATAATACTTCTAAAAGAAGCTTCATTTTCTAATGTCCAAATTAACCTTTTTTTTTATTCCACCAGAAAGCCTCCTCCAAACCTTATACAAACTCTTTAGAGGTGTATTTACTCCTTTTTTTCATTTAAAAAATTATTTATTTTAAATTTATGGAATAAAATAAGCATTTTCATAACATACATACTAAAAAAGATGATTGCACATGAAACTGCAAATATATTATGCACAGCTTGCTATTCTTTCTAAGTATATAATAAAGTTTTCATGTAAATTTCTTTTTTTTCTTCCTCCCGCAGAGATGGTTACTATTAGATACAAATACATATATGTAAAAGTATTCTTTTCATACTTCTATTTATTAGTTCTTTCTCTGGATATAGAAAGCATCTTTCTTCATATGTCCTTTATGGTTAATTTGGGTATTTATAATAGTCAAAATGAATTATTCACTCAAAGTCATTCTTAAAACAATATTGCTGCTACTGTATACACTGTTCTCTTGGTTCTGCTCATTTTGCTCTTCATTATTTCATGCAAGTCTTTCCATGTTTTTCTAAGATCATGGAGCTTATCATTTCTTATAGCCCAGTAGTATTCTATCACCATCATAAAATCCCTTCAGAACTCAGCTCAATGATCTACAAACAGGAGGTGCTAACCAAATATTTGTTGAAATTCAGCTGCGTGACCCTAGGCAAGTCACTTAATCTTTCTCAACTTCAGTTTCCTCACCTATAAAATGGAGATTAATAATAGTATCTACCTCACAGAGTTGTTTTGAGGCTCAAAGGAAAGAGTGTATGGAAAATGCCTTGCAAACCTTTGTTGTAGTTCATTTGTTTCAGTTACTATGTCCTACTCTTTGTAACCCCATTTGGGGTTTTCTTGGCAAAGATAGTAGAGTGGTTTACCATTTCCTTCTTCAGCTCATTTTATAGATGAAGAAATTTAGGCATCAGGGTTAAGTGACTTGCCCAGGGTCACACAACTAGTAAGAGTCTGAGGCCAGGTTTGAACTCAGGAAGATAAGTCTTCCCGACTTCAGGACTGACACTCTATCTACTGTACCACTTAGCTGCCTTCTGCACATCAAAGTTTAGCTTGTTATTATTATTACAAATTTCCTAATGCTCTAGTCCAGAGGTGTCAAATTCTCTTCAAGCGGCCTACAAAACTCCCTAGTGTGGGCAGGAACCAGATTAAAGTACAATTGAGAAATAATTTAACAAAATAAATTAAAATACAATACAACACAACATAAACAATGTTAATTTGTGGTTTTCTAATTCAAGATAGTCCCCTAGGAATTTGTTTCTGTTTGAATTTGGCTCCACTCTTTTGGTCTATCAAGAACTTTTTGGATTCTGATCTTGTTCTCCAATATATTCACTATCTGTCTTAGCTTTGTATAATTCACAAATTTGATAAGAACACCATATATGTGTTTATCTAAGTTATTGATGAAGATGTTAAATAACAGGGTCAGATATAAATCCCTGAGATACTCCAATGGAGATCTCCCATCTCAGATGGCAAACTATGAATGATTATTATTTATATCAAGCCAATGAACCAGTTACAAATTCACCTGTCATCATCTAGCCTTTACACCTCTTTTCCACAAAAGAACCAGAAACTATCAAATGTTTTGCTAAAATTTAAGTAAACTACATATACATCATTTTCTTAAGTGTTGTCTCTAAAAAGAAGATGAAGTTAGTCTAACAAGACCTATTTTTGATAAAGCCATTTTTATCCTAGTCTATACCACTTAATTTTCCATGTTTACTAACTATCATTATACTATGTTCTAGAACATTGTAAAGAATTGAAGTCAAGATTTTTGGCTTGCAGCAGAGTACCTGACACACAGGCCCTTAATAAATGCTCATTGATTGATTGACAATTTGTAGATTATATGCTCTTCTCTTTTATGAAAATTGGCAAAACATTTTTATTTCTCTAGTCTTTCTGTACCTTTTCCATTTTCCCTGATTGTTCAAAGACTAGACAGTAGCTCAGAGTCATATTAATCAATCAATCAATAAGCATTTATAAAGTACCTAATATTTACCAAACCCTGTGATAGGCATTTAGGATACAAAAACAAAGATAAAATCATTCCTTTCCTCAAAGAGTTAATATTCTATCAGGGTGTAAAATATATGCAAAAATAAGAACTTACACAATAAATATAATATAAATTTTTAGGAAAAGGGCCGTAGCATCTAGGAAGAAAAGGAAAGGAAAAGAAAAGAAAGAAAAGGAGAGGAGAGGATGCAAGAGTTGATGAGAAGAGGTGGCACTTGAGTAGTGTTTTAAAGGAAATAAGGGATTCTAAAAGGATAGTTAAAAAGTGAGTTAATTCAATCATGGGGAATAACCAATTCAAAGGCATGGAGATGAGAGATGTAATGTCACATGTGAGGAATGGTAAAAAGACCAGTTTGTTTGGACCATATGGTGAGGGAAAGGTAGTGATAAGATTAGAAAGGTAGGTTAGAGCTAAGCTATGAAGTTCTTTAAAAGCTGAATAGAAGGGGAAAAAACTTGACAAGATACATCATTCATTCCTGTTTTTTTAAAGATATAAGAAATTATATAAAAATGGATCTTTCCTCAACATTATACATCCATTCTGTCTAAAACCAAGAGCCAGAATTATATGTAATGAAGATAAACTAAAGACTTTTCCAATAAAATCAAGGGCAAAAAAGGATATCTATTTTCAGCACGACTATTTGATACATTTCTAACAAACATTTTAAATAAACTTTTGAGTCCCAAATTTTCTCCCTCCCTCCATGCCCTCCCCCCTCCCTAAGATGGTAAGCAATTTTATGTAGGTTATATATGGGCAATCATGTAAAACATATTTCCATATTAGTCACTGTAAATGAAGAAACAGACCAAAAGTTAAAAAAACATGAAAAAATAAAGTGAAAATAGTATGCTTTGATCTGCATTCAGATTCCATCAGCTCTTTCTCTGGATGTGGATAGAATTTTCATCATGAGTCTTTTGGAATTGTCTTGGATATTTGATGTAGTTCTAAAAATATTATCTATAGAAATAAAATAAGGAAAAAATAAATTAAGGAATAAGAGTAGGCAAAGGGAAAACATGATTGCTTATTGCAGATTATATGACACTTTCTTAAGCTAGCTAGAAAATAAACTAAAAATCAATCAATTTGAACAATTAATAGCCAGCAAAGTTTCAAAATGAAAAATATGTCCACATGCATCATTAGCATTTATCTATATAAAAAAACCAAATGCAGCAGGAAGAGATAAAATTAGAAATTTAATTTAAAATAATTAAAGAATATATAAAATACTTGGGAATCTGCCTAGTAAGATATTTTGCTATTATTGTTCAGTCATTTCAGTCATGTAGTCATATCCAACACTTTGTGACCCTATTTGAGGATTTCTTGGCAAAGATACTGGAGTGGTTTGCCATTTCCTTCTCCAGCTCACTTTACAGATGAGGAAACTGAGGCAAGCAGGGTTAAGTGACTTGCCCAGGATCATACAGTTGGTAAATGTCTGAGGCTGGATTTGAACTCAGGTCTTCCTAACTCCAGGCCCAGTGCTCTATCCACCATACTACCTAAGACATACACAGGAATTATATGAAGGCAACTACAAAATATTCTTTACACAAATAAAGACTGACTTAAATAATTAGAGAAATACTAATTGCTTAAGGGAGGCCAAGACAATGCAATAAAAATTATAATGCTACCTAAGTTAATTTATCTATTCAGTGTTGTACTAACTAAACTATTAAAGTATTACTTTATAGAACTAGATAATATTAAGAAAATTAATCTAGAGGAACAAACGGTAAAGAATCTCAAGGGAGATAATGAAAAAAGTGGGAAAGAAGAGCACCTAGCAGCATTAGATCTCAGACTATACTACAAAGGAGTAATCATCCAATTGCCAGCTATTCGTTAAGAAATAGAGATATCAATAAGTGGAACAGATTAATTAAGTACAAAACAAATAGAAAAAATGAAAAAAGTACCTGAGTATTTGAGCCCAAAGATACTAGTTGATGCTTTTTCCTCATTTCCTTACTTATCTCAATCAACTTAAGTAATGTAACATAAGCCTGCTTACTGACATTTGTATAATGATAACACATTCATGTGGCCATCTCCAAACACTTTTAAACAGACACACTTTTAGTTGCCATGTAGAATTTCTGTATATGCCATGGAAAAAGGTATAAACAGACAACCAACCACATCAAGAGTATGAGTAGTTGGACATCTGAACTGAAGATGACAGAGTCAACTCTTATTTTTCAAAATATTCCTTGTGCTACCCAGGAAAGTGCACAGAATAGATAAGAAGTTGAACTAACAGTGACCTACACTCACACCTTTTGTCTAGGGACACAAAGTTTCCAAACATCTTGAATCCATGAAGCAAGGTGGGGCATGAAGCAGAAGCTAAAAAAGTCTTTTTTTCTTTTTGGAAAAAAATGGAAATTTTGAAAAAAAAAAGAAATATGTCCTAACATTTATTTTAAGTACTCATTACAGATCCAAGTCCATATTTAAAATGATGTATTATGTATAACTTGATTTTCTCGTAATATTGTCATGTTTTATATATTTAGAGATGTGGAGGCCTGGGGAAAAAAGTAAAAAAAAATCTGGCAAAAGAAAAAGGTTTTCTTTATTTTCTCCTTTCTCAGTTTTTTTGAAAATAAGAAAAAATGTTCTCCAATGAGAAGTTTTTTTTCCTCTTGAGTTTCTACCTCTATCCAATTCAATTCAGTTCAATAAGCATTTATGAAGCACTGCTATGCTCTTTCATATATATATGTATATACATATGTAATGCTATTAATATAAATAAATAAACAAATGAATGAATGAATATACATACACACATATATAGTAAATGATACACTATGCATACATACATTTGTATTACAGGGGCAGCTAGGTGGCTCAATGAATAGAGTGCCAGGGCTGAAGTCAGGAAGACTCATTTTTGTGAGTTCAAATCTGGCTTCAGACATTTACTAGTGTCTTATAAGTGTCTTACACTTAGAAGTCACTTAACCTTATTTGCCTCAGATTCCTCATCTGCAAAATGAGACGGAGAAGGAAGTGGAAAACCACTTCAGTATCTTTGCCGAGAAAACTCTAAGGAGTCGGACATGCCTGAAATGACTAATCAACAGCACAAATATATATAGTAAAAGGTACATTATGCACACATGTATATGTATTACATAGAGTAAATATAGAATAGTTGGAGACTGCAGCTCTAACAACTAGAGGAATTAGGAAATGCTTCTTGAAGAAGGTGGTACTTGATCTGAGCTTCAAAAGGAGCTAAGATTCTAAGAGCTGGAGGCAAAAAGCATTCCAGTCGGGGAGGCAAAAGATGGACATAACATAGGGGAAATAGAAAGTTGGCTGGTTTGCCTTCAGCATGTGATAATATGTGAGGAAAAGTAATGTGGAATTAGTTTGGCAAGATGGATTGGAATCAGATTATGAAGGATTTTACACGCCAAATCAAAGATTTTCTGTTTTACCCTGAGGGTGATAGAGAACTGCAGTAGCTTCTTGCAGGATGCACTGAAGGAAGGAAAAAAAAAACATTTATTAATCACTTACTATGTTCCAGGAACTATGCTAAACCCCGTACAATTATCTCATTTGATCTTCATAACCACACTGGGAGGTAGGTAGTTGAGGAAACTGCAGCAAACAGAGGTTAAGTGACATGCCAAGGTCACATGACTGGTAAGTGTCTGAGGACAGATTTGAACTCAATTCTTCCTGACTGCAGGCCAAGTGCTTTGTCTACTGCACCCAGTAGCTGGCTGCCTCTGCATATAGCTTCCTGAGCAGTAGTGTGATAAGACTTGCTCTTTAGGGATTATTCATTTTGCCAATTATGTGGGAGATTGGAAGGAAAAGAGAGAGAATGAAGGTAGAAAGATTGATTAGGAGGCTATTATTGCAGTAGTATAGGCAAGAATGGATGAGAGCCTGAATTAAGGTAGGATCTATGTGATTGAAGAGAAAGAGTTGTAGATAGAGAATTTATGAGGTTTATAACTAGATATGAGTGGTTGACAGAGAATGACAAGTCAAGGATGTTTGAGATTAAGAGCCTGAATGACTGCAAAGATGGAAGTACACTTGATGAAAATAAGAAAATTAAGAAGAAGGATGGGTTTGGGGGAAAAGATAATGACTGTTTTGGTTATGGTGAGTTTAAGATATCTATGAGACACGCAGGAGGAACTGTTCACCAAAAAGTTGATTATGTGGGACTAGAGCTCAGGAGAGAAATGGGTGCCAAAAATGTAGATTTGGAGGCTACCTCAATGAACTCATGGTGCTTGATAAGATCACAGGGAGAGTGTGCGGAAAGAAGAAGAACCAGGAGAAAACAGGGTAATGAAAACCCAAGAAGGTGAGACTACCCAAGAGGATGGAGTGGTCAGTTTCAAATCCTGCAGAGATCAATAGGCAGAAAGAGTGAGAATCAATTATGAGATTTGAGAATTAAGAATTATTGGCAAATTTGAGAGAGAATAATTTCAATTAAGTGGTGGATTCACAAGCCAGATTAAAAGTAAGAAACAAGGAAGTGGTGGCCAAAAATGTATATAAACTTCTTATTTAACTTGGCTCTGTCATCTTTTATCAAACAATAATCCCAACTATTTTCATTGCAACAAGGAGTTTTTATTAATGTTTTAGATATGATTCTCCTCTTCCTCCTCCTCTTTCTTCTTCTTCTTCTTCTTCTTCTTCTTCTTCTTCTTCTTCTTCTTCTTCTTCTTCTTTTCTCTCTCTCTCTCTCTCTCTCTCTCTCTCTCTCTCTCTCTTTCTCATTAATACATATCAACTTGCT
The DNA here is from genome assembly GCF_011100635.1 of Trichosurus vulpecula. Classification (NCBI taxonomy): domain Eukaryota; kingdom Metazoa; phylum Chordata; class Mammalia; order Diprotodontia; family Phalangeridae; genus Trichosurus; species Trichosurus vulpecula. Next base: position 161,491,644 of record NC_050574.1, on the reverse strand, counting down.
GATGTTGCAGCTTGAAATGTAGGATATTGTAATAGAATTGTACTGGGTTTAGAGTTATAAGACCCAGCTTCAAGTCCCAGTTCTGCCACTAGCTGCCTATTTTATTTCATCGTTGTCATCATTCAGTCATGTTCAATCATGTTCACTCCATCCTCTTGGATAATCTCACTTTCCTGGGTTTTCATTATTCTATTTTCTCCTGGTTCTCCTTCTTTCCATACACTCTCCCTGTGATCTCATCAAGCACCACGAGTTCATTGAGGTGGCCTCCAAATCTACATTTCTGGCACTCATTTCTCTCCTGATTTCTAGTCCCACATAACCAACTTCTCGGTGAACAATTCCTCCTGAGTGTCTCATAGATATCTTAAACTCAACGTAACTAAACCACCATTTGGGAATTTTCTTGGCAGAGATACTGGAGAGGTTTGCAATTTCCTTCTCTACCTCATTTTACAGATGAAGAAACCAAGGTAAACAGGGTTAAGTGACTTGCCCAGGGTCACACAGCTAGTAAGTATCTGAGGCAACACGTGAACTCAGGAAGGTGAGTATTCCTGACTCTGGCCTCAAATTCTACCCACTGCACTGCCCAGTGGCCCTTGTCTTGTTTTAGGAGCCACCTAACCTTTCTGAGTCTCAGTTTGCTTTTTTGTAAAGGGCGGGGTGAGGAGGGGAGAGAATGCTTGCTCTATTTACCAGAAAGGGATGTTATGAAGAAAAAAAAACTCTTTGTAAACTTAAAAAATTTCGTAAGTATGCATGTGATAGAATCCAATGTAAATGAGAGATATTATTATCTATAAAATGAGGCTAATGATAGTTGCACTGCCTATCTCACAAAGTTCTGTGAAAAATGTTAGGAAAAGTGAACTATTATCATGACTACAGATGTTTACCACAGAGACTGATTCACAACCTTTTTGAAATTGCTACACTCCTTTATTTGTTTGATTCTGGGATTGCTGCCAGAGGTGCCATATGGCATACACTTGTTTTTAAATTAAAGTGAATCGAACTTCATTTTATATTCAGAATTTTCATTTAGTTCTTGATTCACTTCAACAAATCAACAAACATTTATTTAGCACCTACCATTTTAAAAGTGCTATGCTAGGTGTTAGTACACCAAAATGAAAAATGATGGACTTCTTGCCCTCAAGGAGATTATAATCTAATGGGAGGATAAGATGTGCACACAGATTCTCGAGACACAAGGTATGATATGTTTAAGGCAAAGGAGAAGTGGAGATAAAGTGCTCTAGAAAATATTTAGCATAGATGTGAAGAACTTCAAGTGTCTTAAAACCAAGAAAAATCATTGCCTTTTAAAACTATATTTCCTTGTTTAGTCTACAATACTTCTTGGTGGTTTTCCATTCTTGTCTCTCCCTTATTCTATGTAGATTGGAAACTGTTCAAGATAAGTCAGGGCTAGGTATCCAAACCACAGGTGTTAATTGAGCACGACAACTTTTCAAAAAATCTCTCCTTAAAAATTCTGAAGGTAAAGTTTTCAAATTAAAATGAAACCAAAGTTAGCACTTCACATACTTGAAGAATCTGTCCTAGGCTAACACAACTCAGGCCAAGTCTACAAGAGTTGGATAATGATTACTATGTGCCAGGCACTGAGCTAAGTGTTAGAGATCTTTCTTGTGTTCCTTGTACACTTATATATAGTCTATGTTGTATCTAGTCTATACTTTACTTCCCCATAGAGGGTAAAGCTGGACCCTTTGGGGAGGAAGCAACTTCTCTTGATTCAAGGAATCCTGATATGCTGACACCAGAAAAGAGCTCATAAAATACTTGTCAGAATAAAAAGAGACTCAGGATGCTTGGCAATTTTCTGCTAAGAGCTACAAGGCCTTATGCCATCCTGACATGAATAGTCAGGAAGTATACTTTCTTCCTTGGCCTTACATGTCTCTGATAAATGACAGAGAGTCAACCAACACGTCAAACTTAAGAATCACCACTCATTTCTGATAATTTATGTTCAGACAAATTATACTAATATAAACACTCATGCCTATATGTGTGTGTGTGTGTGTGTGTGTGTTTGTGTGTCTATTGATCTAGTTTGCTTGTTTGTCGTTTAGTTGTTTCAGTCATGTCCAACTCTTTGTGACCTCATTTGAGGTTTCCTTGTTAAAGATACTGGAGCTGTTTGCCATTTCTTTCTGTATCTCATTTTACAGATGAGGAACTGAGGCAGAGTTAAGTGACTTCCCCAGGGTCCATTTGTTAACTGCTAAATGTTCTACGAGTGTCTCCTTTTGCTTCAGTATTGAACCTGAGGTACTAGACCATCTTGGTCAGTTAGAAACTACTATAATTTACCTTATGGAAATTGTGTGAGGAAAACACTTTGTTTTCCATGTAATTTCTAAACTGGTTATTTCATTTTCACATTTTTTCTTTTCCAATCTTTTTCAAAAATTTATTTATTTTTAGTTTTCAACATTCACTTCCATAAGACTTTGAGTTCCAAATTTTCTCCTCATTTCTCCCCTCCCCCTACTCCAAATTGGCATATAATTTAATATAGGCACTATATATACATTCATATTGAACCCATTTTCACATCAGTCATGTTGTAAAGAAAAATTAGAAACAATGGGAGAAACCACAAGAAAGAAGAAACAAACCAAAAAGAAAAAAAGAGAGAGAGAGCAAATGATATGCTGAGGAAAATACTTTTTAAACCATAAGTACTTCTTGCTTAAAAACTTTTGAATTTTGTTTTGTGTGTGTTTTTCTGCCATCAACAGCAATCTTACCCAACTATAGCTGAATAACTTGTCTTTGAGAGTTTCTGGGCCCTCCTAAATTCATTACCTTGCCAGCCTGGTGATAAAACTCTTTGAGCTTAGACTGGTCCTCAGATGACAGACCTACAGATTATGGCTTGACCCATTATTGAAGCTTTTCTAGCTTGGTAAGTCCTACCTGAACTTTTCCTAATGCACACTTGGAGAATCCAGATTCTCCTCACCAAGCTGAAGCATCCAAATAGGTCTTTATTAGAATGTAAACCTCAAAACCCTTTATAAATGTGAGTATTATTATACAGCTATTACAGATGCTGAATAAATGAACTCACCATATTAAAACATTAACACCTACAATCATACACATTAGTTTAATTCCTGTCAAAACACTTAATCACTGTCATGTATTCATAGAACAATTTTACAGTTGGCTAATAATAAATATGCACAAACAAATATCAACAGACTAGATTTTCTAACTGTGGTAAATGGCTTTGCAGTCAAGAGTTGTTATTCGTCACTGTGACTTATTTTTTGAGGAGACGTTGAAAAGTTGCTTTTAAAACATTGTATATTTACTCTGAAATGAATGTAATCTATCATTTATTGCTTCCTTTTCTTTGTCTTTAAAAATACATAAACATTGTATCTTCTGTGCTACTGGGCATCTATAAATTCTTCAAGGTGGTTCTGGTTGTCCAAATCTTGTCAAAATGTAAAGATAAAGTTTGCGTCTGTGTGAGAGTCAGTACCCTATGACCAGTAGACCAAAAAGAAACCAACAATGTAGGCATTAACAAAGATATGTAAACTAATTTATCTAGAAAGAATGGTGATATAACATTTAGATAAGGAATGACACCTACCTTCAGGGATTTTACTGTTTAGTAGAGGGATAAAATATAAGTACAGATAACTAATAGATTGGGGGGGTTGTAATCTGGGGTTAGAGAGCTGATGAATTTCCCATGTTTATTCCCCATTATTTGTATTATGTGATAAACTGTAGCAACTCCTGGGAAGTAAAAGAATGACCTTAGACACAATTCACTCTCTTTTCAAGAAATTCTATTCAAGTAAATTAGTAAGTCACTTAGATCTCAGATAAACAGTGAGTGTAAGAAAGCTCTTGCTGAAAAGCTCTCACAGGGTCTTATATGGGAGGGGTGAATTCTACCATGTCTCTGGTCCCATGTCCACAATCAATGTTCTGAGACAAATCCTGGAGTCTGTGTGAGACTCAGGGGTATGGCAGCAGCTCTGCTTTGGCCTTGGATCCTCTGCATTTTTTCAGAAGAGTCCTTGTTTTTGATGGGTAATCAGTATCCCTTGCCTCACAATCTACATAGTGACTGGCCAGGAAGCAAGTGACTGATCTCATGATTACTCTTTCTGGACTGTTGTAATTGCAATTTAGATTTGAATATATTTCCCACCCATTAAAAGGCCATGTGACCTGCTTTCGTCACAGGAAACTTAAGTCACATGTGGAGGTAGGAGCTTGCTAAGAGGAAAAGGAAAGTGTGTCACAGGAAATGCTGAGAGAGAGCAGTTAGAACTCAGGGAGAGAGTAGACGTGGTGGCTGTGCTGTGGGTGATTGTTGGTGGCAAGGCTCCAGCAGGGGTCAGGAAGGTTATGGGATGGCGAGGCTCTATGCTGTGATATTGTGTTTTAAGTTTCTTGCTGTTATGATAAAGTGAGATTATTGGTTTTGGGAGTCGGTTGCTGCTTGGATGGGCTGAACTTACTGGTTATGGGATCTGCTTCTCTGATGTCTGAAAAGATCTTTTACTTCTACCTTTTATATGGAGAGGGTCTCCTATTTTGCAATACAGAATTACATAGGCATATTCACAATTATCATTGATGTTGTGCTTATTGCCTTGCTAATACAACTGTCCAGACTATGATGTATACAATAATCTCAGGCATAGTTTTGTAGGTAGATACTTTTTTGGACTGGGATGCCTGAAGATTGTGGCCTCTAATAAAGTTCAGGAATGGTAGACAGCAAATAAAAACAAAAACAACTAACAATCTTTGAAATATTTAAGTTACTATGAAAATCTATGTGTGTGTGTTAATAGATTATCTAGTCAAACATCTCTTTACTTGAAAACTCCTTTACAGATGTATACTTCTTGTTCTCTCTTCTCTCTCTCTCTCTCTCTCTCTCTCTCTCTCTCTCTCTCTCTCTCTCTCTCTCTCCTCTCTCTCCCCCCCCTCCTGCTCTTCCTTCTCCCCTTCCCTTTCTCTTCCTCCTCCTCCTCCCTCCTCTTTTTCCTCCTCTTTGTCCTCATCCTCCTTGTCATCATCATCATCATCATCATCATCATCATCTTCTTCTTCTTCTTCTTCTTCTTCTTCTTCTGTCTTTTTCTATGTGTATATATGATTATATGTATGCATATAGCTGATGAAAAGATACTGTACACACACACATATAAATAAGACCTCACAGCTGACTTAACAGTCACTCATCTGGGCTATAGCATTTCCCCCAACACACTATAATATATAATGTTGCATGACAAGTGCATTAGAGAAGTGCACAACAAAATACTATATGGTGCCCAAGAGGAAAAGGCATTATTAACTACATCAGGGGTGTATTTCTGAGACATGGCTGGCTGGAATTAAGAATGTAGGTATGCTCTGGCTACTGAACAGAATTTTTCTCAGCTTAAAGTTAAATAGCTCACATGGGACTGGAAACCTTATAGCTTCATTAGCATGATTCTTTAGGCAACTGGATTGATATCTCTTCCCCCAGCCCTTCAAAATACAACATGAAACAAAAAAAGCAGTCTCTCTTCCATCACTATTTGCATTTTCTTTCTTTCTATTTCTAATTACCTTAATAGCCAGATGCTTGTATATGATACAGAGCAGTTGAGAAATAGGGTTGTGTAGGAAAAAAGACTTCTGGTCTATGAAATCAGAAAACTTGGATTATATTTCTATTCCTACCCTTGTTAGTCATGTGATCTTTGGCAAATCTTTTCTGAGTCTCAGGTCTTCTTGTTTGTTTGTTTTACTTGTAAAATGGGGACAATAATACGTAAAAATTTTTATGTCATTGCTAGGAAAACTCTGTCATGGTAGGGTCTATCTCACTTTTGTCTTTGTATCTCCAACCCCCTAGTTCAAAGCTTTGCATATAATGTTTTTAAAAATAAATATTCATTAAACTAAATGAGATAATGTATATGATTAGACTAAGTTATAGGCTCCTTGCATCCTCACCATCTAGCATAGTTCTTTACAGGGAGTGGGTGATTAATATCTACATCTTTCTACAATGAATGAAAGCATTTCATATGCCATTAGAAGCAATTGACATGTAAGGGTAACTACTATGAGTTAAGCATGAAGAAAGGTGGCAAGAGCTGATTTGGGTGACATTTTGTCCAACAGTACTTAATGTACTTAAGTACCTACTTAATGTGCAGCATGCTTTGCTAGTTGTTAGGAATATAGAGTTTTTTTTTAAAATGAGATAGTCCTACCCCTCAAGGAGCTTACAATTTAGTAGTGGGACAATACGTATACATATAACCAATATACAAGTTAAAAAGTAATAACGGCATGGGGGATGTCAAACAGAAAGAGATGATGATAGGATGAAGGGAAAGATTCCCTAATTCTCTAATTACTTTTCATTGGAGGTGACTAGTGAAACTTTCATGGGCAGGGATAACTTGGACCTTGAGAGAAGGTGATGATTTCAATAGGTAGAGATATGGAGTGAGTTCCATTTAAGCACTGAGGGTAGCCTGTGAAAATGTAAAGAGGTGGGAGAACAAGCTAGCATTTTTATAGTGCTTTAAAGTTTGAAAAGCACTTCACAAATATTTATCTCATTCGATCCTCATAATAATCCTAGAAGGTAGGTGCTATTATTATCCCCATTTGACAGATGAAGAAACTGAGGCAGACTGAAATTAAGTGACTTGCTCAGGGTCACAAAACTAGTAGATCTTCCCTTCTCCAGGCATAGTGCTTGATCCACTAGGGGAAGATATAATTAGGAAATGATGAATAATTCATTTTGTTTAGAATGTAGCTCGTACAAACAAGATTGGAAAATTCAACTTGATTCATTGAAAGTCAGGTCAATTAAATGAGTATTTGTTAAGCAACTATCATATAACAGTACTTTATAGAATCAAGGCATTGTGTTAGGGACTGGCATTGTGTTAGGTACCAGATTGAGAAGGCCTTGAATGCCAGGATGAGGAGATTTTATTTTATTGAGTATTCATTAGGAATCTACTGTAGGTCCTTGATCTGCTTAGTAGAAATATTACTTTTCTAATGATTCAGAACAGGGCTGTCCAAAATGTGGCCTGCAGTGCGATTTATGCAGCCTGCCTACAAGCATAGAAGCTGAGCTGCCACAGAGCTCTCACTAAAATGGCAAATCAAAATATATTGTCTATTTTTTCAATAAAAACCTAAGGTTGGACAGCCCTGATTTAGAAGGATATATTGCAAAGGAAAGAGACTAGGGAAAGTAACACCTGTTATAAGGTTACTACTATATTTTAGGCAAAGGATGATGAATACCTTTATTTGGGGGGTGGGTGACTGTGTGAATGTATAGAAGTAAACTGAAGCAAGAGATACTGTAGAGGGAGAGTCAATAGGGACTGTTCAACTGATTTGATGTGGGAAAGGTGGGGTGAAGATGAGGAAGGAATCAAGGAGTACTTTAAGCTTTGAAGATTGAGTGATTGGAAAGGTGGATGTACCAGAAACAGAAAGAGAGGAGATGGGAGGAAGTAATGTTTAGGATGGAAGATAATGAACTTGGTTTTGGACACATTGAATTGGAAGGTCTGGCAGGACATGCAGGTGGAGTCATTCAATGGAGAGCTGGAAATATAACATTGGACAATAGGTCCCCAGTCTCTTAATTTGGTTGCAAATTGTCTCCTTTCAAATGGCATTTATTCTTTTGGGCCACAGAGTCACTCACTAATTGGAGAGACAGCATAGGGCAGAAAAAAGAACACTAGACTTGGACTCAGGAAAGGCCTGGGTTTGAATCCCACCCTTAATATTTATTGTGTGAGCATGGGCAAGTTACTTAATCATTCTGAGTTTCAGTTTCCTCTTCTGTAAAATGGGGTTAATAGTACCTACCATATAGTGCTATTGTTATGATCAAATGAGGTGATATGCATTAACTGCTCTAAAAATCTTAAAGCACCGTATAAAATAACCCCAATACAATAAAGCAATGAGTTTCTAAACATGTCTGATGTTTGAAAAAGAGTTTTTAATATTACTTCCAAAGATGCCTAACTTAAAATCTAGGATTACCTTTGACAATAAAGGAACATCGATCAATAACCAGCAGCAATATTAGCCCTTTTAACCAGAGGGTCCATGGGAGGTCTTACAATGTCTTTGCTTATTCCATTTTTGCATCCTGAGATGTGAATTCCAATAAACACTTATTGTCATCCTTGACCAATTTCTGTCCACCTCCCTACCCTCCTAGGAATAAATAGTACTGAAATCATAAACTCACATCAGACTTTAAAAAATAAGCATGTAGCCAAGACTTACTTTTGCCATGGATGCAACTTGTATTAGAAGCAGTGACTTGGAAGAGAAAATCACTTCTGTTACAGGTCTCTCAAACTAAACAAACTGCTGGGTTCTGTGATTTCCCATGCAAAGCTCATGAATAAGCTGCCTAAAGTTGTTAGCTATGCTTTTTTTTTGGTATAGGTTTTAAAATATATACATGTAGGTATACATGTATTTATTATACACATATTCATATACATAAACATATATATATACACATACACATACTTGTCAATTTTTAAATTTTTATCTAGAAAAAGTGACCCTAATTCTTATATTTTGATTTATTTCAATTTCAATAACTCTTCTTATAAAAAGAAATATGCATGGGAACTATGGTCCTCAAACTCTGGAAACCTAAAGAAAAAAAAATGGACCTTGGTATAACAGATTCTGAAAAGGGCTAGCACATAGGATCATGGTAGAGCCAGAGGAGGGCTCAGAGTTTATTTAAACTCCAGATTGTATAGATGAGGAAAAAGTGATCCTGAGAGATTAAATGATTTGTCTATGATCACAAAGTTACAAATAGCGGAGTCAGGATTTGAACCTAGATCTTCTATTTCTTAATCCAGCGATCTTTCTAGTACACCTTATACATTTTATGGTGCATTTTTTATTCCTTCATTTTGGAGGATTTCCAAAATAATTTGTAACTTTTCTGAGAGACTACTATTGGATCTATTTCTATGTTTGAGAACTTCATGTCCTTTGACCACTTATCTACTGGGGAATAGATCTTGATCTCATTACATGTGTCAATATATATCTTGAAAATCATATTTTTTCAGAGATACATAATGCAAATTTTCTTAACACTTGATTGTACCTCTAATTTTAGTTGTACTAATTTTATTGCTACAAATATTTTTATTTTATATAATAAAAATCATCTGTTTTGACTTTAGCAATTTCAACTTGTCTTGTTTGGGTATAAATCCTCCTCTCATGTGTGTGTAGATATGACATTTTCCTCTAGTTTTTTTTCTATGATGTGACTTCTTATGACAAAATCAACTTTCCATTTTGAATTTAATTGTGGTATATGGTGTAAGTTGCTGATCTAAACCCACTTTTCTCACAAACTCCTTTCCATTTTTCCCTAGCAGTTCTTTTAGAATAAGGAGTTATTCCCCTAGCCGTTTGTTTTCTTGATTACCTTTGTATCTTTGAAGAGACCATACATACAGAGAAAGCATATGTAACTCAGAGGAATAGATACTGAAGTTAGTTAGTTTTTAACTAATTAGTTTATTTAGCTTTAGTTTTAGGGTTTTTTTTAATTTAACTAGTTAGTTTTTAACTAAAGTTAATTTTTCTTTGGCTTAACTGTTTTTGCACATATTGTAAAACATCTTCTGGGCTTAAATAAAATGTAAACATTCATTTAATGCATGCTTATTATACTGAATACATATTTCAAATAAAAAAGTACAAAATGGGATCTAGACCTATAAAGTATAAGCTTCTTGAGGACAGGAACATTTTACCTGTTTAGCCCCAGTACCTGGCTCTGTAGGTACTAAGTAAATATTTCTTGTTGAATACATAGATAATAATAATATCATTAGCTGAGTGAGACAATCAACAGATTTCACGAAGGTTGTCAAAAATTTCCCATTAGTGCCAGTTCTTGATCACAACCACCATCACCTGAATTTTAAATAATGACTTAAAGGTGAAGGGTTTTATTGTCCATTTCAAAAATAAGAACACCTATACTTTTCTGTTGATCTAAATGTGTTCATACACAAGGTAACCTTCCTTAAGTTTTAAGTAGCAATGGTATAAAAAAACATGCACAAAAGAATTGAAATTTCAAAGTATTTCATACTTAAATTGATGTTTCTAATCTGACAACCCTATAGGGAGGTTAATAGAATTAAATTTTTAAAAATCATAGATATTATAAGGTCTCATTTACTGAGTGCAGTAGCTTCACCAGACCTAAGACAGAGACAGAAAGTTTTCTCTTTGATGTTTCTTAGTTGAATTAAAATGGAGTTAGTATGTTTTAGTCACTTTTAAAATGTGTAGTGTCCCCTCTAGAGGTGGTAGAATGGACTGGCCCACTTAAATTACTGGCATTTGAGTATTTTGCTCATCTCCAGAGGCAAGGAAATACTGTATTGTTTGGGACTAGGGTGGGACTAAAAGGAGAACCTCTGAAAAGAAAAAGGAGAGGTCACACTAAGAGGGAGGTAGAAGCATTGCCTTTTGTAGGAGGTCCCTGGTATCTTAATCAGGCCAACCTCCTCAAGATCTTTATTTGATGAGTATAATATTTAGCTATAATAAATGAAGAAATGGGAAGAGATTACATAGTTGTCCAAGGTGGGCTTGTGTTTAAATATAGCAGATATAGTGGGACCTTCCTAATCAACTTGATAAACTTACAGGGAGGAGATTCTCTGTTTGAAACTTTTCCATGTATTTCCTTATGGAAGGTGTGGATATGTCCATTGGTTGCCTCCTGCACCCTCCCTTCAAGGATGGACTGATTGTTTCACTGAAGTGAGACTGACTGTTGTGGAAGGAGTAAACTTTTGACCTGGCATATAAAAGACTCATTCTCTTTTCCCCCAGCTGATCTTGTCTGTGAGATCCAAAGGGCACAGCGTATCTAGGAGAAGCCCTGAATCTTGGGTTCTCTCTCTTGCCCACATGGAACCATTAATAGCTATCCTTAGCCTAAGGTATATGTACAATACTCTCTAGTTCACAGGGCCCAAGATGAGAGTTCCTGGACCCAGTCTTGTAGAGGCAGTGAAATAACTTTTTAAATCCCAATCTACTAGAAGGGCAAGATGATCCCAGAATCAAGCTAGAGAAAGGACATTTTCTGGGCATCCTGAGCCTTAGGAGTTTCCTAACCAAACCAGATTTTGAGACCATCAGAATTTGACCTTCTACCAGTGAAGAGGGAACTCCTAAAAGGCATTGCTTAGAAGAACACCAGTCTTTTGGGGAAGACAAGCTCATATTTCTGAAGCTAGAAGAGTAGCAAGTGGTAATGGACTGACGCCTCATACTCAATGTGGAGAAGCAAGGGACTTGGAATCTGCAATCTTAAACCATTTTGAGTTATTCAGATAATGTGCTTCTAACATGTGGTTCTTGTCTCAAGGTCCTAAACACATTTCTGTCCCAAGGGAATTCCACAAGGTCATATGAATACAGGATGCTAAATACAGATGTAAGAAAAATAGGAGTCACCAACACATCAGAAAGATGCCTCAGAAGTAATCCTAATTTTTAAGGTTTTTTTTCTTTTTGTCATTGTTTTCCCCTTTTAATTCAAATTACATTTTTTTTGGTCAGCAAAATTCTTCTTTCTCTCTCACTTTACCAATCTCCTCCTAGTTGAGATATAAACAAAGGAAAAAACAAAATCCCTGTTACAAGCATGTAATGTCAAATCAAATTTCCACATTTGTCATGTCCAAAAATGTATGTATCATTCTACAATATGAGTCCTTCATCTCTCTATCAGGAGGTGAGTAGTTCATTATTAGTCCTTTGGAATAGTAATTGGTTGTTATATTGATCAAAGTTTGTAATTCTTTCAAAGTTGTTTATCTTTACCGTATTGATGTCTTTGTATAAATTATTCTCCTGGTTCTTTTCACTTCTCTCTGTATCAGTTCATATCAGTATTTCCAGGTTTCTCTGAAACCATCCCCTTCATTATTTCTTATAGCACACTAGTATTTTATACATTCATATACCACCAACTTGTTCAAGGAGTTCACTTGATCCTTCCATCCATGTTAATTATCTTCCTGTATCTTTTTTGTCCTTTTTAGCTAAAATCCTTGAAAAGGCATTTGCAATAGATACTTCCATGTTCTCTTCTCTCACTCTCTTCTTAAGCCTTTGCAATAGGGCTTCTGATCTAGCTCTGCCAAAACTGCTCTATTTAAAGTTACTAATGATCTCTTAGTTGCCAAATCCAATGGCCTATTCTCTATCTTCATTCTCCTTGATTTCTCCACAGACTTTGATGCTGCTGATCATTCTCTCCTCCTTGACACTCTCTTCTCTTTAGGTTGTTGGGACACTGCTCACTCTTGGTTCTCCTACCTATCTGACTGTCTCTTTGGTTGGACCCTTTTCCAGATCACATCCTTTAACCATGGGTATCCCTCTGATTCTTTCCTGGCCCGTCTTTTCTCTTCTCTTCTCTTCTCTTCTCTTCTCTTCTCTTCTCTTCTCTTCTCTTCTCTTCTCTTCTCTTCTCTTCTCTTCTCTCTCTACTATTTTGCTTGATGATCTCATCAATTCTTTTGGATTTAATTTCCATCTCTATGCTAATGATTCCCATGTCTGCCTATTCTGCCCCAAACTCTATTGATCTCCAATCTTACATTTACGATTGTCTTTCAGACACTCAAATTGGCTGTCCAGTGGACATCTTAAACTAAATATGTTCAAAACAGAGATTATTATATTTCCTCTTAAACCCTCCCTACCTCCTACTTTCACCAGTATTATAGAAAGCAACACCATCTTCTTGGTCCCTTAGGCCTGCAACCTTGGAGTCATCCTGGACTCCCCACTTTCTCCCACCCCCTATATGCAATCTGTTGCGAGGCCTTCCTTGATTCTAGTATCTTTGCAACATCTCTCATATATGTCCCCTTTTCTCCTCTGGCACTGCCACCACTCTATTGCTGGCACTCATCAAGTCACATCCTGATTATTGTAATAGCCTGCCTCAAGTCTCTCCCCACTCCAATCCATCCTCCATTCAGCCATTAAAGTGATTTTTCTAAAGCACATCTGACCATGTTACTCTCCTTTTTGGTAGACTACATTGGCTCCCTTTGCCCCTATGATAAAATTTTAAAAAATGCTCTTTTTAGCACTTAAAGCCTTTCATAACCTAGTTCCCTCCTACCTTTCTAATCTTATTGCACTTTACTCCTTAACACATACTCTGATCCAGTGACATTGGCCTCTTGGCTGTTTCAAGAACAAGACCCTCTATCTCTCAGCTCTGAACAATTTCTTTGGCTGTCCTCCATACCTGGAATTCTCTCTCTCCTCCACTCCGAGTACTGAACTTTCTGTCTTCCTTTGAGTTCCAACTAAAATTCCACCTTCTACAGGAAGCATAATTATTTCTTGTTATCCTGTGTACAGCTTGCTTTGTATGTATTTGCTTACATTTTGTCTTCTTATTTGATTGCAAGCTCCTTGAGGGCAAGAACTATCTTTTACCTCTTTTTGCAACTCTACTGCTTAGCACAGCACCTGGTATATAGTAGCTGCTCAAGAAATGTTTATTAAATGATTGGTAGGAAGCACTAGGTCTGGAGTTAGGAAGACCTGTGTTTAAATCCTATCTCAGATACTCATTAGGTGCATGACCCGGGGCAAGTCACTTAACCTCTGTCTGCCTTAGTCTCCTCAAGTGTAAAATGGGGTTAATAATAGGACCTCTCCCAGGGTTGTTGTAAGAATCAAATGAGATCAGGTTTGTAAGGTACCTGGTACATACTAGATCCTATATAAATGCAAGCTAGCCATTTAGCTAGCTAACTAGTAGTAGTAGTATACCATTACGTTTACATACCATCATTTGTTCATCCATTCCCCAGTTTATGGGCATTTCCTCAAATTCTTTGTCTCATCAAAAAAATATAAATATTTTTGTATAACCTCAATTAGAATTTGTTTTCCTTAGGGTTAATCCCTCCCTTAATTTACACTCCACTTCTCCTTTCTTCCCTTTCCCTCATTTTTCTGTTGAGCAAAATTTCTATACTCCCTGCACGTATATTTATTCTTCCTTCCTTTGACTAGTTCAGATGAGAATGCTGTTCAAGTCTCCCCCCCATCCTCTTCCTTGTTTGTATAGATATCTACTTTTGCACTCCACTTATGAGAAATAATTTTCCTTAACCTTCCTTTTCCTACTCCACCTTCTCCTCAGTGTATTCTTCTATCCCTTTCATTCCACTATTCTCTTAAGATCCTTAAGACATAAGAAAACTCTTTTTAGGCCTTGCCTAATTAGACTCCCTCTGTGATCTTTGATGATGACAGGTCTAAGAGGAGACATGGGTATTATCTCTCCATACTATAATGTAAGCAGTTTATCCTTGTTTAGTCCTTTATCACTGATATCCATGTTTACCTTTTTATGTTTCTCTTAACTCCTGTGTTTGAACTTTAATGTTTCTACACATGTATGCTTAGAAATATTCTATTTTATCAAAAGTCCATTCTTCCCTTCCCCACTCCTTGGAGGGTTATATTTAATTTTGTAGGGTAAGTTATCCTTGGCTATAAGACTATAATCCTTGCCTTCTGGAATATCATATCCCAAGTTGTCCATTCCTTAAAAGTGGTGGCTACTAAATCCTGTATGATCCTGTCAGTGGAACCTCAGTTCTTAAATTCTTTCTTTCTGGCTACTTGCTGTATTTTTTCTTTGACCTAGAGGCTCTAGGTTTTGGCTATAATATTACTGACAGTTTTCATTTGGGGTTTCTTTCAGGAAGTGATTGATGGATTCTTTTTATTTTCACTTTTCCCTCTATCTCTAAAAGCTCTGGGCAATTTTCTTTTAAGATATTTTACAATGTGATATCTAGGCTCTTTTTTTGTTATGGCCTTTAGGTAGTCAGGTATTATTCAGAGTTTTTGATATCTATGAAGACAAGATGGAGAGATGTCAGCTAGAAAATAGACAATAAGAAGAATTTGTTACTGGTTCAGTGAATGTGCTCATTTTTGGATATATGTTGGAATGGAGAGAGATCTGTAATGGAGTGCCCCCAGGGACCTGTCTTTGGCTAAAATCTATCTTTCCAGATTCATTGGGCATTATATCTCCTCCCTGACTCTGAAATCTGGCCAAAATTGGTTACTCTCTGTTTGTCACATAAGTTATTCCATACCCTTTCTCTGCCTCTGTATTGGTTATCCTCCATGCCTGGAATGCACTCTACATTTTAACTGCTATTGCATAGAGTTCCTCTGATTCGCTCAACTGCAGCTCAGGTATCATCTTCTGCATGAAGACTTTCCTGATCCTGCCAGCTGTTAATTCCCTCTCTTTAAATTACCTTGTCTTTAACCATTTTGTCTATATTTGCAATTATTATCATTTATAAAAATACATGTCTGTCTGTCTATCTATCTATCTATCTGTCTATCCTGGTTGTTTTCTCCATTTGGTATATAAGCCACTTACTAGCAAAAGACTTTTTATTTCTCTGTACTTGTATCCTTAGTGTCTAGCATATTGCCTGGAATATAGTAGGCACTTAATAAATATTTGTTGATTGATTGATTTGACCCTTATCAATTCAATATTTTTTATTAATGACTTGGACAAAGACCCAGAAAATATGGTTATTAAATTTTCAGGTAAAAAATATGGACTGCGGGAGTTTTGACTAGATAATGGTTTGTGACTTGATTATAAGATCAATATGAGCCAAGAGCATGACATGGTAGTGAAAAATCATGCTGCACTAATAGAATTTTTGCACCTAGAATAATAAAGACCAGTCCCATTAAATTCTTCCCTTGGTCACCCCACATTTGGAATATTTTGTTTCAGTTGGAAACTGCCTTTTACTGAAGTCACTGAGTGTTCTAGAGAAGGATAATAGTGAAGGGATGGGGAACCATGCCATAGAAAGATCACTTGAAGGATCTAGGGATTAGAAAAGAGATTTAGGGGAGGCGTGATGGCTGTCCTGTCAAACAGCGATTAAACTTGTTCTGCTTACATCCAGGGGATAGAATTAAGAGAACTGAGTAGAGACAGCTGTTGTAGAATGCATTACCATCTGGGTACAAATCGGACAAGAAGTCAAATGAGTTCTCTTTCGTATATATATTGCAAGGGGGAAGGCAGGGCAATTGGGGTTAAATGATTTGCCCAAGGTCACACAGCTAGTAAATGTGTCAAGTGTCTGAGGCTGGATTTGAACTCAGGTCCTCCTGACTCCAGGGCCTGTGCTGTACTCACTGCGCCACCTAGATGCCCCCCGAATTCTCGTTCAGCTCTGAGATTCTGTGATTTTATGGCCACTTTCCCCCACATCTTCATGTCTTTTTTATCCCTTATGTTATCCTCTAGAGTTTTCAATTTCTCCTGTGGCATCACTTTGCACACAATCTAGGTAGTCATATTTTTGTACTGTCTTCAATGGGTCATTGTATCTCCTTTGACAATATTAGTATAAAATTGTACAAGTACAACTCCTTTATAATTCAATTCCTCTGATTCCAGCCAATCTGGAGGTCTTGAAGCCACAATGATTTCAGGAGAAGAGTACTTGCCTTAGTAATAGTTTTAAGGAGAAAGAACTGTTAAAATTGATGAAAATAAGAGCTTGGTGAAAAGTCCTTGGCAGCAAGTGAAGCACCAAGTTCTGGTTATGCTCAAACCAATTCTAAGTTTAGCTGCTTTCAAATGTAAAATTCCTTGATATGGCAAATAACAATGTAGTTATCTTTTGAAAATATTTCTTGGCTGAGTGGAAATGACTGTTAGCATCACTGATCTTATTAAATTATTAGAGAGAATCTGAGAACCAAAGTGATGAGAACAGGATGCCAGGTTGTCTTGAATCCTAATGAGCTGGTCTTTTTGTGTTCTCATTTTCAAATATCCCTTTAGAAAAAGGTGATTCCTTTCCCAGTAGTGCTATTTTATTTGGGGAGATGAGTGAAAATTGCCTATAGGGTTAGTGCTTTAAAAAATGGAGAGGTTTTCCCTTAAGAGACTATGAAAGAAACTTACATATAGTTAACCACAGGATTCTAGCAGAATTTTCTGTATTTTAATAATAGATTTTTTCTTGTTTTACTACATCAATCAGCTGGTGCCTGAAATGATATACTATTGACCCAGAATGTACTCCATTATGGTTGAATAGCAATAGTTCACTGAAGCAACTAATTCTTATTTTCACTGCAGAAAATCCACCTTCCTGATTTGAGGCTGATGAGGTAGCAGAAGCTCAGAATAACTAACGAGGATGAACAATATCATCACATACACTAAAGTGCAACTGGGGGGGGGGCGTTATTGAGCCTTTAACCATCCTCTACTATTTTGATAATAATTTTCAGATTTAAATATTATTACATTTGGTACATTTAATAAGATAGCAAGTGAATTATTATTCACAGAATCTCTGAATTGACCTGGGACCTTAGTTGAGGGACCTCAGTGACCATATAGCCTAACCAATTCATGAATGAAAATTCCTCCTAACGCATACCCAACAAGTAGGTCTTTGTTTGACTTGTAGTGAGGCAAACCCTACTCCACCTGAGGTAGCCCATTTCACTTGTGGATAGCTCTCATTTTAGGAGGTTTTTTCTCATACCCAGTCTAAATTTGCCTCTTGGCACCTTGTACCTGATCCATTTTTGGGAGGCCAAGTAGAATAAGTCTAATATTTCAGCCTTTGACAGATGCTAGCTTTTCAAATATTTGAAGGCAGTTTTTAATGTGCCTGTTGATTCTTCTCTTCTCCAGGCTAACCATCCCCAGTTGAAAAAAGGAAGATAAACATAAAGGTAGAAATGCAGAAGAAAAAGTGGACTCATGGTGAGTTCCAATTTCACTGCTACCATTTTTTAAAAAAAGTGTTATTTCATCCCTTGGATTCTGTCTGACAGCCTCAGCAGGAACAAGAGAAACTAATAGTTCTTAATCACCAATGTTCAGTCACTGCACTAGATCGCAGACAAAAGTGGCAGTAATTGGCCGTTAAGGCAAAAGCGGCCTTAGACAAGCTAAGCAATGTTAAGACATTTCTCTTTTGTGGCGTAATGATTCAGATCCTTCTCGCTGTTGATCACTTCCTACTTATCCGTGTATGGTTCGTTCATACATAGTTGGTTATGTGTTGTCTCCCTCATTAGATTGTGAGCTCCTTGAGTGTAGGGACCATTTTTTTTTTTTACTTTCTTTGTATGCCCGGTGCTTAGCACAGTGCCTGGCACATAGTAGATGCTTGATAAATGTTTATTGACTGACTGACCTCTGAAATGATGGTTGTTTAGCTAGCTTCTCAAAGGCCTGGACAGCTGCTACTACAGGAGTCTCTTGAAAAGACATATTCCTACTGCAAATTATTGGAAAGTATGAGATGTAAATCAGTAACGACTTTCTGAGCACCTGTACGGTAGGTGCAATGTTAGGTGGATGAGCAATACAAAGAGGAATTAGACATGTTCTTGCCATTTAGAAAACTACAAAACATATATGCTGTCATTCAGTCAACAAGCATGTTAAATGATTACTATGTGCCAGTTACTGAGCTAAAATATAACTCTAAACTATAAAACATAGCTAACAATAAAAGGCAACATATGGTAAGTGCCATGGGAGTTCAGAAATGGGAATCATCACTTTTGGTGGGTATGGTCAAGGAAAGCTTGTTTTGCAAAGGAGTTAATACTTGAACTAGACTTCAGGGATAAAGGATATGCAGAGGCAGACATATTCCATTATATTCAGCAAGCCAGTCTGTCTAGATGGAAGAGTCTGGGTAGTGGGAGAGAAAATTGAAAAAAACAAAACAATGCTGTCAGATTGTGGGGGGCCTTGAATGTCAAATTAAGAGAAAGATTCTAAGGATAAGAGACCAATCTAAAATTACCATCAGTAATTTTAGTGATCATCTGGTCCAATAACTATCCTCTCCAGAATTCCAAATAGGTGGCCATACACCATCTGCTTAAACACTTCTAGGAATAGGGAACTCAATACCTATTAAAGCAACTCATTCTATTTTTGCACAGCTCTAATTATTAGGAAGTTCTTAGTTATATTATTCCAAACTCCTTAAAATGGTATTAAAATGGTATTAAAATAAAACGATGTGGTTGTTAATGTAGTTTTTCTTTTGCCCCTGTCCCTGTCCTTGAGTTGGTTTGGGGTTGAGGCCCATTAGGAGCTCTGGTTGAGTGGGATCTGGCTGTGTGGTTGAGTTTTGATTGTATTTTTCACAGGTGTAAAAAAGGGGATGGGATTGGTTTATAGTTTAGATGTTCCTGCCATTAGTAGGGTCCAGAAGGGTGTGGTGCTAATGTGATCAAAATTCTTCCCCACCCATATAATAGGCCTCAGGTAGAGCTGGTTAAGGGAAGCTTGATTAGGAGAGACTTACTTGTAGGCAGGCCCACATCCTTTTGCTATTAGGTGCTAAGTCCCAGGACTACACAGGGTATATATATACCCTGTGGGTAGCCATTAAGCTCAGACTAGAGAGCTGCGGAGATAAGAAAGAGCTGTGAGAGAGAGAACTAGAAGGGCTCTGAGAACTGCAAAAGTAAGCCAAAATTAAATGCTGGGCCGACAAGCTGAGGACCTGAAAGAATCAGGGTTAGGAGGTGGTGACTGAAGTAGAAGCAAAGTTGGAACCAGGAATAGTGAGAGAGAAACTCTGGAGCTTAGACTATAATACCTCACTAATAGGCAAATAACAGGGTATTAAGCTACAAGAAGAGTTGTCTCAATTTGCCAAATATAGTTGGTCTATAGGCTCATACACGCTTTAGTCACCTGTTCATGTATAGCCAAACCTGACTTCTAGTTCCTTGTAAAGTCCCTTCAGGCAGAGAACTCCTGGGATTACCACCTTAAGGACAGGGAGCATACACATATACACACACACACAGAGGTAGTATATAGTATACAGGTAGTATATATACACACACATACATACATGTATATATAGTAAATGCATTTATATACAACATATATGTAATATATTTTTATATAAGTAAACACATTATATATCTACCTATCTATATATTTACCTATCTTTATTTGTATGCATAATGTTTTTCTCTAGGAAAATATAAACTCCTTGAGGGCACAGGACATTTCAGTTTTTCTTTGTATTCCCAATACTTAGCATAGTGTCTGGCACAGTGTGTTTAATAAATGCCTGCTGAATTAAATTGTTTTCTTTGGTGGTGAAGGCTGGCATAGGATAATTATTGCTCATGGAACTGAATTATAATATAAACCTTTTGTTCTATTGTATGTGGTCAATTCCTTAATTTATTCAAAGTATATGCTAATTTATCTCTTAGCAGTAATCCTCAGACAGGGACCTGGGTGTCTATTTTTACTCTGTATTTTGTAAATACCAAAGGGGTTCAAAATCAAAACCCCAAAACCAAAAACAGACGATTAGGCTACATATTTAGTTTATCAGTCATATGTTCTTTGTAAGTATTTAAAAGAAAGGTTTGCTTGTCTTATGTGCCAATAGGGAGATACGCAAAAGTTTGCCTGGTTATTTTTTCATTGAATTTTTTTTTAAGAATTCTGGGAACAAAAAGAAAAAGAAACCACAGATGTTTTACTTGAGACAAAAGTTTTTTTTTTTTTGAGATGGGTATATTTCTATAGTACTGTTGCCATGTTTTCTGCAAAGACACTAAGTAAACATGGAATTCTATCCTTAAACTGTTAAAAATACTTTCAGGATTTAGATTAAATAAAAATATCATTTTGCAAATAAACACTGTTATTTTATATAAAAGAAAGACTGGGCTAGAGGAGGATCTTCAACACTTCAAATGACCTCTGTTTTCACCACTGTGGGAACTTGTGACACTCATTCAAGATACTACACTGCCATGCCTTAGTAGATTGTTTAAAGAGTTTCACGATTTAAAAAAAAATCACCTTGTGTTGGTTAACCTTCTAATGGTGAACCTTTCTTGTTAATAAGTCTCCTGTACCACAAATCTTTTGGGAGCCAGAAATCCTGAAATCTTTTAGGCCTTGGACAGATAAATCAGCAAAGTTGAATCCCATAATATAATATACAATTTTGCTCAAGAAAAAGAGGTATTGAATGGAGATTATGAAACATATAGATTGTCAGTAGTGAATTTACTATCAGGCATGGGGACTATCCTTGAGATTTTAAGCACAATAACAAACATACAAACCTATAAAAAGTGACTTCTGGGTAATTAAAGTAGAATCCTTAACTATAATACTGAAAATATAAGATGCATAATAATTAATGTGTCAGAGAGATACAATGAATTGATATAGGACCTGAATGGATGAGAGAGAGAGAGAGAGAGAGAGAGAGAGAGAGAGAGACAGAGACAGAGAGACAGAGAGAGAGAGAGAAACAGACATACGCACACGGGCAGACAGAGAGAAGAAGGGAGGGAGGGGAAGAGAAACAGACAGAGACAGACATATAGGCAGATGGGGGAGAGAGACAAAGACAGAGAGAGAGACAGAGATAAAGGAGACAGAGGCAGAGACAGAGAGAAAAAAACAAAGACACAGAGAGAGATAGAGGGGGAGAAGGGGAGGAAGGGGAGAAACAGATAGACTAAGAGACAGAGATAGAGAGGGAGAGAGCAGACTAACAAAGATAGAGGGGGGGGAGGAGAAACAGAGAGACAGAGGTGGGGAAAGAGAAAGAAGAAAAGGTAAGAAAATAGCTGTAAAGTCAGACCTAGGTTTAATTCCTAGTTGAAGCGGAAAATGAAGAATAAACATTTTGCATTTTCATTTTATAAAGCAGTCACCTTCTCAATCCCATGACCCCTTTTGGAGTATTGATAGGTGGGAGAAGAATGCTTTACCCCTATTCAGATAACTAGAATGTACCCACCGCCAACCTTGACACTGCCCAGGAGAATAAAATTGGAGATATCATAACAATCTGAAGTTACCTAGGCTGATTCTTATATAGTAGTCTATCAATGACCCTGTACTCAAAAAGCTTTTTCCACCTAGTAGGGCTTGCCACAAGTTATTCTCTCATAGGATAACATTCTCTTAGAACCCCGATTGCCATGAGATTTCAAAGTAAGACTTTGCTAGAGCAAAGAAAGGAATTAGCTGTAAGAAACTATCAAATACAGAAGTTACCCTGCTTGATAGACTTTTTTGTACTAACAATCCACACAAGTAAAACCAAAGGGGTGAAGAATATCTACTATTCAGATATTGGGCATCTATTATGAAATTATATGCATAATTTATGGTGCTCAACCATCAATATGATTATTTAAGACAGTGAAAATTTGTAAGTTGTAACACAAATCTGATAGGAGTTGAGTGAGCTGAATTTCCTTGAAAAGCTCCTTTAATGATCCTAAACTTCTTTCAGAAACAAAAGTCCATCTTTTTAACACCAACACCAATATTCTACCAATGTCACAGGGCTGCAAGTCATAGAATACAACATTCTCTAAAGAATTAGATCTCTGTATTGCTCAGAGAGCAGTAGAGAGATCAATAAAGCTGCAGCAAATAAATAAGGAACTTTACAAAAAGAACTGGAGTAGGAAAAAATGTGGTTGAAGAAGATGGCACAATCATGTAGCAAGAGTGATGGAGAATCCGTGGAAGACCAAGTATTCCACTGCTCTTCTCATCACATTTGGAGAAAGTAAGGAAGGCCTCTGGTGCATTGGGTGGACTCCACTACGGCAAACTTATGGAAGAACATGGATGGGATAGGCAGATATGGATATACATCATTAGAGGAAAATTCCACATTGGTGAGATCATGGACCCATGTGAATATTTAAGTAAAATTAAAAGACATTTGTCTCTTAATTTAAAATAGAATAAATTATAGATAATTTCTAAGTCATATTAAATCTATGTTTGTAGAAACCTTGGGTAAATTAAAAAAAGAATATCTTTATTACAAAAAATCTCATAAAGCAAACCACTGGAGCACAGTAATGGTACCCTTAAGTCTTATTTTTCTAATATTTATTTGGAGGAAGAAAATTTTTTATTTTGAATACTTACGTTAGTATCATTCCATGTTGTTTCAATGACAGTGCTGTTAAGAGCACAATTCTCATGCAAAACAGTCACAGAATAACAGAATTTTAGAGTTGAAAAAAATGGAAGAAATCATCTAGTTGAACCCCTAGTTTGAGGATTCATTTCCTCTGCAACACCTCTGACAAATGGTCATCCAGGCTGTGCTTGGATATTGCCAATGATGGTGAACTCCCAACCTCGTGAAGCAGTTCATGTTAGAAAGTCCAAATTATTAGAAAGTTCTATTTCATATTGATCTTAAATTTGTCACCTTGGGACTTTCTGTTGTTACTTTTATTCTGCCCTCTCAAATATTTGATGACGGTGATCTTATCCCATGATTCTGTGATTATATCATATCCTCATTTTTTTTTCAGACTAACCACCTTTTGTTCAAAAAATTTTTTAATCGTAACTTTGAATTCTCTCTCTAACCTCATTGATCTCATCTGGTTGCACTCTAGTTCTTCAATATCCTTTCTAAAATGTGCCCAAGGTTGAACAGAGCACTCCAAACAAATTTTAGTCTGATCAGTACAGAGTACAGCAGAACTATTGCCTCTTTTAATGTGAATCTGTAATTCCATGTATTATTGCAGCCCATATATACACTCCAATGCCTGCACTATAAAGCTGCAGTTCATTTCATTTTTGGACATCTCTAATTGTTAAGAAATTTTCTTCTACATCCAATTAGGGAAATTAGGTGATACAGTAAGTAGATGCTGTACCTAGAGTCAGGAAGACTCATCTTCATGAAAGCAAATTTGACCTTAGACACTTACTAGCAGTTTGACCCTGGGTAAATCACTTAGCCCTATTTGCCTTAGTTTCCTTATCTGTAAAATGATCTGGAGAAGGAAATGACAGACTGTTCCAGTATAATAGTAGGTTTTAAAAAAACTAGTATTGTTTCATAGAAGAAGGAAGGATCAAGTTAAGTAACCATGTCCAGAATATAAAAGAAACCTGTGGTTGCAGGAGGTGGGAGCACAGAATTCTTGGGCTTCCTGCCCTAGTGTATTTTCCTCCATTCTGTGTTGCTTTTCAACGTCAGGGGAAGATACATGCCTTCCTTCAAAGCATGCAGAAGACTTTGTGAGTGGTGAGCATCCACTTGGAATCTGAGAATCAGCATTCATAAGATGCAGCACCCATGAGGTACCAATACTTGAACTGTCACAGAGACATGAATTTTAAGTGATCTCTAGAATATTGAGTACATCTTGCTTTATTTCATCGTGTTTTTTTTGTCATGCACACTTACATATCTATTGAATTATTGTCTGAATTCCATTTCTTTATAAAGTTAAAAAAGTTATGCTACTGTCAGATGCTCTGTATGGTTTTAGAAGCTGGGTTTGCAGTATAACCACTTATACTGACACTCTCTGGGGGTCACTTGAGCCATATTTATTATAAGGGACTCTAATATCTTTTACTCTATGCAAGAACAATTTTTTCTGGAAGCATAATGGATAATCTGGATTTATTTACCATATTATTCTTTTCCTCCTTTTACCTATAGAATTCTGAAGCTCTGCATCTTTGTGGATTGATGAGTTCTTCATATTTTGTGCAAGATTTAAATAGTCCTTTTCTTGTTAACATTTTATTATTATAATAAGTATATTCTAATCCCATATATTAACTCAAACTCATGTACCTCCCCTATTTTACATAATCTGTTCCACTGACTTCCCCCCTCCTCCCCAATTATCTGAGAGAATTTTGTGTAAACAGTATAGCATGGATGTGGTACTGCTCTGTTTAACTCAAGTATTGTAATGTTTTATTTCTTGAACTTTGCAAGAGCCATGGATAATTGTGTGCTCTGGTATCTCCTGTTGTGAACTCCAGCAGCTAGCGCATGTAGTTTGTATTTAATAAATACTTGTTGGTTGTTTGATTATGGAAGAGAGAAGATGAATTGTATAGGATGGACAAGAAGAGATGGATTGCAGTGTCCATTTGTGGAGGAAATATGCACATTTAAGAGAGCACAAATCTATTTGACGTCATTTGATGGCATCTTGAATGATAGCCTGAGGAAATTTTTTATTATAAGGGTGAAATTCTATAAATTTTTAAGAAAAAAATGGTCCTACTATCATAATTTTTTGCATTCAAAATCTTCTTTTTCTTTTTCACTTTTTTTTGGTTAAGTATTAATTCCTAAATACATTTTTTTGTTTTCCATTAAACTTTCCTTACTTGGAAAGAAGGCCTTCCTGAGAACACTATGAGATTTTTAGGACCTATTTGAAGCTCTGATTCTTCCATCAGCATCACTGACCTCTCTAGCTATGCTGATCCTTCTTTTTTTTTGGAATTCCTATTGTTCTTAGAGTGAGCATCATTCATTTAGCTCTCCATCTCTATTTTTCAATGAACTGTTAAGGAATTGCTGGCTCTGCTGTTTATGACCCTTGGATAAGATGCTTAACCCCTCTCAGTCTCAGTTTCCTCATCTGTAAGATGAAGGGGTTGTGCTAGATGACTTCCAAGGTCTTTTGGAACTGCAGCCTCCTTTTTGGTCTGGGATTTCTTCCCTGGTTATTCTGCTGAAGGCTTCAGATGAGGCTTGAGGCTGGAACTGGGATTAGAGCCATATAGCCTCTGCTTGGTTCTGAAATTGTCCTTCTCTTGGTATCCACACTAGGTCTTGTAACCATTCCTGAGTCTGGAACACTACCTAGGTGCAGTTCCCTCCTCAGTCCATCCTAGACCTATGACTCAGAACTGAGTATTAGCAACAGAATTTCCAGTAGGCACCTATTTCTGCACCACATACAAGTTTAAGCCCTGTTTGTGCCAGATCTTAGTCCTTCTCTTGTCCTGGTGAACAGCTTCTCCCTGATCTTGAATGCTCCTGGTCAGACCTTATCCTCATTACTGAAGACCTCTCTGCCTGTCTCTCTATGTTTACTTGTGTTGAAAAAAATGGCTCACTGTGATTTTTTTCTTGGATTTCACAATCAAGATTCAGATTCAATCTGATGATGCATTTTCTAAATCTGTTTGGAAGAGGGTTGTTTTTGGGGGGTGGGGGTAGGAGTAGAGAGCTCACTGCACTCTACTATCTTGACTCTGCCTGGAAATCTGTAGAGTCCTAAATTGCCTCTTCTCAGTGTGACTAGTTTATCCTTTGTTCTCAATGTATATGCATCTGTTTCACGATGCTGCTAGCACTAGGATGCTGATGGAAAATTCAAACCCACAGTTCCTCTGAAGTTCATGATACACTTCACTCAGAAAAGGTGAGAGGAAGACTGAGACTTAGGTCAAGGTGCTCTCCTCCTACCCAAGTTTTTAGGACTTTGTGAAAACTACTTTTATCTGGCACACCAATCATTCTAAATCATTGATTCCAAACAGTTTTTATAAAATAACCAGTTTCTTTAGAGGCCCCAGAGAACATGGCCTACTCTCTCAGCCAATCTGAACAGACTTTTTATTGTACCCAGGAAGGGATTCAGGCCTTGTTCACCCCCTGGTGAAATAGTGAACTATTTTTTTCACCTGCTAAATCTATCAGCTTTAGGAAGATGAACACATACACACACGTATGTAAATTTATGTATGTGTGTGTATATATACACAGGTAGACACATACATATCCACTTTTCTTGCAGACTGAGTGAACCCACTCAAGGAGGGAGGGAGGGAGGGAGGAAAGGAGAGAGAGAGAGAGAGAGAGAGAGAGAGAGAGAGAGAGAGAGCAACAAAATGCAACAAAATCCTTCCCTATAAGACTAGCAGACAAACATAAGGAGTTCATGATCCCCTCTCTTTCTATTCCCCCTTCCTTTTCCTCCCTTTCTTCCCTTTTTCCCTTTCTTCCTTTCTACCACCTCCCTGCAAAACACTCAGGGTATCTTAAAATCTTTCACTCTGAGTACCAGAGAATTGCTAAAAGAAGGTAAGAATAAAAATTTGAAGAAAAAGACTATAATTAACATTGACATTCTGTAATTCTTGATGAGTCACCCTTTTATTTAGTAAATGGGAGTGATTCTCAAAGATGAATGAAGTTTTTTTGCGTTCATAAAGGACTAGGTAATTTTATAATTCTTTTGTATTTTGTTTCATATTGAAAGTATAAAGGGGAAATTATGGTAGAAAGTATTATGAAAAGAAATGAAGGGACCGAAGTCTTGTGAAAGATTACTTAGACGCTTCATAGACACCCAATTTGAATGCTTTCTTTAATAAAAGAGTTGGGAAGGGCTGAATGTGAGTAGCAACAAACAGTATCACTCCAAAAGAAATGAACTGTTTTTGAATAGATAAAAAGTCTTTACCAATTTAACAGTTAATTCAGTATGAGCCATCTGTGAAGAGCCAGGTGATTAACTAGATGGTCATCAATTAGATCAAAAGTCAAGACTGATAAATTATAATCAAAGAAGGAAGATGAGGATGTGACACAACATTATGTTAATATAGCACCAGCTCAAACTTGATTAAATCTGCTATCAACTCTGAAAAATGGTACATGGGAAAAAAGTAGAAATTGAGACTATCAACATTTTAAAAGAGAAGTATAACAGATGCAAAATGGTTACCATAATGAGGAGGCTGACAGAGTCTAACTGCTTCAGCCTTCCAACTACTGATCTCCTTGTCAATTGGAGAGATATAGCAGTTGTGGTAACACTAGTTTAGACAAAAACTCATGTATAAAACATTGCAATGTGACAAAAGAGGATGAGCAGGCTAGGCTCCCTAAAGAGTGAAAAGAAGTTGAGAGGAAAATGATCTTGTAGAGAATCCTTATTACCTAATATCAAGAGACTAACCCCTGGTCATTTGGGAGGTATTAAATGTAACCACAACAACACATGAGACAGTAAGAGAAAAGGAAAGTGTATAATACACACAACTACCCTAGCTACCTTTTCTGGGTTGATGTAGCAGAACAGATACCAGTCTCATTTTTTCCATCATCACTGACTGTAACATTGCTGCCCGCTGAAAATGCCCCTGCACAAAAATAACATAATCCAGTAGAATATAAAATCTATGAGGACAGGAACTATTTCATTTATGTCTTTTTATTTTCACTGCCTAGGACAGTGATGCACTTAGTAGACACAATAAAATGTTGATGAATTGATTTATAACACCTTTGAGATCATTTTAGATATAAGGAAACTAAAACTCAAACAGTGTTAATTAACTTGTCCATATGCTACAAATGATGTCATAGTCTGACGCTAATTAAATGTCAGTCAGGATTTGAACTCATATCACTCTGAGCTCCAACTCTAGCCCTTCACAATCTAGAACTAATCAAGGTTTTTAGCCTCTTTATACATTATTCCTATTCACTCCCCACTGCAGTCCAGCTCAGTTGGCCTTGTTATTTCTTATACTCTATCTTCTGTCTCTGTGCCATTGGCTGTCCCAAAGCCCGGAATGCATTCCCTCCTTCCCGTTTCTCGTGGAATCTCTAAATTCCTTCAATATGCAGCCAAGCACCACTTACTATATGTAGCCTTTAATGATCCCCACAGATGCTTATGACCTCTCTTCCCAATCTACCTTGTTTGCATTTATTCCCTATATGTTTGTATATGTATATGTTGCCTACTTGATAGAATATAAGCACCTTGAGGTCAGAGACTATCGGTCTTTGATTCCCAGAGTAGATACTTAACAAATGTTTGTTGATTTGTTAGTGTCCTCTCTACTATGCCCTTTTGTAGCAAGGCACTATTACTGGAAGTTATAAAATGTAACTCTTTTATCAGGCTCATAATAATGAGGCTCTCTCACCCTTACACCAGCATTATTTTCCAGGATAGAGTGGAAAAATTGCCATTTAATTTGTATTTCAGAATCTTGATAGAAACAATAGCCTTAACATTTAACCAGAGTCCATCATTGACCCTAGTAGGGGAGATTATCAAGATGCATTAGCTCTGGCTTGGTTTTCTAATAAAATCATGCTGCCATGTAGATTTACACTGCTCTATATATAAACTTACAGGAGCCAAGATATGTTACCAAAATGTAATATTTCACTGTGTAGAAACAGGCAATTTCCAGCACTAAATATGATGTTTGTGAAATGAAAATAAGCTATTCTAAACTGCTGTAAATCCACAGCCTGCCTGAATTATCACCAATTGAAAGCACTAGCAATGCATGAGCATTATAGTGTCGATTCTTTGAGTCAAAGTAATTCCAATCTGGAATTACACTTAGTAAAGTGAGAGTATAAAAAGCTCAGAGAAAAGGCAACATTCACCAAAGGGATTTGGTTGAAAAAGCAGAAACAATTCAACATTGCTCCTTCCCAAGTTACTTTATCTGACTACATATAGCTTATTCCATCCTCTACTTAGGGAAGTGACAAATATGAGTATTAGAAATTATGTTACAGAGGAAACATTGCCTAACATTTAATAGGAAAAGCATTTTGTGGCCTTTTTATTATGGTAATCATTCAAAGGGATATGGGCTGCTGGGTTTTATAACTAAAACAAAAGAGGGGGAAGGAAATGCCAGTTTTAATTATGTTTTATAAAATCCAGAACACCACCTCTATATATTGCCATGTCTCTTGCAAGAGACTTAGTCACAGAGGGCTCTAAGGTAATCAATCTCTAACAGCACTACAAAGAAAACCTACTACTTATTCTGTCCCAGCTGGTCACCTCTTCCTGAACGTGAACCAGATACTATTAGGGAATAATGGTGATTGTCCATAAAGGTAGCCTAGCCTACAATGGTGAAAAAAGTGAATATCCATGAAATCAATGAATAAATACAAAAAGATAGCACAGAGGAAGGAATCAACAGAGAATGGAAATAAGAGCCCCATGCTCTTATAAAATAGCTCTGAGAGGCTAAAGCTTATTTTTCTTTCATTTGCTTTTTGCTACTTTATGTGGTGGTATATTGTTGTTAAAGTTATACGTCATTTTGATAATGAGCCCATACTCTAAATCTATGTTGTTCTTGGATGCCATATCTTCTTGCTTGATGAGATGATCAAATGTTTGCCACCTGTACCAGTTTCTGGGCATTACTGGTCTCCTTGTTGTGGCTGTAGCTTTGAATCGGTTGAAATTTCCTAAGAAATGAGGATGGGAGCCATGTCATTTTATGTGTGTATATCCTATTTTTCTTGAGCTTGAGAGTTTGTTTAAACAGTTCAGGTCAGAGCTCCTGGAAGGGCATGTGTTATATATATGGCTTAGATTTTGCATTTGATATAATAATGACTCTGCCATTTAATCTGTTAATGATATGACTGTCAAAAAATAGTTGATTCTGAAATTAGTTACCAATCATTTCCCTTCTCTCTGGATGGAGACAATTTCACTTTTTGTGATTCCCTTTTTGACTACCTTCTGACTCCTTTCTAGATAAAATGCTAATGGCATAAGGCATATGGTTTTTGAGTTGTTTATAAGAATCTGGATCAGGTAGGTGGTACAGTGGATAGAGTGCTGGGCCTGAAGCCTGGAAGACTCATCTTTCTGATTTGAAATCTGGTCTCAGATACTTACTAGCTGTGTGACCCTGGGCAAGTCACTTAACCATGTTTGCCTCAGTTCCTCATCTGTAAAATGAGCTGGAGAAAAAAATGGCAAATCATTCGAAAAACTCTGCCAAGAAAACCCCAAATGAGGCCATGAACAACAAAAACAATAAGAATTGCCTTAATTTCTTGATTAAACTGCATTTTTCAACATAGTTTTTGCTGTCCTTCTCTGTGCCCACCTTCACACTGACTTAGACAAGTATCCATGAACATACATATTAAACTATTTTGTAGGAGTTCGTTGTTTTCTATGGAGTTTATCTGCAACTTTTATCCTCATGGATGTTGGCATTTTAGCTATGGTTTATGTTCATGGTGCTCTATTTCTTTTCTTTCATTATCAGCAGTTTAAGGTGAGATGGTGAGGTGGGTAACTATCCCATAATATCCCATGTCTTGCTACCTCAGGAAACATTGTAAAACCAACTCCTTCAATTTTTTATTTCTTTTATTTCACCTCTGTAGCAGAACATGTATGCCATCTTTTAATTTAGCTGTACTTCTTCATATCTTCTAGTTTCTGAATGTGGCTTAGTTGTTCTAGTACAGGAGTGGGAAACCTGCAGCTTCAAGGTCACATGTGGCCTTATAGGCCCTTGGATTCAGCCTTTTGACTAAGTACAAATTTTACAGAACGAACCCTGTTATTAAGGGAATTTGTTCTGTGAAATAACTGAAGTCTAACAGCTTATAACCTTGTTAGTCATTGGACAAGGATTGCACATTAAGATGTCATTAGTTAAGTGGCTTACAGTGAATAGGTAAACATTGATGGAGGGTTTGTAAGGGATAATTTTAGGTGTTCAGAACTATGGAGTAGTTGAATCTGCGGTAGCCATCCCCAGGGAACCTAATCTATTAGTATAGATTTGGATGGGTAGCCCAGAATGGATGCTATCCTTATGCTGCTCACACTTCTGATGTAGTTAGGTTATATGATACTACCTTTTTTGCTACAGGCTATATAGCCTTTTCATCAGCACTCCTTGATGTTTGCATTCCAAGTCCTATGCCATAGCGGCTTTTCCTTTATAAGGGAGACATCAATTCTAAATTAAGTAGGAAAAATGGAGCAACCACATTTACAACAAAAATCTGCCTCTTGCACCCACTCACAATACTCATTACAATTCTCTCCTGCACCTGCTTTTGGAGATCTGTTTTTCAGGCTGGAGTTGAATGGGGCTGGTGGTGGTGGTGGAGGAGTGAATTATATCAAATGGTGATGTAGAGCCTGGTAGAGCAGAAGAAACATTGGCTCTGGAGTTAGAAGATTTAGGTTCAAATCCTGCTGGTGACAATAGCTACCTTTGTAACCTGGGCAAATTATTTAAACTCTAAGTCTTGGTTTCCTCCTTTGTAAAGTGAGAGATTTACTCTTTGTGACTTATGAGATCCCTTCCAACTCTTGATATAATCACAGGAGCTGAAAAAAAATGATTTCATTTCAGGGATGGGAATGAGCATTAACAATTGAAATATAAATTCCTTGCAAATAGGGATTGTTTCATTAGTTAACATTTGCATATCCCCAATGCCTAGTATAGCACCTTGCACATAGTGGTCACTGAATAAATACTTTTTGATTATTAATTGATCAGGAAAGGTATCATGTAGAATTTGACACTTGAGCTGAGCTTTGAAGGGATTTAGGCATTCTGAGAGGCAGAAGTGAGAAAGGAAGGCATTTCAGGTATGGGAGACAATCTTTTCAAAGGCATGGACATGGAGACGATATGACATGTAACAGAAACAAAGTAAGCCAGTTTGGTGAAAATCAATAATGTGGGGATGAATGAAAAAGGCATTTATTAAGTGCTTTCTATGTGCAAACCACAGGAGATACAAATAGAAAAGCAAGATAGTGCCTGTTCTCTTTAGAAGCTCATATTCAAAAAGAGAAGGCAATAATTATGGAAGGTTGAAGCTGTAAGTCAGGAGGAAAGATCTTATGGTCATGAGGGTGAAGTAGAAAACAGATAGTAATGTTTTGTCTTTATTAGCATTTCCACTGATAAAATCATATGGGTTTATGATGTTGAACCATTTGATGGTGACAAGGACTTTGATGGCAAGAACTTTCTTTTGTGCATCTTCAGTAGCTATGGCAGTAGCACTTGCAGGAACAAATGATTTCAGACACTAGGGTGGAAACTTCACTTTTCCCAAGGCTTTTGGGTTCAGGGCTCCGGGATACCTCCACTGGGGTTGGAGGGAAGATGGTGGTCAAGGTGGTTATAGTGACATGGACCAGGATGCTTGTGTCCATTTGCCTTTTGGTGGCAGTAGGTCAACAGTTATTGTTTGTGTTGATGAGAAAAGTGTACCTCTTACCCACAACTATCTGTCCCCTCAATGATAACTGCACAGGCTCAGTGATCTAGAGAGAAATGATACTCCCAAGACTCTTGGGTTCAGGGTCCTGGGCTGTCTCTATAAGTGTCTGTCTAGAGGTGGATCAGTCCATGTTATCATGGAGGCATGTGGACTCCCTGAGGGCCAATGCTCTTAGAGCTAGTCTGGTCTTGGACCTCTGGCCTTTTGGCCCCTTGGACCAAGGCTGGCAGAACATTCTCAGTCAAATCCTTGAAGCAGTATGATACTAAATCAAGGTGTCTGGGTTTCAGGCCTCTGGCCAATCTCTCCCTTTCCGTTTTCCATTTTCATAGCCCTGTGACTTTGTTTTGGGATTGTAAACAGGATGATCACCAGTAGAGGGTGGGGGGAGTGGGGGAAGAAGGGATAAGATGAAGCTTTAGCCTAGCACAGCTTGTAGATCAAGTCAACGATTTTTAATAGAAACAAATGTACAGTAAGTTTTCTTAATAATATAATTAAATTTGAAATATATAAAAAAGGTGATGGTGATTTGACTTCCTTGGCTCATGCTGCCACTTGTGTCTTCCTCCACTCTAGAAAGATAGCTGGGAACCAGATTATGAAGTATTTTAAATAGTAGAGGGAAGAGTTTGTATTTTGTCCTAGAGGCAATAATGAACTTTTTCAATTTATTAGGTAGGGAAATGACTTGGCCAGAAATGAACTTTAAAATACCAGTTTAGCAGCTATGTTCAGAATAGGATAGAAAATTGAGAGAGGCCAGAGTCATGGGTCTCAATATAGGAACTGCTGTAATAGTTCAGAGGAGGGGTGATGAGGGACTGAATTAAGATGAGGAAGGGAGAGGAGGATACAGATGGGAGAATGTTGTGGAGTTGGAGTTTTTAAGATCTGGCAACTGATTGGATATGAGGCTTAAGAAATATTGAGGGATGGAAGATGACTCAGTCTGTTAACTTGGTTGAGTGTAAGGATAGCAGAGTTCCTAACAGAAAGTTACAGGTCAGACACTGAATTGGAAGCCAGAATGCAAGGGGCTGAGAAGTGATGTGGAAGGAACGTGAAGAAGTGGAAACAAGAAAGTGTAATAACTTTTTTGGGGGTGGGGGAAGGGATTGTGAAAGAGAAGAGATAAAGGAAGATAGTTTGAGGGGATTTCAGGACTAGGTGTGTTTACAGGAAAAAGGAGGAGAATCAGTAGATGAAGAGAAATAGAAAATTGGAAAAAGAGAGGGAATAAAAAATAATCTTCCTTTTTTTTTAAATTTAAATTTATTTATTTAACATTTGGTTTTCAGCGTTGATTTTCACAACAGTTTGAATTACAAATTTTCTCCCCATTTCTACCCTCCCCCCCACTTCAAGATGGCATATATTCTGGTTGCCCTGTTCCCCAGTCAGCCCTCCCTTCTATCACCCCCCTCCCCTCTCATCCCCTTTTCCCTTCCTTTCTTGTAGGGCAAGATAAATTTCTACGTCCCATTGCCTGTGTATCTTATTTTTTAGTTGCATGCAAAAACTTTTTTTTTGAACATCTGATTTTAAAACTTTGAGTTCCAAATTCTCTCGCCTCTTCCCTTCCCACCCACCCTCCCTAAGAAGTCGAGTAATTCAACCTAGGCCACACATGTATCATTATGTATAACCCTTCCACAATACTCATGTTGTGAAAGGCTAACTACATTTTGCTCCTTCCCAACCCATCCCGATTTATTGATTTTTCTCCCTTGACCCTGTCACCTTTCCAAAGTGTTTGTTTTGATTACCTCCACCCCCATCTGCCCTCCCCTCCATCATCACCCCCCCTTTTATTTTTTTTTTTATCTTCCTCCCTCTTCTTTCCTGTGGGGTAAGATACCCAGCTGAGTATGTATGGTATTCCCCCTCAGGCCAGATCTGATGAGAGCAAGGTTCACTCATTCCCCCCTCACCTGCCCTCTCCCCTCCTCCCACAAAACTGCTTCCTCTTGCCACCTTTATGCGAGATAATCCACCCCATTCTATCTCTCCCCATCTCCCTCTCTCAGTATGTTGCTCTCTCATCCCTTAATTTCATTTTATTTCTTTTAGATATCTTCCCTTCATCTTCAACTCACCCTGTGTCTGCTCTCTCTCTTTTACATATATAATATATATATATAAACACACACATATATATACACATACATACATATACACATAGATATATACATACACATTCACTTATATATATACATAAACATATATATACATATATATGCATATTCCCTTCATCTACCCTAATACTGAAGTCTCATGAATCATAAACATCATCTTCCCATGTAGGAATGTAAACAAAACAGTTCAACTTTAGTAAGTCCCTTGCAATTTCTGTTTCTTGATTACCTTTTCATGCTTCTCTTGATTCTTGTGTTTGAAAGTCAAATTTTCTATTCAGTTCTGGTCTTTTCACTGAGAAAGCTTGAAAGTTCTCTATTTTATTGAAATTCCATATTTTGCCTTGGAACGTGATACTCAGTTTTGCTGGGTAGGTGATTCTAGGTTTTAATCCTAGCTCCATTGACCTCCGAAATATCGCATTCCAAGCCCTTCGATCTCTTAATGTAGAAGCTGCCAGATCTTGGGTTATTCTGATTGGGTTTCCACAATACTCAAATTGTTTCTTTCTGGCTGCTTGCAATATTTTCTCCTTGATCTGGGAGCTCTGGAATTTGGCGACAATATTCCTAGGAGATTTCTTTTTGGGATCTATTTGAGGAGGCGATCGATGGATTCTTTCAATTTCTCTTTTGCCCTGTGGCTCTAGAATATCAGGGCAATTCTCCTTGATAATTTCTTGAAAGATGGTATCTAGGCTCTTTTTTTGATCATGGCTTTCAGGTAGTCCAATAATTTTTAAATTATCTCTCCTGGATCTATTTTCCAGGTCAGTGGTTTTTCCAATGAGATATTTCACATTGTCTTGCATTTCTTTATTCCTCTGGTTCTGTTTTATAATATCCTGATTTCTCATAAAGTCACTAGCTTCCACTTGCTCCAATCTAATTTTTAAAGTAGTATTTTCTTCAGTGGTCTTTTGGACCTCCTTTTCCATTTGGCTAATTCTGCCTTTCAAGGCATTCTTCTCCTCATTGGCTTTTTGGAGCTCTTTTGCCATTTGCCTTAGTCTATTTTTTAAGGTGTTGTTTTCTTTAGTGTATTTTTCAGTATTTTTTTGGGTCTCCTTTAGCAAGTCATTGACTTGTTTTTCATGGTTTTCTCGCATCCTTCTTATTTCTCTTCCCAATTTTTCCTCTACTTCTCTAATTTGCTTTTCCAAATCCTTTTTGAGTTCTTCTATGGGGCCAGTTCATGTTTTTCTTGGAGGCTTTTGTTGTAGGCTCTATGACTTTGTTGTCTTCTTTAGGCTGTATGTTTTGGTCTTCTTTGTCACCAAAGAAAGAATCCAAAGTCTGAGACTGAATCTGGGCATGTTTTCGCTGCCTGGCCATATTCCCAACCAACTAACTTGACCCTTGAGTTTTTCAGTGGGGTATGACTGCTTGTAGACTAACGAGTTCTATGTTCCTCGTTTGGGGGGGAGGTGCCAGCTCTGCACTACTGCTTCCCCAAGAACCCCCAGCCCGGGCTGGGCTTAGATCTTCAGCAGGCTGTTGCACTCCTGCTCTGATCTGCCACTTAATTCCTCCCACCAGTTGGGCCTGGGGCCAGAAGCAGCAGCAACTGTAGCTGCCCCACCTCCGCTGCCCCCGGGGCTGGAAGCCCAACCAAACTCCTTCCACTCCTGCAGCTTTTCCCACTAACCTTCTCCACAGTCTTTGGTGTTTGTGGGTCGAGGGGTCTGGTAACTGCCGCAGCTCACATATTCAGGGGGCTAGGGGCCCCATCCGCCCGACTCCAAGTTTGGTTGTTCCACGCCGCTCAGGCTGGGCTCTGCTCCACTCCGTTCCCAGCTCCCAGCTCCCAGCTCCCAGCTCCCAGCTTCCAGCTCCGTGTGGAATAGACCTCACCCAGAGACCATCCAGGCTGTCCTGGGCTGGAGCCCTGCTTCCCTCTGCTGTTCTGTGGGTTCTGCCGTTCTAGAATTGGTTCAGAGCCATTTTTTATAGGTTTTTGGAGGGCCTCTGTATGGAGCTCACTCTAGTCCCTGCTTACCAGCTGCCATCTTGGCTCCGCCCCCCTCTTGTCTTCCTTCAAGGTTAGTCAGTGGCTAGTTCCTCTCTGCAATTTTGCTTGATCCACCATCCTTTGCCCCCCTCCCCATTCTAATTGTTAGTGATCTCTTTTCTCAATTTTCCTTGTATGATATATATTTGCATGCATGGTGTTGTGGGATCATGGATTCAGAGTTAGGGAACTTAGAGAGGTCATGTCTAATTCCACATATCGTAGATGAGAAAACTGAGGCCCAAAGAGATTAAGTGATTTGCCCAAAATCACATGGATGGTAACTGGCAATAACAGGATTTGAACAGGGGTCCTCTGATTCTTTTATGTCAAGAAAAGGAGGTTGTAAGCTTCTAGAGGACTGAGGGATGTGTCAATTTTTTTGTATTTGTTTCTCCTTTGCCTAGCATGATGCCTATCACCTGGCAGAACTTAAATGCTTGTTGCTGAACTGAATTGAAGTCACGGTTTGGTAGAGAGTGGAAAACGAAAAACCAGGTGCAAGAGTCATTCATATTAATGAGAGTACCCTCACCTCAGTCTAGCGCTCCTATGCTAAGTTTTTGTCAGGGTCCGAAGTGGGAGTGCGTTTGAAACATGAATGGATGCTTCAGTTAGGTGTCCTGGAGCATCCACTCTGAGGTGCATTTGCTCTTTTTGTCGAGTGACTTGTTTTATGGCCACATTCGGCAGTGGAAATCTCCTTCCATATAAACACATATATATTAGCCATTCATATTATGAGTAGCACAACCTGGAATTGAGATTTGTATGCTGTGAGACACACGAGAAAGGACTATAATATTCTGATTTCTTTCTTTTTGGATTAAATACATATTGAAATAAAGTCAGTTACACATCGTGTTTTTATGCACAGTGAGAAAGTGATTGTCCTGAGTCTCTCAGCTTTGATGGGCTGATAAAACACTGTGTGACAATCAGGCTTCCCATCTTTCTTTTGTGATTCAAGATGAATGACTCCTTGTCCAATTTGACTGAAATGACCTAAATTCCAACTCCTATTACATGTATCAATATTCATGCCAGTGGATCTTGGGTTTAGAATTAAATATTCATAGGGATTCATTTGCCAGAGTACTTCATTCATATAGGCAGTAAGGGACAAAGGGTCCACCTGGACTGGAGTGCAGTTTTGCTACATATATAATCTTTGGCAAGAAATTTCTCCTTTCTGGACCTTAATTTCCTTTTCTGTAAAATGATGGGATGGCAATAGATGATTTCCAAGGTCCTTTAGAGATTGAAATCCTTTGAGCCTGTGAGTTTTCTTTCTCAGGGCATATGCACATTGCTTGGCTAAGATTGCCCATTGCTTTAGGCAGTTACCTGCACTAAGCTAATCATTATTATTTCTTTGGAGGCAAAATAGGGGTTAAGTGACTTGCCCAGGGTCATACAACTAGTTAGTGTCTGAGGTCAAATTTGAACTCAGGTCCTCCTGACTCCAGGGGCAGTGCTCCATCTACTGTACCACCTAGTTGTCTTGCAAATTCAACCTTGGGTCACTTCCACTATATGCTTTTGTCTTGTTTCATGCTGGGGGAGGGGAGCGCGGCCTGTGACAGAGCAGGTTCTTAATGACAAGTTCCTCATGGCATTGGAGATGAGCAGATATTTAGCACTTTAGTTCTGCATGGGGATGGGCTGAGTATAGGCATCTGGGTCTCTGCCCTGTTGGAATAAGATCGCAACAAAGCAAAAGCAGAGCAAGAAAAAACCTAGGAGTGAAGATGGAAGTTTGAGTCAGAAGTTTGATTCTAAGAATGCTGTCTAGACTTAAGGGATCAGGTTGAGATTCATAGAGTTAGAGATGTCAATGTGACTGATAGATTCAATGTTTGCTCAGCTGTATGATCTGTTTGTACAGGTACTTAAAAGGCATGGTAGAGAGGAAGCTGGTCTTGCATTGTGGAAGAACTCAGTGTTAATCCCTTCAGACAATTACTAGGTATGTGAGCCTGGGCAAGTCACTTAATCTCTTTCAGATTCAGCTTGTTCACCTGTAAAATAGGGATAACAATAATATCAACCTCATAGGGTTATTGTCATGATAAAATGAGATGATGGGTGTCTATGATCAGCGAGGAAGGTTCTTGAAGAGGACCAATGACATCACAAGGGTGATGTCTTAACTTGTACATGAACTAGATCTAAGTGAGGTGGAGCTGTGCAAAGACTTCAGCCTCACTCCCTCCTCCAGAGTCATAGGAATCAAGTGGCAAGAGCCAAGACAATTGGCAATGGCCCACCACGTACTCTTCTAATGTTTGTACAATATATTTATTTTGTTCAGCAGACTATGCAGTGAACATGTGCGCAGTAGGCAAGGATTGAAGATTTTGTGTCCATTGTAAACAGCCTGAAACCCAAGAGTCTTCGCAAGTCCCCAGTGGGATCCCTAGAAAAGAGGATACTTGGAAATTTATTACAAAACTAGCTAGGACTTATTAAATACACTGAAACTCACTGTGGAAAAAGAAAACATCCAGTTTGGAAAATGTGAAGGGATTGCTCGCACTCAGAAAGAGTCTCCTCTTTGGCCATACATCCATTACAATCAGAAACATTGGCTAGAACTGTGGGAGAGGGTGCTAAGTAATTAAGGTACCTAGAAAGGGCCCACAGTCGCAATTATTGTTTTCATCAGGGGAGTATACCTGCTTATATAGAGAGGAGGACTTTGATGTCTAGCTAGACTACATACATAGAACAGAAATAAAGTAAGGTCTCTTGGATTTTGTAAAATTTGGAGTAATGTGCTATAATTCTGTGGGCAAGTGAAGGACATTGTATAATGTGGAACCCAGAACTGCAAACTGTGTAAATATATCCAGTATAATTTGCAGGGAAGAACTGAAAATTTTAATGGGGAGGGGGAGAGGAAAAACAGCTTGTACATTTGTGCTGAGTGTAATTTGTGAAGATGACTTTTTTTTTTTTGAAACTAAGAAAAGACTGTAATGGAAAACATTGTCCTTTTCCATTAACTTTGCTGACAATGGTGGCAATTTTGTCCCACTTCTCTAGCATTTGGGGAATTTCTTTAGGATTTCAACCTCAGGGTAATTTGCATTATCTGTCCCTAGTCAGAGGCAGCTTGGTGGCACAGTGAATGGAGCACCGGGCCTAGAGTCAGAGAGACCTGAGTTCAAATCTATCTTCAGGCACTTAGATATAGGAACCTAGGCTGGTCATTTCACCTATGTTTGCCTCAGTTTTCTCAACTGTAAAGTGGAGATAATAGTAGCATCTATTTTGTAGGGTTATTGTGAGGATCAAATGAGATAATATTTGTAAAAGGTGCCTGGCACATAGTAAGCACTACATAAATGTTTATTCTCTTCCCTCCCTAGTCAATGGTAGTGGGAAATTTGAACTTTGAGGAGTCAAATGAAAAGGTATGAATTTTTTTCCTAGCCTCAAAATGGACTCATCGGGAGGTACTGAGGATATGGAGACACCTTGTGTGAGCCAAAATGGGGTAGAGTTAAATGGAATTCAGTAACTGTAACTTAGGTGGGAGCGAAGTCTAAGGAGATGTCTGGTTGAAAAGGGCTATTCAAGAAGGCTTGATGCTCCCGAGCATTCAAATTCTGCTTCAGAAAGCACAACTCTGATGGGCTGGCCATGTTGCTGGAATGCAAAACATATACTTGCTAAAAAGACTAATTTATGGAGAACCTCACACAGGGCAAGTGTTCACATGGTGGTCACAAGAAACAATACAAGGATATTCTCAAGGTCTCTCTTAAGAACTTTGGAATTGATTGTGTGACATGGGAGACACTGGCACAGGACTGCCCAGCATGGCATGCCCACATCAGAGAAGGTGCTATGCTCTGTGAACAAAGAATAATTGAAACAGCTCAAAGAAATGCAGGATGCACACATTAAGAGAATCCATCCCAAATGTTCACACGGACTATTTGTGCCCAACCTGTGGGAGAGCATTCTGAGTTCTTATTGATCTGATCAGCCACAGCTGGACACATTGAAACTTGACTCTAGCACAGTGATGTCATTTTGGTCCTCTTCGAGAACAAAGGACAACAAGCAACCAGCTGCTCAGTGGGTCCTTTTGTAAGTCAGCTGGGTGAGGCTATACTAACAAAAGGATGGGAAACTGTTGACTAGCCTGGAGGCACTAGCCTGGTTGGCCCAGGTAATATCATTTTAAAATAATTTTAACATTGCTCTAGAGGTAGCAATAGTGGCTGTAACACTAAGACTTAGCTATATAGGATCTCAACTAATTAAAGGAGTTCCTGGACCAATCATTGAGATTCTTGGGGAAACAGAGGAATAAAGCACTATACAAATGTTAGGTGTTATCATTTCTCTTCCTGGACCAAATTGAAGAGAAGAGCCCTGGTGTTGAGGAGCAAATCCAGGCCATGCTCTTCACCAGGACAGTGAATTGTTCAACTATGCAAGTCTGGAGGAGGGGCATTCTGTAATGACCCCCAAATCCTTTTCCCATTGGGTAGGCAGCCTTATTCTCATATCTGAGGTATAGATCCTTGTAGGCATGAAATAGCTATATAAGTAGGTCCCTGGAGAAGGTAGAACTCCTAAGGTATATGGGTTGCTTAATTCCCTAACCAATCTAAGTGCTTTCTCCTTTGGGAGTGGGCCTAACCCTAGGGTGGCACTTAACCCTAGAGTGACTGGACCAGACCAGATCTTAAGGAAAATGGGGCTCACCAGAGTGAAATGTATTCTTGACTATCTGTGGATCAGATAGGAATCCTTTCTGTATTTTTTGTTGTATACAATAAACTATCTTATGTTCCATGCCTTGTTGGGGTGATGTCTGCAAGGGAACTGAAGACAGCTAGTGGAGAGCTAGAAATGAGCTAAATTCAAATATTTCCAGATTTATCTGGGTCAGAGTAAGAGTCATCTGGAGTCTTAAATACTGATAAACCTCCAAGGTTAACCTGGATCTGTGTGAGCTTAGAGCTATAGTTCTAAGTCACAGTTTATATTTTGGTTCCTGGTATAATTTTTAAGAACTACAATAAATATATTTTTCCCCAGTGAGATGGCTGATTTGGGAAAAGGCTGAATTTCCCAAGATAATTTGTCAAAAGAATGAATGCTCTTTGGAGAAGAAAGAAGACTCCATCTCGCATGAATCTATGTGTCCATGGTGAAGGTGGGCCGGGGGGGAACATTCTACGAGAGTCAGAGAGCCTTAAAAAAGCACCAGAAATACTGGAAGGGAAAGAACAAAGTTTTAACTACTGCTGGCCATCCTGCTATCATGGCAAAAATTCCCCCCTTAACTAAGTGAATTATATATATATATATATATATATATATATATATTATTATTATTATTATTATTATTAACGTGAGATTGTTAACCCCTTAAGGTTGCTTTCCTTAGAAAATCAGATCAAAGAATCTGTGCTGGCAGCTCTTCTGTGTGCTGGTGTTGTTGGTCTTACACAGCCACAGTAGCTACAAGCCATATTGTTATTACAATACCGTATAGAGTACACTTTTACTTTATTCTTTTTATACAATTATACAAATGTAGACAAATGAAAACCTCTTGATGTTAGGGAAGATTCCTATAAAACCCCGGGAATCAGACAAAAAGATCTTTGAATATTGTTCACACTATATTTATTTTGCTT
This sequence comes from Trichosurus vulpecula, assembly GCF_011100635.1. NCBI lineage: Eukaryota > Metazoa > Chordata > Mammalia > Diprotodontia > Phalangeridae > Trichosurus > Trichosurus vulpecula. The sequence continues at coordinate 161,448,746 of NC_050574.1, read as the reverse complement.
TATTGCATTATTGCTGTATTTATTTTTGTTTTCAATAATCCAAAGTATTACAAATGAGTTAAGGTCACTAATGTGAAGAGGACAAGATTAGAGAAATAATAGATGTTTTTATATTGACTTTCAAGTGGTTTTTGAGTGCTGTAATATATTGCCAAAGAGGCCCAGACTTCATAAAAACATTTTCCACAATACAGGACACAAGTGATTATTAATGTCTTTCACCATTAGGGTAATAACATTATTCTTTGTCATGTAATTGGGGACATTGATGTGAATATAAAATGCAATTTCATTGAAACTTCACTAACCTCCATCTTTAATTATTGTCCACTCATTCTTAAATGCACATCAAGTACATAGTTCTATTAAGTAAATCTTCTTTGCCAAGAAAGGAAAGACATTCATAATCATGGCCATTCATAATCATGATTCGCTTTCCTTTCTTTCTTAAGAAAGATCATTCCTTATCATAGGGGAAGTTGGCCTAGTAAGTATTTAGTTAGAGGCTGACTTTGTATGGGGAATGATCATGACTAAACTTGATTCAGTTCCATAATTCCATTCAATGCTCATTTATTAAGTCCCTCTTATGGGCAGACCACTGTTCTAGGTGGTGGTGGTGGTGGTGGTGGTAGAGGTAAAAAGATGAGTAAAATATAATCCCTCGTCTTTGTGGAGCTTACAAACTGGCAGGGGATATACAAATGAGTACATTACAAAGTACAAACTGCCCAAAAGGAAAAGTTGAAAGTGCTTTGTGAGGTCCAAGGAAAAGAGCAATGGTATGGATATTTGAAAATGTGTCTCATAGTCTCCTTATTTTGCAGAGGAGTCCCTGAGGTCAAACAGGCAGTGTGCTGTAGTGGAGTGAACACTACATTCATTTCAAGGAACCTGAGTTCTAGTCCTGGCCCTGTCAGTTAACTTGATGTGAGACCTTAGGCTATTTGTGTCCTCACTCTGTGTTTTGGTTTCATCATTTTTGAAATGAGCAGATTGTACTGAATGATCTTTAAGATGTCTTATGAAATATAGTGGAGAAGGCATTTCCAGTAGGAAGAAATTTTTAAAGTTAATTAATTAGCTAATTGTTAAAGCATTCAACCTCTGCCAAGGGGCGGGGTGGGGGTGGACATTTGCTGGCTGTGTGGCCATGTTATGATACTTAATCTTTCTCAGGTTCAATTTCCTGTCTGTAAAGTGGGGCAAGAGTAGTCCTACCTCACAGGGTTGTTGTGAGGGTCAATTGAAATAACACATGTAGAGTGCTTTGCAAACTTAAAGCACTGTCTAAATGCTATGATTAGTCATTAGAAAAGCCAGTTTTCACAGAAAGATGCACATCTACAAAAGCGGGGTCTCAGGATCACAGAATGTCTGAGATGGAAGGGACTTCAGTTTCTCTGTAGTTGAACCCATAAGATACTTAAGAAGGGATGACACAGCTACTGTTTGAAATCTGCAATGAAGGTGAGATCTTAAGGATCTTAAATCCTTTTACGGGAGTTTACCATACTCAGTTATCTGAATGTTCTCAAACAATCTGTTGGATGATATAACTGACCAGAAATCTCCTATTAGTAAGACAGATCATAGCATTTTGGGAGCAATGCAGTGAGATCCATCACTGGGATTCTTTAAGTAGATGCCCTTATTTATGAGGGAGTTGGCCTGCTGTAATAGAGAGAAACTTGGATTTGGACGCAGATGGCTTGGAATCCTAACCCTGCCATTTACAGGATACTTTATCATAGATAAAGTGTTGAAAAAGACCTATGAGCTCCATCTAGCAGAACCCCTTCACTGTGCAGATGAGGAAAGTGAGCCTCAGACTCATTAAGTGACTTGTTCGTAGTCACATGGAAGCTAGATGGCAAAGTGGATAGAATAGTGGATAGTGGATAGATAGTGGAATCAGAAAGTCCTAAATCTAAATCTTAGACTCATTAGCTGTGTGACCCTCGGTATGTCACAACATCCCTTGCCTTTAGTTTCTTCCTTGGGTGAAATGGGGATAATAATAGCCCCTACCTGACAGAGTTATCCTGAGGATCAAATGAAATAACACACATAAAGTGCTTTGCAAAACTTGAAGTGCTATGTCAAAGCTAATTATGATGCTGCTGCTGCTGATGGTGATGTAGAGGCAGGATTCAAACCCAGGTCATCTGATTCCAAACCCCATTCTCTTTCTAACACATACTATATTGCTTACCAAGGTCCTCTGTGACCTTGAGCAACTCCCCTAGTTACTCTGGGCATTACTTTTTTCATCTTTAGATTGAAGGGTATTTGACTAAGTGACTTCTAAGGTAATTTCTAACTTTAACTCAAAGATGCCATGATCAATGATGTAGAAGGCATTTTTGCTTCTGATTGAAGGTTCTAATCTCATGACAAGGTGAATTCTGAGGTCTCCTCTAACTCTTGGATTCTTTTGTGATTCCATATTTTAATGAAAACTGGAGCATTCAAGATGCAACTTAAGAGCATTCCTGACTCAGCCTTCACATATCACAGCTGTCTATATGGGCATGTTACATAGCTGATCTCATACTTTGAAAAAAACCCTTCATATATAATATGTATAAATGTATATGTATGTATATATATATTATATATTTTCATATATCTATATCTATCTCCCATCTCCCTGGCTTGATGACAAAACATTTGTGAGTGGGGTCTGTTGACTAGGCAGGTAGGTGCCACAGAGTAATGGACCTGGATTTAGGAAGACCCGAGTTTGAAACCTGCTTCAGACACTTGCTAGCTGTGTGACACTAGTCAAGTCATTTAATGTCTCTGTGCCTCAGTTTCCTTATCTGTAAAATGAGATATTAGCACCTACCTCCCAGGGTTGTTTTAAGAATCAAATGAGTTAATATATGTAAGGCATTTTGCAAATCTTAAAGCACTATATAAATGCTAGATATCATTACTGATTATTACTATTATTATGATCATTATATTGCTTTTGGGATTCTGTAGCATAGCATAGGACTCTGAACATAGCAGTTACTCAACAAATGGTTGTGGATTATGATGGCTTGTTTACGTCAAGAAATAGTAAAGACGGGCAATAGATTGACCTTCCACAGGACACCAAAGCATTGGCAAATGCCCCTAGTTCCTCCAGGTTTAATAGGTAAGCTTTCATCTTATCCTATCAGGACCTAGGCCTCCACATCACTTCTCAGTTATGTCTTCATCATGCTGCCTATATTCTTACAATTATCCTTATCTTCCCACCTCAAACTTGGGCTCTGCCCCTTAATTCTTTTCCTTAATTTGCCTGGAACGGGTCCGCCATGCCACTTCCTGGTCATCTCCACATTTCCATATCTCCATTGTGTGCTGCCTTTTCCCATTAGACAGTAAGCTCCTTGAGAGTAGGGATGTTCTTTTCTCGCTTGTACTTGAATCTCCCGCATTTAACTCATAGTAAGTACTTAATTAATACTATCTGTGCTTTTTTGGTCCCGTTCTGTCTTCCAATCGAGCTAACTATTCTGAACTAACACACCCTAAATCACTGTGATGCACAAACTGCAGTAAGTCTGTCAGTCAACAAACATTTATTATAGTTAACATGACAATACTAACCCTACCCTGCTTGTTTGTGTTCCTTCTGAACTTCAGTCAACAAGGATTTATTAAGTGCCTACAAAATACCAGACACTGTGCTAAGCAACAGGGATACAAAGAAAGGGAAAAAGCACACCCACCCATCCACCCCCCCCCACACACACCCACACATACCCACACACCCCCGCCCCCCCCACAGAGTTTTTGCTTTCAAAGAGTGTTCATTCTAATGGTAAAGTTGTTGTTCATTCATTTCAGTCATGTCTGACTCTTCATGACCCTGTTTAGGATTTTCTTGGCAAAGATACTGGAGTGGTTTGCCATTTCCTTCTCCAGGTCATTTTACAGATGGGGAAACCGAGGCAAACAGCGTTAAGTGATTTGCTCAGGGTAATACAGCTAGTAAGTGTCTGAGGCCAGATTTGAACTGGGACATATGAGTCTTCCTGACTACAGGTCCAATACTCTATCCACTGTACAACCTACCTGCCCAATGGTAGAGACTACATGCAAATAACTGTGGGCATACAAAATATGGACATACAGAAAGTGAATGGACTCTGCATACCACAGAATCCCCTAGTACACATGGTTCAGTCACTGCTATAGCATTTCCTGTTTGTCTAGTGATAATCCATTTGCCCTGCAAATTATCTGGATTTTTTAGGAAATACATAATTAGAAACTCCTGTCTCAGGTAGATCTGTCCTCATGAACATTTTTTCTTAGCTCTGGTACAAATTAGAATATTTATCTTGGCTTAATATCACAAAATTAAAGACTTGGGTTATATGATGCACTGTAGAGAAGACTACATTTGGAGTTAGGGGCTCAGGTTATTACCTCTATGACTTTGGGCAAGTCACTTAATATCTCTGGGCATAGGTGCCCTAATGTGTAAAATGAGAGTATTGTTCTGATTGCCCTTGAAGGTTCTTTCTAGTTTTAAATCTATGATCCTAATTAGGTTTTTTTTTAAATAAAAAGAATAAAACCCTGGTACAAGTTTTTATTACTAATATCAAAGGAGTAGGGGATTTATGGGGGTGGGCAAAGGCCATAGAAATCATAGTGACCTTAACATTATATTCCATGCTATTGACGACTTTTCTGGGTTTAAATTATTGTTTCTATTGTAACTTCTTTTATGGAGTTCCAGATTGTTTGCTATTACTTATTATAAGGATTATAGCTTCCAGGCTCCCTCTGGTTTTGGTTGAATACAAAGTGCTAGTTAATTTTGATTTATCACTTTCATATACAAATAGATTCAAAAAATATTTTATTTTTCATAGGGGCTTTTATAGGCATTCTATTTAAAATAATTTTAATATACTGTCTGTATTATTTTAGGGCCATTGCCATTCTCACTGGTGCTAGGAGAAATGCCTGTTTCTGTCATGTTATCTTTTACTATCTGGCTCTTTTCAGACAGAAGAGCATTTACTGTAATTCTTGTCTCTTCAATTCAAGAATTAAAAACAAAACAACAGACTGATACAGTTGACTAGAAGTCAGAAGATCTCTGTTCCAGTCTTGGCTATGCTCTTAACTACAATGAGACCTTGGTTACATCATTTCACTTCTCTGATTTTTAATTTCTTCATCTATAATGATAAAAACTAGTAACCACAGAGATTCATTCAGAGTGTAAAGGAACCTCAAAGGGTATGCAGCCCAAACCTTATTGAACAAGAATCCCTTCTGTAACAAGTTAGGTGAAACCCACCACCTCCTGAGAAAGCCCATTCCAGTTTTGGAGAACTCTAACTGATAAGAAGTTTTCCTTATTTCCTAAATTTACTTCTTTATTTCTAGTTTGTTTTTTTTTTTTCCTTCTGAGGTCGAGTAGGACAAATCTAAACCCTTTTCTGTGACGGGCCTTAGAATAACTGAATATGGCTACCATGAACACCCCTCCCCACACCGAGTCTTCAAATTTTAATTCGGTAACTACAATAACTACTCATAAATGCACTACGTTGTAGTTGGCAAATTCTTTCTTCACAACACCTGTGAAATAGGGAGTGCAAGTACTGTTGTTTCTATTTGACGGATGAGGAAACCAAGACACTAAGAGGTTAGAATGCCTTGCCTGTGATTACATAGCTAGTAATTCTATGGTGGAATTGGAACTCAGATCCTTCTGACTCTAAATCTGGTACTCTTTCCTCAGACTTTCTAAATAATCTATGAGACCCCCTCTAGAACTATTATAAGTTTCTATTATGTGAATTGGGTAATCACAACTTAGAGGTTTGAACATAGGATTCAAGATCATAAGTACCTTGGTTGTCTTTCCCATGCCTGTCACTACCGGAAATCATCTTTTCCCTCCTCTTAACAACTGTTAACCCTTTGTTATTATCTCTCTTAAAAAAACATGATCTTCCTTTTCTCTCATTTTCTGCAGCAGGTTGCATCTACAGTCATCCTTTTTGTGTCTCCCTGTCTCTTTCTCTCTCTCTCTTCAACCTCTCCTTGTCAACTGGTTCCTTCTCTACTGCCTTTAAACATGCTCAAGTTTCCCTATTTCTTAAAAAAAATAGAAACTTTCACTAGAGCCTACCTAAATCTTTTTTAATTTGTCCTTTGATCTCATCGTTCAGCTAAAACTATTCTGTCTAAAATTACCAGTTAATTGTCCAACCTGATTTTTTTTAAGACTAGGTTTCCCTATTTTGCCTAGGCAGAAAGCGCAGTGATGAGTGGTCACTTAGGTCTGATCCCAATATTGATCAACATGGAAGCTTTAATCTGCTCTATTTTTCCAGCCATTTTAGGCAGGCTTGAGCCCCTTTGCTCCTGGATACTTATGGTATTGGTGCCATATTTAGTGCAGACAACTGATCAGCTTCATCCCCGCTGTAGCTTAGAATAGCACATGCTCAGGTATGAGCCACCAAGCGTAACCTGATGGTCTTTTCTCAGGCCAAATTCTCTTTGACCTATTTGCTGTATTTGTTACTGTTGACCGCCTGGATATTCTGTCCTCTTTGCATTTTTGTGACAGTACTGTCACATGGTCTATATGATAACTCCTCTTAGTTTCATCATCCATACCACAGTGTAGCTATTTTACTATGAGTCTTCCTAAAAGTTCTTTCTGTAGGCCTCTTCTCTTCTATAACCTTTCTGTCATCTTATCAGCTTCAATGGGTTTAACTATCATCTCTATGCAGAGGACTGCTAGATCTAAATATCCAGTCCCAGTCTCTTCCCTAAGCTTTAGCCCTGGATCATTAATTGCCAACTGGAAATTTCAAACTGGATGTCCCAAAGACATCTTAAAATAAAAACATATTTGAAATTAAATTCGTTTTCTTTCCACCTAAACAATCCCTACTTCAGATTTTTCTATTTCTGTCAAAGGTACTGCTATTCTTTCAGTGCCTGAGTAATAATCAGCATTACTTTTGACTCCTCATTCTCCATCACCCCACATATCCCTGTAGTTGTCCTATTTTACTATTTCTACCTTCACAACATTGTATGATCCCCCTTCTCTCCACTCACACGTATTAGACCTTAGTTCAAACTCTTATGACATCTCTCCTAGATTTTTTCAATAGGCTCCTACTTTCTCTCCATGCCTCAAGTTTCATGCCACTTCAAGCCATCCTTTATACTGCTGCCAAAATGATTTTCCTTAAATGCGGATCTGACCATTAACTCTCCTACCCAATTAAGTCCAGTGGCTTCCTACTATCTCTAGGACCAACTCCTCTGTTTAGTTTTTAAAGCCCTACGCAGTCTGGCCTCAATCAAATTTCTAGCTTTAATTGATTTTACTTCCCCTCCCACACACTGGAATCCAGCCAACTGGACTCTGTTCATCATTCATGTCATTCCATCTTCTATCTCTGTGGTTTAACCTTGACAACCCCTCATGCCTGGGACATGCTTTCTCTTTAGCCTTGCCTCACAGAATCCCACTCTTCCCTTCAGGTGCAGTTCAGGCGCTATTTTCTACATGAAGCCTTTCTTAATTCTCTTCCCACTCCCCCATTGTGCCTTGTATTTAACTACTTTATGCAAATATATGTACATATATTTATATATACGTCTATGTTTACATTTATGTACTTCATATTTGTGTTATATTTTGTAATGTACTTGTTATCTTTCCAATTAAAATGAGCTTATTGTGATTAGGAATTATTTAAATTAAAGGTTCTCAAACTTATTTGGCCTACCACCCCCTTTTAAAAAAAATTACTCAGTGCCCCCCTAGGAAATCTAATTTCTTTAACCCTTTAATGTTTTCTTAAAATTTGTGTCATTTCAAAAAATAAAATATATGTTTTTAAAATGACATCTTAAATTTAATAATTTATTGTAATTTTGTGGGTTTTTTTGCTGCATTGAAATTTTGATGACACAATATTGTGTCATGTGACCATATAGTACCTATTGTAAACAAGTCATTACATGAATATATTCCTGCCCACACATGCTGGACTTCCCGATAATGGTGACATGCTTGCTTGCCAACACTTGCTTGTTAAGACCTGTTGGGGGACTTGACCACTGATGGGTTATAGCTTGCATTTTGTGAATTTATTTGGAAAATAATGTAATCACTATGACTTTAACTCTGTTACGCAACAGATGAAACATGTATGAATGGTTTTCAAAATTCTCTTCTCTTCTTTCCTTATGCTTCCACAGCCCCCTTATTTGTATTCAATACCCCCATTTGCACCCAAAGCTACGACTGCTGCCCTGAATTGTCCCTCCCCTCTCCATGGGTGGTATCGCCCACTTTGGGAGCCTACGATTTAAATCTTTGTATTTGTATTGCCAGCTCTTAGCATTGTTCCTGACATATAGTTGGTACTTAACAAATACTTATTGATTGATGGATTCTGTACATGTACTGTCCTTGACTAATATCCTAGAACAGCAGAGTGTCTAGTACAGCTTTGTACCTCATGTATTTAGAATAGCACCTCACATAAAACAGTTCTGTAAATCTGTGCAGATTGTTTTCATCCTGCCAGGAGTATTTATCTGCACGTTGGACTAAGAGTGTTAAGGAAATTGTTTACCAAACACTTCCTACTTCTAAACCCTAGGATCTTAGGACAATGGAAATATGACATTTTGGTAAATCATAGCACTGATTAACCACATACACAGAGATTTTTTTCCTTGCTGACAAAAGGTATATTTATCAAACACACTAAACCAAATATACATTGGCTATTTTGGGGAAAACTTAGCTAAAAAATATGCCAGTCTACTGAGAAAGCTTTCTACATGGGCATTTGAATCTAATGTGGAATTATAAAATCTGTTTGTACAAATGTGCATGTAAGGACAAATGGAAATACATCCAGGGGTGTGCTGGTAAATGTTTATCTGGGGGAAAAGTATGTCTGACACACTTTTAAGTTAATTCTGCATTTTAACATTTCCTGAGTCTAGACCATCAACAAAGCAATAAATTAAGTCTTGACTTGTAGCATGTGCCAATTTCTGAGGTGCAAATGTTCACCCTAAAAATTTAACAATTGGCTCTGAGAGTTGGTTTGATCTGGGTCCAGCACATCTCTGATTACATCATCTATCCCCAGTCTCAATGAACAATTTAAATACCTAGTGCAGGCAAAAGCCTCTGTAAGGCACAGGGTTATTAGCAGAGCACCCCAGCAGAGAATAAATATCCTCACTAGCTAAACATGAAACTACTGAATCCAAAAAGGGAGACAGTATACCATGTTTCAATCCCCTAAGATCAGTGTGGATAAGAGAACAAGGTACAGTGGAAAAAAGTTCTAGATTTGAAGTTAGAGGATCTAGTTTCAAAGTCAGGTTCTGCCAGTGGGTGATGATGAGGAAGTCATCCTCTCTGGACATCACTTTGTTCCACCTTTAAAATGATGGGGTTGGGGGCAGTGAGGTGGAACAGCAAATAGAGCACTGGCCCTGGAGTCAGGAGGACCTGACTTCAAATCTGGCCTCAAACACTTGACACTTACTAACTGTGTGACCTTGGGCAAGTCACTTAACCCAAATTGCCTTGATTCACCCCTCCAAAAAATTAATTGAAAAAAATAAAATGAAGGGGTTGGACTGGATGATGTCTAGGGTGTCTTTCAAGTCTAAAACTAAGCTTCTATGAGAGAGGAAGCATATCATAGGTGTAAAGCACATTGTCCATGAGTGTCACGCCACCCAGAATACTGCTGAACAAGATTAAAATGTAATTGGGAAATATTTAACAAAATAAATAAAAATGCAATAGAATATAGATAATGTTTATATGCAATTTTCTAAGGCAATGTTCAGCCAGCAGGGATCCTTATGTATAGCTAAGTGTTACCCATTTCTGTTTGAGTTTGACACTACTTATGTATATAGCTGGCTTGACAAAGGTGATGCTGAATGTCATAGGTCATGTGCCCCAGACTAATTTCTAGCTGAGAATTTCCAATTTAAACACTTTGCTATTTTTTCATATCTATGAACTCGTCCTTGAGAGTGGGGATGGGATTGGACTTTTAAAAAATTTCGGATTTTTTTTTGGGTGCATTGCCCTGCTCTCCTCAAGGAAAAGGCCAGATGATAGGAAAGAGAGCAGCTTCTCCTCCTCTTGCTCCTCTTCTTCCTCTCTCTCCTCTCCCTCCTCTTCCTTCTTGTTCTTCTCCTCCTTTTCCTTCTCCCCCTTCTCTTCCTTCTTCTCTTTCTTCACCTCCTCCTCTTCTTCTCCCTCCTTTTTATGGAAAAAAACACCAACATAAAGCTATATCTACAGTTCAATGATAAATCCAAGTCCCCATTTCCTGAGGCTTTTTCCTCTGGAGATGTCCCTCTCACTAAGCAAAGTAATACAGCAAAGTTCTCACTTTGGATCATTGCCACACAAGGATGATCACTGTATATGTTCAAAAAATGTTGAAAAATATCAGCAAGACTCTTGCTTATTGGAATACTCAAATACTTATCTGCTCCAATGGATTTATTATCTCATTAATGTGTTTACTCTCTCCCATGACACAGATCAGAATCTATCAGTGCCTGCCTATCTTTTCTAGCTTTTGTTTTTGTCCTCTAATTCATTACCACAGGAGGTCCATCTAACTTTTTTTTTTGGGGGGGGGGGGGTAGGAGGCGCCTTCGAGTCCTCTTGGTATTTGTAAGAATACCAGAGGGTCACATGAGCTATCTATTAATTATTCCTTCTTCTCATGTGTGATCGATCCATCTTCTTTGTTCTAAGGGTCAGAGAATCATAGATATAGACCTAGAAGGGGATCTCAGAGGACACTGAGTTCATTCAACCCCCTCATTTTAGAAATGAAGAAATTGTTTCCCAAAGAGGGCAAGTGGCTTGCCCATAGTCATAGGGCTATTAAGTCTGTGAGGTATAATTAGTGCTCGAGTTTTCCTGGCTCAAAGTCAAGTGCTCTATCCATTACTACATGCTGCCTGATTTTCCTTCATAATTCCTTATTTGGAATGTATTTTGGTCTGTCTAGATCTGGCATGTCTTGCCATTGCCTTTTGGGTTATTTTCTGTAGGGGTTCTTAACTGTTTTGTGTCATAGACCCTTTTGGCATCTGATTAAAACCCATGGATTCCTTCCTTCATGGAATAATGTTTTTTAAATGCATAAACTAAAATGCATAGCATTACATAGGAAACCAATTCTATTAAAATAAAGCCATCAAAATATATATTTTTAAAGTTCATGGACACACAGTTTAAGAAAACTTGGGGTCTACTTGAGTTCTCCAGACTCTGTTGTGTTCCAAAATTCATAGCTAATGAAACACTTGAACTATACTGCAAATAAACTGGAACATAGGAAAGGATCAGCCTTTTTGTTTCTGGAAAATCCACGGAGTACAGCAAACATGGGGTAGCTTATCTGGAGTTTCTATGCATGTCAAAGGAAGGAGCAGGTGCCACAAATATCCACTGAATGAACAAATGATAGAAGTAAGTTATAATATCTTATAACACTTTTATAGCTATATGAAAACTTTTTGAAAAATGTTGCCACTCAAGCATTAGAAGTTGAAACTTTCTGACAAAAACAGAAGAAGCATTCAAGAGAGGGCAATGAAGAGGGCTATAGCTCTGACAGGCCTCATACACAAAATGAAAAATTACAGAATAGAGGGATATGTGACCTGACAAAGAGAAAAGTGAGAGAGGGACTTAATTGAGGTTTTAGAATTGTGAAGGGCATAATAAAAAATGAGAAGTCTTTCCATTTTATGGTATGCCATAATGCCTGATCAAGGACTCACTGGGTATAAGCGTTAATGTCAAATAAATTTCAAGAAGGAGAAAAGAAATACTTCCACAGAAAGTCAGTGATTGATATACAGACCTCAGTATAATGCCTTGGAGGGTCAGATATTCTAGCTAAATTTCCAAAGGAAATGGATATTTCAGAATGAGAACTGACATTTATAGTTGCATAAGCAAAGATCATGAAAATAGGGTGTTAACTGAAAGAATAAAAAGACATCTTTGTTTATGATCTACACTGATCTGTGTAGCAAGCTATTATGGTAGCTCTGGTTCTGTTACATGACTATGCCTTTGGAAAGCAATAGGTGTGTGATACTGGCTGCATGTGGGAAGGAATTCTACAAAAACAATGCTAGAGCCAAGAGGGACCTCAGGCATTTTTGAGTCTAAGGGTCCACAGCCTGTGGTCCAGAAACTTTAAAAAATTGATAATGATATTTCAGTATAATTGGTTTCCTTTGTAATACTGTTTATTTCATTTTCTGCTTTAAAAAATATTCTATAAGGGCTCCTTAGGTTGAGGAGTCTATAACACAAAAATGTCTAAGAACCCCTGATCTAGTTTACAGAAGGTATTTCTTTATTCTTTATTCTATAGCAATTTGATTTTATAGAATTGATAAAGGTCACCTATGACGCTTTGTTAGAGTCCTTAAGTGACCCTACCTTCTCAAAGCTATGTGAGGGGAATGCAAGTTCTAGTAGGTTATATGAAAAGTCAGAACGCTGTTGAGTCTTGGAAAAGCCAGAAATGAACTATATATGTCTATCGTTTAAGGATTGCTAAATTTGTTGCTAAATTGCTAAATTTGTAAAGGCTCTTCACCAGGGGCAGAGCCAAACTGGTAGAGTAAAGGGACTTTAGCTGAACTCTTCCAACATTCCTCTCTAAATAATTTTAAATAACATATCAAATAGAATTACAAAGCAGCATAACCAACAAAAAGTTGGGGTGAGACATTTTTCTAGCTCAGTACAACTTTGGAAGACAGGAAAGGTCTGTGGTGCTGGGATAGAGGGCTTGGCTGGGAGTATAGTACAGCAATACCAAGTGGGTCCTTGCTGGGCTGCTGTGGCAGCAGCAGCAGCAATACCAGAAGCTTTCATTGCCCAGAGACAGTAAGGGGATTGAACACCCAGCCAGAAAGAAATTCCAAAGGACCCATGTGCTAGAACAGGGCACAGGATCAGGCAACAACTCAGTTCCAAATCACAGTTCTAGGGTGGAGAGAAACGTTTGAAGTTTCAAGAGAGCAGGGGCCTGTGTTCTGGTCTATAATTTTAGAGTGGAGAAGAGTGTTTGTGATCACAAAGGCGCAGGAGCCCTACCTTGGTAAGGATCAAAGTGTAGACCAAGAGAGTAGTGACAACATCTTGCTACAGATCATACCACCTTGAAAGCACTGAAAACTTACAGGACTCAAGAATTAATTGCAAAAATAGTAGGAGAAAAAAGCTTGTAGCTCAGAACAGTGACAACCTCCCCACCTTAGAGGTAAGCAGGGTCCAACATTAACACAGATGTAGAAAATAGATCATAAAGGGATAATTTTAAAAATTACTGGGCTACCCGAAAGCCATGGTTTTTTTTTTAAAAAAGCCTAGATGTCATATGTCAAGAAATTATAAAGGAAAACTGTAAAAGTGGAAATCGAAAGAATCCACTCATCACCTCCTGAAAGAAATTGCAAAACTAAAAACTCCCAGGAATAGTATAGCCAGATTCTAGAGCTCCCAGGTCAAGGAGAAAAACTGAAATAAGCCAGAAAGCAAACATTCAGATATCACAGAGCCACAGTCAGGATCATGCAAGATTTAGCAGCTACCACCATAAAGAAGAGGAGGGCTCATAATATAATATTCCAGAAGACAAAGGAGCTAGGATTACAAACAAGAATAACCTACCCAGCAGAAATAAATATAATCCAATAGGGGAAAAAAGCAATTTAATGAAATAGAGGACTTCCAGGGATTACTGATGAAAAGACTAGAGCTGAATAGAAAATTTGGTATTCGAACAGGAGAAATGAGAGAGGCATAAAAAGGTAAACATCAATGAGAAATCGTGAAAAACTTAATAACATTAAACTGTTTACATTTCCAGCTGGGAAAATGATACATATAACCTACATGAACTTCAACATCAAAATAAATGGAAGGCTAATGTGCTGGGAGATGGTGAAAGCTAGAGAAAGAATGGGGGGAAATTATCTCAAAAGAGGAAAGAGTTTTTGCTGTGGAGAGGAAAATATGATAAGGGGAGGATAAAATGGAGGAGGCAAAAATTGTACCTCACTCTCAAAGAGGGAAGAATATTTGCACATACTTTAGTTGGGTATAGAAATCTATCTTACGCAATAGGGAAATAGGAGCAGAATGGGGTAAGACAAAGGAAGGGGTGATTAAAAGAAGGGAAGATTAAAGGAGACAGTAGTCAGAAGCAAAAAAGAATTTTGAGGAGGTACAAGGTTAAAAAAAAGGATAGACAGAAGAGAATAGGATGAAAGGAAATACATAGTAGTAATAATTGTGAAAGTGAATGGGATGGGGAAGGCTAGGAGGCACTGGCACAGAGCGCTGACCCTGTAATCAGGAGGACTTGAGTTCAAATCTGGCCTCAGACACTTGACATTTACCGGTTGCATGACCCTGGGCAAGTCATTTAACCCCAATTGCCTCCACCCTCCAAAAAATAAAAGTAAATGGTATGAATTGAACCACAAAACAGAAATGGATAAGATAATGGATTAGAAACCCAAAATCTAACAATATGTTATTTAAAGAAAACACACTTGAAAAAGAAGTGTTGAAATAAAAAAAAAAGGTAGAGCTAGCAATCATGAGCTCAGAAAAAGCAAACGCAAAAATAGACCTAACAGAGATAAACCATAAGCAGAGTAAAACTATATTTGCTAAAAGGCACCATAGGCAATGAAATAATATCAATATGCACCAAACAGCATAGCATGGACATTCTTAAAGGAAAAGTTAAATGAGTTGTAGGAGGAAATAGACAGTAAAACTATGCTATTGGGGGATATCAATTTACCCCTTTAAGAACAAGATAAATCTAATCATAAAATAAGAAAGAAGTTAAGATGAATAGAATTTAGAAAAGTTAGATATAGTTGACCCTGTTTGGAAAATTGAATGCAGATAGAAAGAAATGTACCTTTTTCTCAATAGTACATAACATTTAAAAAACTGACCATGAATTAGGGCATAAATCCTCATAAACAAATGCAGAAATATTAAATACATCTCTTTTAAACCATAATGCAACAAAATCACATTCAGTGAAAGGCCTTGGAGGTATAGATTAAAAATTAATTGTAAACTAAATGATCTAATCTTAAAGAATGAAGGAGTCAAAGAAAAAATTGATAGAGTCAATCAATAATTTCTTCTAAAAATATTTTATTTGGGGAGCCAAGATGGCAACTGGAAAGCAGGGACTAGCGTGAGCTCCCTGCCAAGTCCACTCCAAAAACCTATAAAAATGGCTCTGAACCAATTCTAGAACTGCAGAACCCACAAAACAGCAGAGGGAAGCAGGGCTCCAGCCCAGGACAGCCTGGATGATCTCTGGGTGAGGTCTATCCCGCACGGAGCCGGGAGCAGAGCTGAGCGGAGCAGAGCATAGCCCGTGAGGTGGACCAACCAGACCAGGAGCCGGGCGGAGTGTGCCCTAGCACCCTGAATCAGTGAGCTGCAGCAGTTACCAGACTTCTCAACACACAAACACCAAAGACAACAGAGAAGGTTAGTGGAAAAAGCTGCTGGGGGCAGAGTTTAACAAGGAGTACACAATTCGGCCACTGCCCTGGGGGCAGAGGAGGTGGGGCAGCTACAGAAGTACAGTTGTAGTTGCTTCTGACCCCAGGCCCACCTGGTGGGAGGAATTAAGAGGCGGATCAGAGCAGGAGTGAAGAGCCTGCTGAAGATCTAAGTCCAATCTGGGTTGGGGGTTTTTGGGGAAGGAGGGGTGCTGGGGAGGCAGAGCTGGCACATCCCCCCAGGATTGGAACATAGTTCTCTAAACTCTACAAGCAGTCATACCCCACTGAAAAACCCAAGGGTCAAGTTAGTTGGCTGGGAATATGGCCAGGCAGCGAAAACGCACCCAGATTCAGTCTCAGACTTTGCATTCTTTCTTTGGTGACAAAGAAGACCAAAACATACAGACAGAAGAAGTTAACAAAGTCAAAGAGCCTACAACAAAAGCCTCCAAGAAAAACATGAACTGGTCCTAGGCCATGGAAGAACTCAAAAAGGATTTGGAAAAGCAAGTTAGAGACGTAGAGGAAAAATTGGGAAGAGAAATGAGAAGGATGTGAGAAAACCATGAGAAACAAGTCAATGACTTGCTAAAGGAGACCCAAAAAAATACTGAAAAATATACTGAAGAAAACAACACCTTAAAAAATAGACTAACTCAAATGTCAAAAGAGTTCCAAAAAGCCAATGAGGAGAAGAATGCCTTGAAAGGCAGAATTAGCCAAATGGAAAAGGAGGTCCAAAAGACCACTGAAGAAAATACTACCTTCAAAATTAGATTGGAGCAAGTGGAAGCTAGTGACTTGATGAGAAATCAAGATATTATAAAACAGAACCAAAGGAATGAAAAAATGGAAGACAATGTGAAATATCTCATTGGAAAAACCACTGACCTGGAAAATAGATCCAGGAGAGATAATTTAAAAATTATTGGACTACCTGAAAGCCATGATCAAAAAAAGAACCTAGATATCATCTTTCAAGAAATTATCAAGGAGAACTTCCCTGATATTCTAGAGCCACAGGGCAAAATAGAAATTGAAAGAATCCATTGATCGCCTCCTCAAATAGATCCCAAAAAGAAATCTCCTAGGAATATTGTTGCCAAATTCCAGAGCTCCCAGATCAAGGAGAAAATATTGCAAGCAGCCGGAAAGAAACAATTTGAGTATTGTGGAAACCCAATCAGAATAATCCAAGATCTGGCAGCTTCTACATTAAGAGATTGAAGGGCTTGGAATACGATATTCTGGAGGTCAATGGATCTAGGATTAAAACCTAGAATCACCTACCCAGCAAAACTGAGTATCATGCTTCAGGGCAAAATATGGATTTTCAATAAAATAGAGGACTTTCAAGCTTTCTCAGTGAAAAGACCAGAGCTGAATAGAAAATTTGACTTTCAAATACAAAAATCAAGAGAAGCATGAAAAGGTAATCAAGAAAAAGAACAAGAAAAAGAAATTGCAGGGGACTTACTAAAGTTGAACTGTTTTGTTCACATTCCTACATGGAAAGATATGTATGATTCATGAGACCTCAGTATTAGGGTAGCTGAAGGGAATATGCATATATATATATGTTTATATATATATATATGTTTATATATATATGTATAAGTGAATGTGTATGTATGTATATATGTATGTGTATGTGTGTATGTATATATATATATGGAGAGAGAGAGAGAGCGAGCAGGCGGCACAGGGTGAGTTGAAGATGAAGGGAAGATATCTAAAAGAAATAAAATCACATTAAGGGATGAGAGAGGAATATATTGAGAGAGGGAGATAGGGAGAGATAGAATGGGGTAAACTATCTCACATAAAAGCGGCAAGAAAAAGCAGTTCTGTAGGAATAGAAGAGAAGGCAGGTGAGGGGGGAATGAGTGAATCTTGCTCTCATCAGATGTGACCTGAGGAGGGAATACCATACATACTCAATTGGGTGTCTTACCCCACAGGAAAGAAGAAGGAAGAAGATAAAAAAAGGGAGGATGATAGAAGGGAGGGCAGATGGGGGTGTTGTGAAAGAAAACATAGGCAAAAACCCAAGAAAAATGAAGTTTAAAAAAAAGTTTGCTTAGCTCTGCATTCAGATTCCACCACTTTTTTCACCAAAGGTGAATCACATCTTTCATCATAAGTCCTTCAGAATTGCCTTGAATCATTATATTGCTGAGAATAGCTAAATCATTCACAGCTAGTTATAATATGATATTGATAATCGCACTGTTACTTTTACAATGTTGTTGACAACATTGTACAATGTTGTCCTGGTTTTGCTTGCTTCACTTTGCAGCAGTTCAACTAAGTCTTTACAGGTTTTTCTGAAAGCATTCTGCTCATCATTTCTTATAGCACAATAGTATTCTATAACAATCATACTCCATAGCTTGTTCAACCATTCCTCAATTGATGGATATCCTCTTAATTTCCAATTCTTTGCCACCACAAAAATGATACTATAAATATTTTTGTATATGTAAGTCCTTTTCCTTTTTCCTCTTGTGATATAGACCTAGTAGTGGTGTTTCTGGATCAAAGGGTAGGCACAGTTTTATATGCCTTTGGGTATAGTTCTGAATTGCTCTCCAGGATGGTTGAATCACTTTACAACTCTGCCAACAGTGTTTTAGTGTCCTAATTTTCTTATGTTCCCTCCAGCATTTGTCATTTCCTTTTCTGTCATATTAGCCAATCTGACAGGTGTGAGGTGGCACCACAGAGTTGTTTTTATATTCATATCTCTAATTTTGGTGATTTAGAGCATTTTTTCAAATGACTATAGATAGCTTTGATTTCTTCATCTAAAAACTACTTGTTCATGTCATTTGACCATTTACCAATTGGGGAATGATACTGGAATGGTTTGCTATTTCCTTCTCCAGCTCATTCGACAGATGAGGAAAGTGAGGCAAACAGGGTTAAGTGACTTGCCTAGGGTCACATAGCTATAAGTATCTGAGGCTGGATTTGAACTCAGGAATATGAGTCTTCCTGACTCCAGGCTTGGTGGGTGCTCTATCCACTGTAGCAATTCTGTTCCAGCTGAGATTTACAAAGGCAGGAGGTATTCTCTTCATAGAAAAACTGACTGAAATCTTCTGGGTTATATGACAAGAGGCAGTTATCCCCGAGAGTTCAAAGATGCCTCCATTATCCATCTCTACAAAGGAAAAAGAAATAGGTTGTCTCATGACAATCATAGAAGTGTGTGTGTGTGTATGTGTGTGTGTGTGTGTGTGTGTGTGTATCTTAGTGTCTTAGTCATTATCAGCAAGATTCCTTGCCAGAGTCCTCCTTAATAGGTTTTTCCTTTACCAGGAAGATGGTCCTTACCTGAGAGTCAGTGACATCAGAAAGGTCCAACAAACAGTCTATATGGTGTTTGCTATCCAACACTCCAGGAGAAATGCCAGAAGTAGAACAGAGGTCTGTATACAATGCTTGTCAATCTGACCAAACTCTTTGATACTGTTAGTTACGAAGGCTTGTGGAAAATCATGGCTAAATTTGGTTGCCCAGAGAAGTTCATCAGTATTGTATGTTAGTTTCATGAGGGCATGCTTGCATGGGTTCTGAATAATAGACAATGCTGTCACACTTTCCCAGCTCCCAGTGGAGCGAAACAGGGTTGTGTGCTTACTCTCATGGTCTTAGCATGATATTTCCAGCAATGTTGTCAGAAGCCTTTAACAAGGATGAAAATGGCATCAAGGTCACCTATAGCACTGATGGTAAATTATTTAGCTTGAAAAAGCTACAGCCAAGACTAAAGTAGATAGAGAGTTCCTGCATGATTTTGAGTTTGGAGATGATTGTGCACTCAATGCAACCTTTGAAGCTGAGATTCAACAAATAGGATTGATTCTCTGCTACTTGAGCTAATTTTGGCCTAACAATTAACACCAAGAAAATCAGGTTCTCCACCAGCCAGCATCACACCATCCATAAATGGAGCCATTATTTATAGCAATTTGAATACTGTGAATAAGTTTGCTTAACTTGGCAGCATACTTCCTAGGGATGTAAACACAGATAATGAGGTTGATGCACCCATTGCTAGACCTAGCTCAGTGTTTGGAAATCTCTGAAAGAAAGTGTAGGAGAGAAGACTGCCAACCAAACTGAAGGCCTATGGAGTCATTGTTCTGACCTCATTGTTATATGCCTGTGAAAGCTGGACATTTAAATTGTCATAGAAAGATTCTGAAGATCACCTGGCAAGACAAAGTATTAGATACTGAGATCCTTTCTTGAGCTGAACTGCCAAGTATTCAAACTCTAATGCAAACAGCACAACTCCAATGGGCTAGCCATATTTGAATGCCAAACATGCATTTGCCTAAATGACTATTTTACAGACAACTCACACAAGGCAAATGCTCACATGGAGGTCAGAAAAAGCAATAAAAGGACACTCTTAAGGTCTCTCTGAAGAACTTTGGTATCGATTGTGAGACATGGGAGGTACTGGCACAGGACTACTAAACATGGCTTGCCTGAATCAAAGAAAGCACTGTGCTCTATCAGCAAAACAGAATTGCAGTAGCTCAAAAGAAATGTGAGATGTGCAAATTTGTAGACATCTCCACCCCAAAAGTTCATATGGACTATTTGTGTCTGACCTTTGGTAGAGTCTTCCAAGCTTGTATTGGTCTGATCAGCCATGTTGGATACTCGGTATTTTGACCCGCAACTTATTTTGTCATTTTGGTCGTCTTTAAGTATGAAGGACAACAACCAATTGGGGAATGACTTGTATTTTTACAAATGTGACTCAGTTCTCTAAAATCTGAGAAAAAAGGCCTTTATCAGAGAAACTTGCTGTAAAACTTTTTCCCGTAGCTATGATTACTGTGTGTTTCCATCCATTCTATTTCCCCCCTTTATCCTTCTCTCTCCCCCTCTCTCTCCCTCTCTCCCAGTTCACCCTGCCCCTCCTCAAAAGTGTTTTGCTTCTAACTACTGACTCCCCAAATCTTACCTTTCTTCTATCAGTCCCCTCTCTTATCTCTTTTCCTTCCTACATCCATGTAGGGTAAGATAGATTTCTATACCCAACTCAGTGTATATGTTATTCTCAATTTGAGCAATTCTGATAAGAGAAAATTTCAAGCATTGTCCACCTCCCATTTTCCCCTCCACTGTATAAAGCTCTTTTACATCTATTTTATGTAAGATAATTTACCCCATTCTACTCCTCTGATCCCCCTTTTCCCAATGCATCCCTCTTTCTCACTTGATTTTATTTTTGTAAATATCGTTCTATCGCAGTCATCTCTTTTCCTCACCCCTTAATTTTATTTTTTTTTAGATATCCCATCAAAGTCAATTCACACCATGTCCTCTGTCTATGTATACTACTTCTAGCTAAGAAAGTTGTTAGGAATTTTAAGTGTCATCTTCCCAGGTAGGAGTATCAACAGTTTAACCTTACTGAATTCAATATAATTTCTCTTTCCTATTTACCTTTTTATGCTTCTCTTGAATCTTGTTTTTGAATGTCATTTTTAAAAAATTCAGCTCTGGTATTTTTTTAAAATTAGGAATGCTTGAAAGTCCTCTATTTTATCCAATATCCATTTTTCTTCTGATGGATTATACTCAGTTTTGATAGACAGGTGATGCTTGGTTATAATCCTCACTCCTTTGCCCTCCAGAATATCACATTTCAAGTCCTCTAATCCTTTAATGTTGAAGCTGATAAATCTTGTGTTATATTGACTGTGATTCCACAGTATTTGAATTGTTTACTTCTGGCTATTTGCAACAAATTCTTTTTTGACCTGTATGTTCTGGAATTTGGCTATGATATTTCTAAGAATTTCCATTTTGGGGTCTCTTTCAGGAGGTGATTGGTGGATTCTTTCAATTTCTATTTTACCCTCTGGTTCTAGGATATCAGGGCAGTTTTCCTTGATAATTTCTTGACATATGATGTCCAGCCTTTTTTTTTTGATTATAGCTTTCAGATAATCTAACAATTCTTAAATTATCTCCCCTGGACCTATTTCCTGGGCCATCTTTTTTTTAAATGATTTTTTTTCCTTCTATTCCTATTCAATGAGATATTGCTCATTTTATAGCCAATTTCTTGACATTTAACTTTTTGTTAAAATTGGGTTCTGCTCCCAGGGTGAAGTGGGCACTGTCCCAAGATTCAGATATTTTGTGCTGCTTTTTCTCAGAACCAGTTTTGAGGGTCTATAACTTTTCAGTTCTATTAAGGTAGTATTACCTAAGGTATGATCTCATCTCCTGGCCTGTGAGTGACCACAAGCACTCTTTTCTGACCTGAAATTGTGACCAGAATCCCTTTACCCTGGTGGCCAGATGCTCTAGTGTGCTAATGCTCCTCCTTGCCCTGGTACTGTGACTTGGAACCTAATATGGGCAATGCAACAAAATCCTGCACCAAATGCCAGCAAGGGGTTCCCCCATATTCTCCTTTTGAGCAGCTATTCAATCCCCTTATTGTCTGTGCAATGAGAGCTCCAGAAGCTGCCACTGTTGATTACTCACCCCTGCCAATTCAGTTGCCCTCAAGGCCTGCTGCAGAATTCCGAGGCTGTGATTTGTGCTGGTATGGCCTGTGGTGGATTGTGCTCCAATCTTACCCTACTGAAACAGACCTTTTCTGCTCACCTTCCAAAGTTTCTTGGCCAGAAAGTTGTTTCACTCCATCCCTTTGATGTTTCTGCTACTCCAGAATTTGTTTTGAGGTGTTATTTTAAATTTGTTTGCAGGTCAATTTGAGAGAGCTGAGTTGAGTCTTTGCCTTTCCTCTGACACCTTGGCTCCCTCCCTCACCCCAATCAATAATTTCTTTAAAGATAATGCCAATGATACAACATACCAAAATGTGTGGGATGCAGCCAAAGCCATACTTCACAGAAAAATATTATTTCTAAATGCTTACATTAAGAAAAGAGAAAGAACAGATCAGTGAATTAGGTATGCAACAACAACAATAAAACCTAGAAAAAGAACAAATTAAAAATCCCCACTTAAACACCAAAATAGAGATCCTGAAAATGAAAGGAGCAATGAATAAAACTGAAAGTAGAAAACAAAAAATCAAAACATTGAATAACTAAATAAGATGAGAGTCTGGTTTTATGGGAAAAATAGATAAACCACTGGTTAATTTGATTAAAAAAGAGAAAGAAGAAAACTAAATTAGGGTGAATGCACAGCCAAGGAGGATGAAATTAAAGCAATTATTAGGAGCTATTTTGGCCAATTATATGGTAATAATAGAATGGAAGAATATTTACAAAAATATAATACAATATGAAAACATAAATCACTCAAATTAACAGAAGAAGACATAGAATACTTAAATAATTCTGTCTTAGAAAAAAATTAACCCTTTGAAAAAACTTCATGGATTTACAAGTGAATTCTACAAATATTTAAAGGACAATTAATTTCAGGTGGGAAGAAGGAATGAGCCTTCTCAAAAATATTTTATGTGCTAGAATCTTAGACTCAAGAAAAATGATGAGTTATCTGTAGAGATTGTCCAGACACTTGCAGAACATCTAAATCTGACAGAAGTCAGCAACTTCTTTAGCCTTTGGTGCCATTGCTTGGGTTCAGCAATGCTTGTACAGGTAATTAGTCAGAAGATAGCCTTACAGTGAGAAAGATGGTGAAGGCAGTTCCCTATCTGGCAAAGATGCTAAAGTCCCCCAGACCTAGCTCCAAACCCCACTCACTAGCTGATCTCCATCCTTAAATTTCTAGACAAGTCATTCATTTGAGTTGAAGCTTTGAAGAGATAGGGAGTGACCCATGATTTCACTGGTATAGAGAAATCACAGGTAAGAAAACTCCCTCTCCAAGTCAATCAGTCACTCAGTCAAGTATTCATTATGTGTCTAGTAAATCTCAGACACTGATTGATAAAATTACAAAGAAAGGTAAATGACAGGCCTTGCTATCAAGGAGCTCAAGCTAATAGGAGAGACAACAATATGGAAACAACTATGGACAAACAACATATGTGTTTGTATACTTATATAACATGCATATACATGTTTGTACATACATAGTTATATATTTGCACACATATCTATACACATACACACATCTATATGAATATGCATATACGTGTATACACACACACACATACTCCAATGCTTTGAGGATATTTGTTAAATGTAAATGTGCTATATGGGAGGGGTAAATGAATTATTTACTTTATACCAATTAGCTCATTGCCATAAAATATTAGAGCTGAAAATGACATTGGAGATCATTTGATGTAAACCTAAATCTTATCTAAATCTAATGCAGTATTAAACTGAGGCTAAGAGAGATCAAACAACAACTTGACCAAGTTTGTACTAGTCAGTGACAGATGAGTTCAAGTCTCAAGGGCCTTGGTTTCTGGTTCATTGTTCATTTCATTATATTATTCAGCCTGTCATCCTCACAGGTTAGTTAGGCTTTCCACTATCAAGGTCCCCTGGGAATAGATAATTGGATGGGGAATCTTTGATGAGCATAAGGTTGAGAGAACATTCCAGGCATAGGGTGCTGCTCTGAAGGGGCACTATGAGGAGACTGAATTAGGGAAATATAGAAAAGGACTGGAGGGAACCCTGATCTTTAGGTGAATATAGACTTTGTTTATATCTCTCATGTGTCCCCTTCTCTCCATTCATATGGCTACCACTCTAATTCAGGCCCTCATCACCTCTCACCTGATTTATTACAATAACCTCATACTTGGGTCTCACAGCTTCAAGTCTCTCCCTGTTCCAGTACATCCACCACTCAGCTCCCAAAATGATTTTTTCCTAAAGCTCAGGTATGACCACATCATTTCCTTGCTCAAGAATTAACAGTGGCTTCCTATTGCCTCTAGGATTAAATGCAAACTATGTTTGGCATTCATAGATCTTCCCTATCAGGCTCTAGCCTACCTTTCCTGGCTTAATAATGCACATTACAATCCTTCATTCACTCTAGTTCCAGTCACACTAGCCTACTCCTTGTTGCTCTCTTTGGACATTTATCTCTTGCCTCTGTGCCTCTGTATGTATTCCTTTCTTACCTCCATCTCTTAAAATCTCTAGCTTCTTTCAAACTTCAGCTCATGTATCCCAACTACATGAGGCAGTTCCTAATCTCCTTTCCCTCATCCAAGTTACTAGTGATTCCTCCCTCTAGAGATATACTTAGGAAGGAAGGTAAAAAGACTATAATCCAGAAAGCACTGCATCATTCCATTTAAAGATTATCACATCAGGAGGCAGGCAGATAAGGAATCAAGGTTCTGGTCCCTTTTGCCTCAGGTATAATCTGTATGATCATGGGCAAGTCACCGAATCTTTCTTGACCAGCTGATTCATTAATAAAATAGGTTTTCTGTTTAGAGGCAGGGGTCTAGAGGTGCTCACAAAAGGCTAAGCAGATGTTTCAAACTTGAGGTCCTGGGACAGGAGTTGGAAAATGTGTAACAAAATAAATAAAAATGGGGGGGGCGGAGCCAAGATGGCCACATGAAGGCAGCGTCTTACCGGAGCTCTCTCACAAGATCTGTCAGATTCCTGCAAAAAAGTGAATTTGAGCAGATTTGAGAGAGTCAGAAACCGCGAGGAGTCTGCATGGGGCAAATTTCTGAGCCGGGAGAGTCTGAAAGGCCGGAGGCACGAATCTGTAGGCTCGGAGAGGGCTCGGTGCGGAGCTGCTCCAGACCAAGGCGGAAGCGGCTGGCCAGGAAATCCATGTGGGAGACGGGCTGGGAGAAAGCTGGGCGCCCGAAACCGGCGGAGATCCCCAGGCCTCCCAATATAGGACGGCAGTCTGTGGAAGCCACGAGAGGCAGGCAATGCCACCGGCCGTGAAACACCTACTCCTGAGGCCTGCAGCCCAAACGTATGAAACGCAGCTTCTTGAACTTCCGGGAGGCATAATGACCAGGTAAATAGCTCTAATCCCTCCCCTCCCCACCCAGAGAATTCCTCGGGGGAAAAAATGAATGCTGAAACTGAGCAGAAAGTAGTGGGGCTTCAGTGGTCAAATAGTAGAAGTTCATCAGTCCCAGAGGGGCAGAGTCGGCAGGGGTCAACGCCAGGACCCCAGACGTAACCTTGCTCCCCCAGGGGAAGTGCCAGACATCAGCTCAAACAACAAACAGCTGAGACCATTGCTGAAAAGCAAGTGCTGGAGAGCACCCATAGGGAGTGAGAAGCCAGAGAACCAGACCCCTCACCCACACCTCAGGAAACTGAAGGCTATAATTCTAGACTCACAACCCCCAGAATAAGAAACTTAGGACAGAAAGCCCTGAGGCCCAAAGTTAGAAATTCGTTTTAAAGCCTGTAAAGCAAACCAACATGAAGAAGAACACAAAAAAACCGAGGACAATAGATTCTTTTTATGGAGACAGGCAGGATCAAAATACCAATATGGAAGAGGAAAGTAATGATACTGTAGATACATCAGATACCTCAAAAGGTAATATGAACTGGTCTCCAGCCCAAAAAGCACTGCTGGAAGAGCTAAAGGGGGATTTTAAAAACCAAATTAGGGAGCTAAAAGAAAATATGGAAAAAATGGAAAAAAATCCACTGATGAAATCAAGTCCCTAAAGAATAAGATTGGCGAAATGGCTACGGAGATTCAGAATCTAGAGAGAGAAAATGACACCCTGAGAGGCAAAATCAACCAATTGGTAAAGGAGACTCAAAAGCAAAATGAAACCACTAACTCATTAAAAATTAGACTTGAGCAAGTGGAAGCTAATGAATCTATGAGGCACCAAGAAGTAGTAAAACAAAACATAAAGAATGAAAAAATAGAAAAAAAAATGTGAAATATCTGATTGGCAAAACAACTGACCTGGAAAATAGATCCAGGAGAGACAATTTAAGAGTTATTGGTCTACCGGAAATCCATGATGAAAGAAGAGCCTTGACGGTATCTTCGAAGAAATTATCAAAGACAACTGCCCAGAGGTCCTAGAACCAGAGGGCAAAATAGTCATTAAAATAATTCACTGATCACCCCCTGAAAGAGATCCCAAACTGAAAACACTAAGAAATATTATAGCCAAATTTCAGAACTTTAAACTCAAGGAGAAAATACTGCAAGCAGCCAAAAAGAAGCAATTCAAATATCGTGGAACTACAGTCAGGATCACGCAGGATCTCTCAGCTTCCACAGGGAAATTGGAATATGATATTCCGAAGGGCAAAAGAGCTGGGACTACAACCAAGGATCAACTACCCAGCAAAACTAAGCATAAATTTCCAGGCAAGGCGATGGACATTCAATGAAATAAGGGAATTCCAGACCTTCCTGATGAAAAGGCCAGAACTCAATGGAAAATTTGATCTCCAAATACAAAACTCAAGAGAGACATAAAAAGGTAACCAGGGGGAAAAACCCCACAAACCTTATTAACCAATAAGGGCAGGTTGTTTACATCTGTATGTGGGATTATATCATCTTATGTATGTTATATATATATATATATATATATATATACATATATATATATATATATATATATATATATATATACATACATATATAAGTCATTCTTGTGAATGGTACAGCTATTATGACAAATGAAAGGGATATACATAGGTTGTGAATGCCTGTATAAATTAACTGATGTAAAGATATAAAATATAAGTAAGAGATATAAAGGGAGGGCTATGAGGGAAGCAGTAAGGAGGTAGTAGAGAAGGGTAAATTACACCAAATGAAGTGGCACAAAAACATATTATAGTAGAGGGAAAGAAGGGAGGAAGAAGAGCAGTATTTGAGCTTTACTGTCATCTGATCTAGTTCAAGAAGGTAATAACATACCCTGATAAATTTAGAAATCTAACTTGTCCTACGGGAAGTAGGAGGGGAAGGGGGGAAAAAGGGAGGGGGGTGGTCAGAAGGGAGAGGAGAAGTAGCAAGTGGGAAACGGTAAGATAAGGGAGGGGAATAAAGAGGGAGGTGTAACTGAGGAAGGCGGCAGTCAAAAGCAAAACTTTGTTGAGGAGGGGAAGAGGAAAGGGAGAAATAAAAGCATAAACAGGGGGAATTAGGATGGAGAAAAAGACACAGATAGAAATCATAACCCTGAACGTGCAGGGGATGAACATTCTCACAAAATAGAAGCAGATAGCAGAATGGATTAAAAACCATAATCCTACAATATGCTGTTTACAAGAAACACATCTGAAACAGGGGGATACACATAGGGTAAAGGTAAAAGGCTGGAGTAAAATATATTGTGCCTCAGCTAAAGTAAAAAAGCAGGTGTAGCAATCCTAATCTCAGACGAAGCAAAAGTAAAGATAGATTTAATAGATTTAATTAAAAGAGATAAGGAAGGACATTATATCCTGCTAAAAGGCACCATAAACAATGAAGCAATATCATTGCTTAACGTATATGCACCAAGTGGTAAGGCATACAAATTCTTAGAGGAGAGGTTAAGGGAGTTACAGGAAGAAATAGACAGCAAAACTATAATATTGGGAGACCTCAACCTCCCCCTTTCTGAACTTGATAAATCTAACCTCAAAATAAATAAGAAAAAAGTTAAGGAGGTAAACAGAATTTTAGAAAAGGCACATATGATAGACCTTTGGAGAAAACTGAATGGGGATAAAAAGGAATATACTTTCTTCTCAAAAGTACATGGCACATACTCAAAAACTGACCATGTACTAGGGCACAAAAACCTCACAATCCAGTGCAGAAAAGCAGAAGTCGTCAAAGCATCCTTTTCAGATCACGAGGCAATAAGAATCATTTTTAATAAAGAACCACAGAAAAATAAGCAAAAAACTAATTGGAAACTAAACAATTTAATTCTAAAGAATGAGTGGGCCAAAAAACAAATCAGAGAAACAATTAATAATTTCATTCAAGAGAATGACAATAATGAAACAACATACCAAAACCTATGGGATGCAGCAAAAGCAGTTCTTAGGGGAAGTTTTATATCCCTAAATGCCTACATGAATAAAATAGAGAAAAAAGGAGATCAATGATCTGGGCATACAGCTGAAAAAGCTAGAAAAAGAGCAAATTGAAAACCCCCAAATAAATACCAAATTAGAAATAATGAAAATCAAAGGAGAGATTAATAAAACTGAAACCAAGAAAACTATTAAATTAATAAATAAAACAAAGAGCTGGTTTTATGAAAAAACCAATAAAATTGATAAACCTTTGGCCAATTTGATTTAAAAAAAGAAGAAAATCAAATTACCAGTATAAAAAATGAAAAGGGTGAGGTCACCTCTAATGAAGAGGAAATCAAAACAATAATTAGGAATTATTTTGCCCAACTGTATGCCCATAAATTTGACAACCTTAGAGATATGGATGAATATCTACAGAAACATAAACTGCCCAGGCTAACAGAAAAGGAAATGAAATTTCTTAATGACCCCATATCAGAAAAAGAAATTGAGCATGCCATCAATGAACTCCCTAGGAAAAAATCTCCAGGGCCAGATGGTTTTACATGTGAATTCTATCAAACATTTAAAGAACAACTAATTCCAATACTTTGTAGACTATTTGGGAAAATAGGTGAAGAAGGAGTCCTACCAAATTCTTTTTATGACACAAATATGGTACTAATACCCAAACCAGGTAGAGTCAAAACAGAGAAAGAAAATTATAGACCAATTTCTCTAATGAATATTGATGCAAAAATTTTAAATAAAATATTAGCAAAAAGATTGCAGCAACTCATCATGAGAATAATACACTATGACCAGGTACGATTTATTCCAGGAATGCAAGGCTGGTTCAATATTAGGAAAACTATTAGCATAATTGACCATATCAACAACAAAACTAGCAGAAACCATATGATCATCTCAATAGACCCAGAAAAAGCCTTTGACAAAGTACAACACCCTTTCCTATTAAAAACACTAGAAAGCACAGGAATAAGTGGAACCTTCCTCAAAATTATAAATAGCATCTACCTAAAACCATTGACAAGCATTATTTGTAATGGGGATAAACTAGATATATTCCCAATAAGATCAGGGGTGAAACAAGGATGTCCATTATCACCCCTATTATTCAATTTGGTACTAGAAACATTAGCTGTAGCAATAAGAGAAGAAAAAGAAATTGAAGTAATTAGAATAAGAAAAGAAGAAACTAAATTATCACTTTTTGCAGATGATATGATGATTTATCTAGAGAATCTTAGAGAATCAAGTAAAAAACTACTTGAAATAATAAACAACTTTAGCAAAGTCGCAGGATATAAAATAAACCCACATAAATCCTCAGCATTCCTATACATTACTGACAAAGCCCAACAGCAAGAGATAGAAAGAGAAATTCCATTCAAAGTTACTGAAGGCACTATAAAATATTTGGGAGTCTATTTGCCAAGACAAACCCAGGGCCTATATGAACATAACTATGAAACACTTTGCACGTGAATAAAATCAAATCTAAATAAATGGAAAAATATCAGTTGCTCATGGTTAGACCAAGATAATATAATAAAAATGACAATTTTACCTAAATTAATCTATCTATTCAGTGCCATACCAATTGAACTACCAAAAAATTATTTTACTGAGCTGGACAAAACAATAACAAAATTCATCTGGAAAAACAAGAGGTCTAGAATATCTAGGGTATTAATGAAAAGACATGCTAGAGAAGGTGGCTTAGCCGTACCAGATATTAAACTGTACTACACAGCAGCAGTCATCAAAACTGCCTGGTACTGGTTAAGAAACAGGGGTGTGGATCAGTGGAATAGGATAGGTACACAAGGAGGAGAAATCAACAAGTTTAGCAATGTACTCTTTGATAAACCCAAAGAGGCCAGCTTCTGAGTTAATAATACACTATTTCACAAAAACTGTTGGGAAAATTGGAAAATGGTAGGGCAGAAACTGGGCATAGACCAATATCTTACACCATATATCAAAATAAAGTCAAAATGGGTTCATGATTTAGGAGTAAAAGCTGATACTATAAGTAATTTGGGAGAGCAAGGAATAGTTTACTTATCAGATTTATGGAAAAGTAAAGAATTCATGACCCAACAAGAGATAGAGCATTACAAAATGCAGAATGGATAATTTTGATTATGTCAAATTGAAATGTTTTTGTGCAAAAAAAAGCCAATGCAACAAAAATTAGGAGGGAAGCAGAAAATTGGGAGAAAATCTTTGCAACTAGTATCTCTGATAAAGGCCTCATTTCTAAAATATACAGGGAACTGAGCCAAATATATAGGAATACAAGCCATTCCCCAATTGAGAAATGGTCAAAGGATATGAACAGGCAGTTTTCAGAGGAAGAAATTAAAGCTATCTATAGGCATATGAAAAAATGCTCTGGATCACTACTGATTAGAGAAATGCAGATCAAAACAACTCTTAGATGCCACATCTCTCCTGTCAGATTGGCTAAAATAACAAAACAGGAAAATGATAAATGCTGGAAAGGATGTGGGGAAATTGGAACATTGTTGCATTGCTGGTGGAGTTGTGAGCTGATCCAGCCATTTTGGAGAGCAGTTTGGAACTATGCCCAAAGTGCTATAGAAATGTTCATACCCTTTGACCCAGCAATACCACTTCTAGGGTTGTATTCCAAAGAAATCACATAAGCAGGAAAAGGACCCATATGTACAAGGATATTTATAGCGGCTCTTTTTGTGGTAGCCAAGAATTGGAAATCAAAGGGCTGCCCATCAATTGGGGAATGGCTGAACAAGCTGTGGTATATGAAGGTAATGGAATACTATTGTGCCATAAGAAATGGGGATGATGCAGACTTTGTAACAACCTGGAAAAACCTACATGACATAATGCTGAGTGAGCGGAGCAGAGCCAGGAGAACGTTGTGCACAGCCACAGATATATGGATTTCGTGAGGACCAACCCTGACATACTTCGCTCTTCTCAGCAACCTAAGGTACAAGGACAACTCCAGGGGAATAATGATGGAGAATGCTATCTTCATCCAGAGAAAGAACTGTGAAGTTTGAATACAGATTGAGGCGCACTACATGCTTGCCTTTTTTGCTTCTCTTTTGTTTTTGTTTTTGGGTTGTTATTTTTTTTTTTGGTTCTGTTTCTTCTTTCTCATGATTCATTCCATTGGTCATAAGTCTTCTCCACAACTTGACTAGTGTATAAATTAATTCAATGCCAAGTTATACATGACAGTTATATGAGATTCCATGCCGTCTTGGGGAGGGAGGGGGGAGGGAGGGGAGAAAATCTGGAACTCAAAATTACGTAGAACCATGTGTGGTAAACTAAAAATAAATAAATAAGCTAAAAAAATAGCTCAAAATACAGAATGTGCCTGGCACATAGTAGGCACTTAATAAATGTTTATTGATTGATTGACTGTTTAAATTGCTATTTGGCTTCCTATGCTTCTAAGTTTTTGTATTAAAAACTAACCTAATATCTGTTAAAGTAAACTCTGTACCTACTTTATTGTTTTGCTGATGACACACAGAGTATTTGTTTCACAGTAGATTGATTTTAAAGTGTACAATAAATATACCATTCATTTTTCTGCAAATAAATAAATAAATAAATAAAAATACAGTATACTATAAATAATGCCAATTTGTGGTTTTCTAAGTCAATATTGGACTACAGAGATTCATTCTATTTGAGTTTGACGCCACTGGCTAGACTAGAAGATCCCCCTGTCAGGGATATTATATTTAAGATTTGTTAATTTCAGTAGGGGCTGAATTTCATGATCTTTTAGGTTCCTAATAATCCAAAAGTTCAAGAACTCCAAGAGAGCTCTCTCTAAGAAGTGCTTCAAGACCACCTGGGATTTCTGGAGCCTAAGGTTGTGGAGACCATAAGTTAAAAAGACTAGTAAATTGAACACTTCGTATTATGAGAAGTAAAAGGGCCCTGAAAATGCAAAGTTTTATCGGTGTTATGCCTGGATGTAACATTTAGAATACAATTTTAACCTTTGACATTCCACTTTTATGGACTAAGCTAAGGATTTTTCTTTTTTGAAGAAAATTCTATGGATATGTGAAAAGAATTTATGAACATTCAAAGGCTTTCAAAGCAACATTCTGTGAATGAAATACATATAATTAGAATTATATATATTCAATTTTTAGTAAATGGCTTAAAAATTAAGGAGCAAAGATCTAGGAAAACATAATTTGGGAATTATTGAGCCCCAAAATGCATGACTATGTCTTGAGATCACTTGTAATTCTAAAACACAGCTGGGTAATGTTTCTTGGCATAGTTTAGTGCTGTTTCCCCCCCAACACTCCACCTGGTTGTATTTTAAGACTTGGATTTTGTGCATTCATAATTCATCTTACTCTTAATGGAAAAGTCTCTCATGTTTGCAATGAGAACTTTATTGAAGCAATGGCCAGTGCTATGATGAAAGCAAATGATTTTGCTATAAACAGGCTAACATCCTGAGTGATTTCTTGTGAGAACTCTGCCATTTCTGTTAATGTTGCATTGATGAAGGTCACTGGTAATGACTTCAAATACTTCTGCATTCCTATTTCTTGCATGTCAAACTTGTTTGTGTATGTGCCCATTGTGGTTATTGCAGGCAAGAAGTTACCTTGCTTTGGCTAAGAGAGCATATTTTTGGGCTCACAGTGCAGAAAGGAAGATCTCTGCTTTTTTATAAAAAAGATAACAGGCTAATCTTCTGTGACAGGGCACTCTGTCGTCACATATGCCCAGTCCTGAGCCAAACAAGAGGAAAGTGGAAAGAAACTCAAAGAACCATCCTTATCCTTGGGTAGCTAATCACCTCTTGTGCCCTGAGACGTGTCAAGATTGAGGTAAATGAAGAACCTAGAGGACAAAATAATACATCAACAAATGCTAGATTTCATGGTATCAACTATTAAGAGAAATAGGAATTCAGAGAAGGGAAAGACCAATGTGGCCTGTGATAACTAAAGAAGGCATCATGGAAGATGTGGAAGATTGAGATAGATAATGGAGAAATGCAAAATGTGAATTGGCTGAGAGGAAAGGAGATCACTTTGTGCATGAGGGGATAAGGCTTAAGTCCAAAGCAAGGAAGTGGAAATTAGAATCGCATGAAAAGGAAAGAATAACGAAACTGGTTTGAGTGGATGGGGACAATAGTGAAGAAATGAGATGCTTGACATATAATAGGCATTTGATAAATGTTTATTGATAACTCAGTTGGATAAAAGGGGGTTGGCTGATGGAAAAGAGGTAATATGGAACAGTAGACAGAGGGGTGGCTGGACTTGAAGTCAGGAGTCCTCAGCTTCCTCTCATACATACTTATGTACAATCATGGTTAAGTCAATTAACCTCAGAGTTTGAATTTTCTCTTCTGTAACATTGGAACAATACTACAATGAGGCATAGCTTAGAATCCCCACCAGAATTCTAGTCTCAGAAATAGGAAGACTTTGGTTCTTGTCCTGCCTCTGTTACTGGGGATGAGACCCTTGGCAAGTCACTTATCTTATCAGTGCATGAGACCCTTGACAAGTCACTTGATTTATCAGTGCCCAAGGTAATTCTCTAACACCAAGAGTTTCAAAGAAAGTGTGACTTTCCTTTGGTAGAAGTTAGTTACACCAAAGAAGCCCTAAGTCACACACCCCTGAAATATCATACTTGCTGTCCTTGCCTTATAGGGTTGTTGCAAGGACTTCTTCCAGGATGACTCAGCTGCCTTCTGACCCTGGAGCATCCCTCCTATCTTCTGACCCCTATCTTCCATTGGGGAGTTCCTTCTGAGGACATCCATGGGTTAGGAGCTGGCCCAGGCCAGCTAACTTTCATTCCCTCCCTTCTGTGTTTCTGACTCACGGAACTCCATAAGTGGTTCCCTTCCTCTACCCTCCTTCATCTTTTCAGCTCCTTTTTGGGTATCATCTTTTCCCATTAGGAAGTAAGCTCCTTGAGGGCTGGGTTGTCTTTATATTTACATTTATATGTATTGTCTTTCCCATTAGGAAGTAAGCTCCTTGAGGGCTGGGTTGTCTTTATGTTTGCATTTATATTCCCAGCATTCAGCACAGCACACTTAATAAATGCTTGTTGCCTGTTTGTCAACCTTAAGAAAGAAAACAGCTTGTAAACATTTATGTTGTTGCTACTGTACAGCTGTGCCTGACTCTCTGTGACCCCATTTTGGGATTATCTTGGCAAAGATATTGAATTGGTTTGCCATTTCCTTCTCCAGCTCATTTTACAGATGAAGAAACTGAGGCAAACAGGGTTGAATAACTTGCCTAGGCCTACATGGCTAATAAGTGTTTGAAGCTGGATCTGAACTCAGGAAGATGAGTTTTCCTGATTCCAATCCCAGTGCTCTATCCACTGTGACACCTAGCTGCCCTTGCAAACATTTGAGTCTTATAAAAATGTAAGTTATTGTGTCCAAATGATTTTCTGAAAGGGAAAAAAAATAAAAGACCAGAATGAGATAGCTTCTGTTTCAGGCTCAGGATAAGCTGTTCCCTGGATCAGGGATGCCATCTTTCACCTTTGTTTCTTTCCCAGGTGGTCCCCTACGTCTACAGTGTTTTCCCTTCTTATTTTTACTTTGTATATATTCTAGTTAATAGCTCAAGTGCCACTTAGTACATGTGGTCTTTTTTGATCTTCTCTGCTGTTAGCAAAGTTTTCCTCTTGAATCCACTTTGTATTGATTTGTATATACCTTATATTTTCTTATTGGTATACATGCTCTATCTGTACCACAGAATGTAAGCTCCTTAAGGGTAGGGACTGCTTTGTATCTCTATCCTTTAGCACATGGCTATACACAAGGTTGGCAATAAATTCATGTTTGCTAACGTATTTGTAAACCTTCAAGTACTAGACAGATGTGCAATGGTGTTTTTATTTGTTGAATTGAAATGGTCATTTATAATTTTCTAACTCTGTATTTTACCTTCCCAGAGCTTTATTGGAAAGAGGAAAATGAAATTACCACTATATGTGTGCATATATAAAGACAAATACATATTCACATATGTCATACATTTATACATACATTCACATGTATACAGACATATGTGTATAAATATGTATGGGTATATGTATAATACATACACATACATTTTTGAATATATTCCTTCCTCTTCCATATCGATGGAGCCAACCCAGTGGCAAAGAATAAAAGGGAAAAAAAGCATTTCAGCAAAAATAAACATCACATCAACTGTGTTGGACAGTGTACATACTATGCCATGCCTGTAGTCCCCCACCTTTGAAAGGAAAGGAAAGGTGTATATTTGCCCTACTCTTCTCCAGAATGAAGTTAATTTTGTCCCGATTACATAGAGTTCAGCTTCATTTTTGTCATCATCATTGATATTGCTGTTCTTTCCATTTTTTTATTCTTAGACTTCAATCTGGAAATTCTTCTGATGATTCAAACCAGGAACCCAGTGTTTTACACCCAGGTTTTTGTATCCCGTACTTTCCCTTTCCATTTCCTCTCCCACTGATCTTGACACCATTACCTAAATTGAGTTCAAGAAGTCTAAGTGTGTTGGAATAGTGAGGAACGGGAAAATTCTAAAAAGGAGCAGCACTGCTAGGAAGAAATCTGATAAGGTATATTAGTCTGTGAGTAGGGACTTTTTCTGAGTAGAGAGAAACATCTCTATAAATTTTCCATTCATTTCCTTTGTTTTTCAGATCAGTATCCCCAATACTTATGCAAAGGTAGCATGTGTTATTGTTAAACTGAATTCTTACAAGGTATCTGGGAAACACAGATGGACAGGATTCTCAGAGCACCTGCAACTACCTACAGATGTCTAGAGGCTCTCACATTTGCCTTCCTTTAAGTAGTGAGTTGGATTTTAAGCCTGGTTAATTGTTACTGACAACCTTAAAGGCACACAGAGATCTGGGTTTGCTCTCTTCTAATCCTCAATTTGTGCCTGTATTCAGGATTTCAATTAGGTTCAGGTGTTTAGGGTGATGAAGCTTGGGATAGGAAGGAGAGCCAATCTTTGAGACCCCTGACATTTTGGGGGTATCCAGCTATCTAACTACTGCCCTATTTCATCATCTTTCTGGCTCTAGTCAGCATAATCAATCACTCTTCAAGTCATGAGCTCATCAACAGAAGTGCCTGAAGTGAAGCCCAGCTTTCCCCCAGCTGTGTGCTGCCTTTGCATCTGCGTCTTTGGATTCCAAAAAGGGAGGTTTTATTTGCTCCAAGAATACAATCAGCTGCCATTTTTACAGATTTTACAGAATTACAGAACTTCAGAACTGGCAGGATCCTCAGAAGAACAACAACTACTTTCCCAAGAGGAGTCTTCCCTAAAACATTGCCAACAAGTGGTTATTTAGCCTTTGCTTGTAGACTTCCATTGAGGAGGATGCCAGTGATTCTAGAGGTAGGCCATTCCTATTTTGGACAACTCTAATCATTCAGAAGTTCTTCCTGACATTAAGGCAAAATCTGCCCTTCTACAACTTTCACCTAAAGCTCCTTGTTTTGCCCCTAAAGCCAAGCATGATAAAGTTAAAATTTCCTCCACAGGATGGTCTCTCAATACCAGGAGTTTTCTGGTAAATGTGTAACAATCAGCTTTCCAAAATGCGTAACACTTTAAAGTTTAATCTGCATTATTAACATTTTCTCCATCACTTTCTTAAGTCTAGATAATCAACAAAATAATAAATTAAGCCTAGATGTGTAGAATGTGCCAATTTCTGAGGTACAAATGCTTACACTAAAAGTTAACAATTGAATCTTCCCAATGCACCCTTACTCTTCACATACTTGAAGACAGCTGTAATGCCCCTCCTAAGTCTTTTCTTCTCTAGACTAAATTATAGCAAGTTTCTTCAAGCTGTTTTCACAAGGGATAGTCTCTAATAATCTTTTCATTGCCATCCCTTGGACATACTCCAACTGATGAATGTTATTCCTAAAATGTGTTGTCCAGAACCGAATGTTTCAGATGTTTCAGATTGGAGAATGGTATATAGCAGTCTTATTATATCCTGTGTTCTGGATTCAATTTCTCTCTTACTTGAAGTCTGAAAAACAGCTGTTTTGGGGATTGGTTTTGATGTTGACTAGTTTCAATTTTGGACTACATATCTTAAAGAGGAATGGTTTTCTACTGATGGTGCCACCCAATTTGTACTTATTAAATTGACTTCTGAAACTATGTCTAGGACATTTTCCCTATTAAATTTAGTCTCATTTGATTTTTCCCAACATCCTAGCCTATAAAGATCCCTAATTTGTTATCAAGCATCTCATTTACTTCTCTCAGAATTTACCATATGCAAACCTGAGAAGTGCCAACTACATCTTTATTGAAGGTGTTGGTAAAAAGCTTGACTGAAACAGGAT
Organism: Trichosurus vulpecula; assembly: GCF_011100635.1. Lineage (NCBI taxonomy): Eukaryota > Metazoa > Chordata > Mammalia > Diprotodontia > Phalangeridae > Trichosurus > Trichosurus vulpecula. Next base: position 161,410,748 of record NC_050574.1, on the reverse strand, counting down.
CAAAGACAAATCCTTGGTGTATTTCATTAGAAACCCAAATCCAAGGCTGTCATCAAACCACTAATGATTTTACATTCAGTAATTTAACTAGTTACAACTAAAAACAAGAATCATAGTAACAATGGATGCTTAGGAAGTGTTTTTAAAGTTCTCAAGCTACATTACAGATTTCTCACTTAAACAAATACATGAGGTTAGCACTTCAGGTGTTGTTATTTACGTTTTACAAATGAGTTCACTGAGTCTTAGAAGCATTGACTGACTTGACCATGCACACATGGATAAATAAGTCATTGTATTAGACACAGTTCTAAAATCGTTGTTCCTATAATCATCTCCATCATTTGACCTCATTAAGGATAGCAAGGTGCACTCAGGATCTCTTCATGGACTTTGTTTCTCATCCTTGTTAATCATTTTTGATCTAATCTTTTCAGTCCAAGTATTATTTTTCTTGGCAGAGAAAACAGGCAAAACGAGACTCAAGTAGTTCTGGTTTCTTTCTATTGTCTTTTCATTGTCCCATTTATGTCAAATAGGGGCTTTATCTCTTCTTTCTTACACTTATTGTCAGCTAAGTTTTAAAACATTTTTGTTGTCTTTTTCATTTAGGTATGCACTCTGATAATTAGAAAATTTGACACTATTCTTATAGGACCATGATATACTTTTATATTTCTCCTTTCTCATCTGTCTTTGTCTAGCTTATGTGTATTTCTGTTAAAACTGTAATTTGGTACATAAGTTCCCTGTGCAAACATAGTTGCCTCTTTAAACAACTCTCAACTTTTCTCTGCTTCCTTTTTGCCTTCTGTCCCACATCAATAAACTTCATCTATAGGAATTACAATCATGATATTATAGCTTTCCTTTCTTTGAAGGTAACAAGCTTCTTTTCTTCTTCAACTTTCTCCTTTCTTCTTCCATCTTCTTACACTCACTGAGACCTGGGTCTCTCCCGATGATCCAGCTTCCCTGGTCATCCTTTTCAGCACTGATTGTAATTTTCACTCATACCCATGGAATCACTGGTATACTAGGTGAATAATAATACTACTTATTCTCCATTGACACTTTTAGGCTATCCCTCTACTACTGTCACTTAGCAATATCTCCTACTTTGAGGTTTACTCAATTCATCTTTAATCAACACCCAATCAAGATTCTGGCAACCATTATCTACAGACTTCTAGGATGCTTGCCTTCTTTCCTCACTTAGTTCAGTGGCTGGCTTAGTCTTTCTTTCCTCCCCAATTCCCACCCTTCTACTAGGAGACTTCAGTATACATATTGATACTCTCTCAAACCTCTCTCCTTAACCTCTGAGTTCCTCAACTTACTTTCCATGACCTACTCCTCCAAACCACAGCAGCTACACAGAGATAGTCATAGCCTTGACCTATACCCTTAAGTCCTGCACTTTCATATTCATGAACTCTGAAATGTTTTGTCCGATCATAATCTTTTATTTTTCTATCTTTTCCTCTGTATTGTGACCCTTAACCCTTTTGTCTTTTGTTCTTACTGTGACCTTCATTCCTCTACTCCTAAGGACATTACCTGTGCACTGGTTACACTCACCTCCCTTCCTCATCTTAATCCTTTGGTGAATCAGTTCCAGTCTACAATATCCTCTTATTTCATGTCCCTTCCCCCCTTATCCAGTTGTCAATCATGCTCTAATAAGCCCAAGCCTTGGATTGCAATCACCACTATCCATGCCTTTGCTCCTATTCACATGCTGTTCAAGAAGTAGGAGAAAATCACAACACTATCCTGAATGGGTCCACTACAAATTTATGTTATATAATTCCAACTGAGCCCCCATTGTGGTAATAGAATCCTTTTATACCTATATACTTCTTCAATCAATTCATCATACTACTCACTGTAGAGAATTTTCTAAACCATTTTATCCCTCCTCAAAACACACTATTACTTTCCCTCCCCCTACCTTCTCAACTGAGAATTTGCTTCATTTTACACTAAAAAATTGAGGCTATTCAGCTCCTTATTCTCTCCTCTTCATCTCACATCACTGAGATGCCTTTTCCAACATTTCCTTCCTTATTTCTGTCTCAAAAGAAGAAATGGCCATCTTCCTTGCCTACTCCAACCCCTCTACATGTACACTCTACATGTACTCCATTACATCCTGCATTTTCTAGCAGATAGCTCCCTGTTCCCACTCTCACTAACTCCTTCCCTTCTGCTTACCAGATACCTCCAGGATTCCCTCATCTTTAAAAACAAACAAACAAAACAAATCCCCACATGATACATCATCCTGTCTAGCTATAATCCAGTATCTCTCTTCCCTTTCAAGTCTAAAGTCTTAGAGAAAATCATATACAACCAGTGCATCTACAACTTGATCTCCCACTCTTTTCTTAACTCTCTACAGTCTAGCTCCTGACTTCATCTAAACCTTATCCTTCTTGACTTCTCTGCAGCCTTTGAAACCAACTATCATGCTCTTACTTGTTCTCTCTAGTTTTTTTTAAAATAACACTACTTTTCCCTACTTCCCCTCAACTTGCCTGACCATTCCTTCTCAGGTTCCATTGTTGGATCTTCATGTATTAACCATATGTGTCCCTTAATGTTCTATCCTCAGTCCTCTTCTCCTCTCCTTCTTTACAAATGGTGATTTCATCAGCTTCTACAAGTTCTGTTTTCATCTCTGTGCCAGATGATTCCCAGATCTACATATCCAGCCATAATATCTCCTGAAATCTAGAACTGGATGTCCTGAAGGCATTTTAAATTTAACATGCCAAAGACAAAACTCACTGTCTCTTCCCTCTCCCTCATTCAAATTCTCTCCTCTTCCAAATTCCCTCATTTCTGTCAAAGTCACCACCATCCTTCAACTCACCTAGACTCACAATTTTATTTGCATCATCAATTTCTCCTTACATATCTCCACCTTACATATCAAAATCTATTGCCAATTGTGTTCTTTCTGCTTTCCAAACATCTCTTATATGTGTCCCTTTCTTTACTCATACAACAACTAGCTTAATTTGAAGATTCATCACTTCTCTCCTGGACTATTGCAATAATTTAATTGACTTCCCTGTGTCAACTCTCTACCTTCTTCACCCTGTTGGTAAAGTGATTCTTTCTAAAGCATAGCTCACAGCCCTATTCAATCAACTCCAGTGGCTATCTAAAGATAAAGTTCTCTGTTTAACATCTAAAGTCCTCTATTACCTGTCTTCCTCCTATTTTTCCAGTTATCTTACACTTTCTTTCTCTATAGTCATTCTCTGTTCTACCTACCTTCTTGCAGTTCTTTGTATATGGCACTCCATATTCCATTTGCATATTCCTTAGACTTTGCTCTGGTTGACCCCATGCCTGGAATTCTCTACCTCTTCACCATCACCTTTTATTTTCCTTCACCTGTTTTAGGTCACAGCTCAAATTCCACTTGTCTATAAGAGACCATTCCCAATCCCCCTAGCTTCCAGTGCCTTTCTCTCTGAAAATAAGTCTGTATACATCTTACATGGACTTACTTATTACATGTTGCCTCCTCCATTAGGATGTAAACTCCTTGAGGGCAGGAATTGCTTTTTCCTTTATTTGTATCCTAAGCACTAAGCACAATGTCAGGCGTGTGGGTAGAGCTGAGGGAAGCCAGGAGGTGGTGGAAGGTCTTAATATTTCATTGATATTCTTTTCTTTCTTTTCTTTTTTAGCATTACTATCACTACTTATCTGTTACTTCTCTCCTAACCAAATAAATACAAACAAGCAAAAACAAATTCACATATTTGTGCAGTCTGAAAATGTTTGACTGTACTTCGAGTCCACCATTTCTCTGCCAGGACATGGAAACATGCTTCATAAGTCTTCATCTGGAGTCAAAATTGGCCATTGCGTTGTATTACTACTTTCAAAAGTGTGATTTCCTTTACATTATTAGGGTCACTATTTGAATGGACCAGTACCTTTCTCCTGGTACTGCTCACTTCACTTTGTATCAGGTCATGCAAATCTTCCCATTAAATGCCCTGAGAAGACACCTGACTTCTATATTGTCGATGAGATATTGACAAAGAACTGCCTCAGTCTCTGAGCAGGGAGTAACTAATCAGCAATTCTCATCCCTTCTTCCTCTGACTGTTACCAAGTGAGATTTCTCCTGATGGATTCATATCATCATTATTTGGAGCATAAGAAGCTGCTTCCTCTGCAGATGGTCCAACTCCCTTATTTGTATGAAGAACTTTAGACCTATTTCATAATTCCAAATGTTTAGTGGTTCTATTTTTCCTTCCTTCTTTGTATGACATTATTCTACTTGTTGTGCTCCAAACAACAGGTAAGAGGCTAGTATTTGACCTTCCATCTATTCAAATTCTCACTTTTGTTTTGTCTTTGATGTGCTTTTAAAATTTTTTTCCCATGAATGCATTATTCTCTCTGTGAAGCTGGAGAATAGAGGCAAGGATGAACTTGTGATGTGTTGTCTATGGGATTTGGGAGGCTCCTCATTAAAGATGGAGTGATTAGCCTGAAAATCTGGAGGTAAGAACAAAAATAAACTAAGAAAATGTATTTTTAGAATATATATTAGTTGTCAACCAACCTATCATTTCAACTTTTCTTTGTCCTAGGCATAAACAAAAATAACAATAAAGCCTATTTAAAATGACTATATATGTAAAATTGTGTTTTTGTGACTTCTAAAGTAGTAACTACTAGTTAAAACAACTCTTTGATCAGGAGCCCACAAAGGAGCCTCAGAAAGACCTAGGTTTAAGTTTTGACTGACACTTATTGGCCAAGTGACTCCAGGCAAATTATTTAGCCTCTTAGTGCATGAAACAATTCTTTAAGATTATAAATTGCAGAGTTTTTGCTGATCTTCAGGAAGTTTTCTCATTGAGAGTTTGCTACAACAATGAAGGTCTAAAAAATATCAGGGGAGGGGGAGGATCTTAGTAGGCTATGTAAGCTCAGTGTGAATCAGTCGTATGATGTGGCCACCAAAAACAGCTAATTTCATTTTGGGTTTCATTAGGAAGGGAATAGTTTCCAGGAATAGGGAGGGGAAAATGGCACTGTACTCTAGCCTTGTCAGACCTCATCTGGAGTTTTATGTTTGGTTTTGGGCACCACAATTTACAAAGGACATTGATGAGATAGAGAATGTCCAGAGGAAGGTGATCAGATTGATGAAAGACCTTGAGGTTATGTAATCAGTTTCAGGATGTGGGGGAGGTGCTTATTCTAGAGAAGAGAAGATTTAGGGAAGAAATGATAGCTTTGTTCAAGTATTTGAAAGCCTATCATGAGGAAGAGAGAATGGACTCATTTTATTTGGCTTCACCAAAGAACCAAGAGCAATGGGCAAACATTTCAAAAAGGCCAGTTCAGAATAGAAGTCAGGAAAAAAACTTCCTTATAATCAAAGGTATCCAACAGAAATTAGCTTCCTTGGGAGGTATTGGCTTCCTCCTCCTTAGAGTGTTGTCAGAAGAGATGGAATAGCCCCTTGTCCACTATGGTATCGGGAGTATTCTTTTCATCTAGTGGTTGGAATTGGTGATTGTGGAGTTCCCTTCCGACTTTCTCAAATTCAGTGATTCTATGATATCAAGGTCAAGAAAAAACAACCTTAGGAAGGTTATATAGTTGCCCACAAACATTTAAGTTACTGCCTTATGTGAGAAAGATGTGATTTATTTTGTTTAACTACAGTGGGAAAAAACCAAAGCCTGTGTGTGAAAGTTGCAGAAAGGCAGATCAGTTTCATTCTACAAAGTACTTCCTAACAGGTAGAGCTGTCTGCAAATGGAATGAGTGGCAATATGAGACACTGAGACCTCTGTCACTAGGTAGTATTCAAACTCAGTCTGTATATTGAAGAATATATTGCATCAAGAGGGAAAATACAGGGTGTCCTTAAAGTCTGGACACAGGAAAAAATGCATATTTTGAAGTATTTGGAATATTAACAGACCTTAGCCCCCTTGACTTCTTTTTCTGGGGTATGTTAAAGGTGAAGGTGTACTCAATGAAAAAACAGATCCAACACACTTGGCTGAATGCATAAAGAGCGAATATGCTAAAAATTGATGGCAATGTGGAGTTATTGCATCAAGTTCATGTGAATCTTGCAAAATGCATTAACCTTTGAATCACAAATGATGGAAATCATATTGAGGATGTCATTTGTTGATATTCCAATTAAATAAAATGTTGAAAATTTCATTCATTTCATTTCTTGAAAATATGCATTTTTGCCTATGTGTCCAGACTTTAGTAACACCTTGTAGACTAGAGAGCATCTAACTGCCCCTGGAACTCTGTAGTTCTGGGATTGTGCACTTTCTTACCTAGTTTTTGTGCTGATCATAGCAAGGACTATGTACTATACTTTGTGCCTAATAAAATGGCTAACATATAACTGCCACTTTATTATTTATTGAATTTTATTTTTGCTGGAAAAAACACACACAACTGCATAATATGAATTCATTCAAATTCTGTAAGTATTTTATCCCAAAGAAGATTTTTTCCAGAACTATTTTTACTCTTTGGAACTTAAGAGCCCTTTACTTTTTATTCAAGGTTGAATGTATTGCATATGTAAAACTTGTACAAATTGTCCCATAGCAGTTTTAATGAAATTTCTCATCACTCTTTGTGGCATGCAAGATTTTGTCCTAGGTCTATAAATACCTTGATAAGCTCATTCTTCTTTCATACAACATTAGGTCTCCTGATGTGTCCTAGTGTTCCTTTGTAATTTGATAGAACAAATCAGAGTACTTGCTAGTTATTTGCATGATCATAGTTTGGAAACTGAGGCCCAGAGGGGTTAAGTGATTTGTTGGAGGTCACACACAGAGTAAAAGAAACAGGTAGGATCTGAATCTATATTCCCCAACTCCAAATACATCACTCTTTCCATTGTATCACACGCCTCTCATAGTAATAAATCTTCCACAATCTGCCCACCTATTTAAGTGTGTTTTATGTTACTTCACGTAAAATGTCTTGGATCTTTGAACATAATTGTAAAATATTCTCATCCTTCCATTTCTTGAACTGTAGTTGATGAATGCATTTGACTTATAAATAGGCCATAATTAATAAAGGCATCATTACAATGTTAGGATTTGTTATATTAGAGGAAATTTTCTACAAGATCATGCCCTTCTTTGTGGTCAGTAATTGCCGTATTGAAAAAAGGTTCAAACTAATTATCTGGGTTACTGCAGTGATTCATTTGATGATGATGATGATTATCATAATTTAACATTTATAGTTTATGAGTTATTTTTATCCTGAACAAAGACAACATGTAATTACTGTCAGCAGCAGGTAGGAACTCAGGGCCCTGAGAGTGGTGAAGCCGAGGAAAAGAAGCCAGCATTGTGCAGGTGCCAATTTTGGGGAATGACACCTGTGAATTCTCTTCAAGCTGGGCAGTGATTAGCCTCCCTGCAATTAATGATATCTCCAGCAGTGTAGAGCCAATGCCATACTAGAGAGGCATAGAGATGAACTAAGTAGCTCAAGTGTGGGTGGGAAGCTGGAGTGGTACCTGATGCTTTAAGCTAATGTAATCAGAGTGAGCTTTGGAATTTCTGGGATCCCTTCCTGTTATAACATGAGCTCCTTTCAGCTTTTTGCAAGATTTTCTCAGAACATAAGGATACCCAGAGGGAAACTCTCATATTTATTTTCTCTATGGGCAAGTGGACTTCTGAAAGCAATTAGCCTCATCTAGATTGCAACCTGCTTCTGGGAAAGTATCATACTTGTGTATTACCAGAACCAAGAACAGTGCCTAGTATGGTACCTTGTACTTAAAAGCAATAAGTATTTCCTGACCTCTTTATGCAATCAGTTCCTCATTTGGTGACTATGTGGAGCCATGTATTTTTCTTCACTTTATTTTTTCTTGCCTCAGTGGGTACTGATATTGGCATCAACCCTTTTTCCCATTGCATGGTGGTATATAGCTATAGTGAGTGAGCTTGTAGTTTTGTCTATTCTCATAACAGTATGGAATAGCTTTGCATTAAACTTCCTCCTATCTACTATATTTTGCATTTCTTAAGAAAACTTTTCAAATATCGGTGGAACCTCCTTCCCTCCTCCCCCAAGATCTCATATATGACCGTATATGACAAATTTCTTTTGAAATCAGCATGTTCTCTCATGATCTAATAATTTGGATAAAGGATATGCTAACACACCCAGACCTCTCCAACCAATAAATCTCTTATACTTGCTGATCCTTTCTTTAAAGGTAGTAGGGTAGTAACATCTAGCACAATGTCTGGCGCAGAGTAGGTGCTTAATAAATGCCTTTGAATTCATTCATTGCTTCATTTATCAATTTAGGAGGAATCTATGTGATAAGACACAATAATGCAATCAAATGTAAATATGTAACAAAATAACTTTTCTGAATGGAAATACACTTTCAAGTAAGAAACTCTAAAACTTCTGCAAAGTAGATGTATGCACAGAAAAAACAAATGAAGTTTACCATAACCTAAATGCTCAGTCATAAGACCTAGAAACTTTGAGCCACTTGGTGGCAGAAAGGGCTTGCTGAAACTGCAATCAACTCCTACATGCGTCTTAATAGATAGAAGGCCAGAGTAGCAGCCTGACACCCATTTTCCTCAGATGAATAATTCAAGCTATCTTTTATTCTTACTGATGATAGGTCAAATTGTAACAACCTTTGTAAAGAAAATGCTTTGATGTCTGTCAGTGGCCACTGTCAAGGACATAACTCAAAGGTTTTCCACCCAGGATAGGTACCATAGAGCATGCTTGGGCCAAGCAGTGGGAGCTGCATCCTCAGTTGGAATATAGAAGTTGGGTAAAGGAGTAAATGAGATCACTGCCCTATATGCTGATTTAATATTTGAACTAGTTCATCTTACTAGGTGTTAAGTTCTGATTATTCTGTGCTGCCGAAAAACTGCAGGTTCAGATAATATCCACTAAATTTGGCACCACGGGATAAGTGCCAGTTGCTTCCCCCTGCCCTGCCCTAATTATAGCTTTATCAGTCTTCTTTCCTGTCTTTCCACCTCCCTGCCTCCCCATTCTCACATTCAAGTTTGGGCCTATCACTTATGGAAATTACACACTTTGAGTAGAAAGTCAACTATTCTATGGTCTGATCCTCAGTTCTTCCTTCGGTAAGAAAGGGGAAATGCAGTCTCTGCATTCCAAGCCTAGCCAGATTTGGCCATAATATTTAAAGTTTATTATATGAAAACCAGATTAAATAATAAAACAGGCTGTCTTGTCTTCAAATGGAGTGTTATTATTGCAACTTGATCACCTCTCCTGGAAGTGTTCTATTTATTATGACATTTGGGAAGAAACTCACCCCACCTTATTAGGCAGGAGGCACGTAGCAGTGTCACCAGTCATAATCTTTCCCTACTAAAGCAGGAAGGAGACCAAGTAATTTTAGTTAATACTCACTTTTTTTTAAACAATCTTCATCAATTCATTTACTCCAAAGCTTCGCGTACATGATGCCAAACATCTGGTCTTCATTCATCCTGTGAAGTCAGAATTTGGACTGAAAGTTCCCAGCAGGCTGTCTGATTGGTTCTCATTGTTGATGCTGTCTTTCCTCTTTTTCATGGCTTTGATTGTTGGTGTGTTTTGTTGGAGTGTATTTTCAGTTGAATGGTTTCTGCTCCAGATCTTATCTTTTTGACTTTTGAAATGACTGACAGCAAAGGCTTCCCAAGGGAAAGCCAACCCAAGGGTATAGAAGGTACAAAAGGTAAGGCAGGGGACTCAAACAATCCTTCAAAGGGAAAAGCCATCAGAGAGAGAGAGAGAGAGAGAGAGAGAGAGAGAGAGAGAGAGAGAGAGAGAGAGAGCGAGCACTAGGGCTTTTGGTCTTTTCAAGTAAAAGTATTCTAAAACTGAGTCTTTGCTAGCTAACTCCTAAACACATTTTAAGAAAAATCGAAGTATGTTATGTTATGGTAAAAAAAAAAATACCTATCCTGAATCTATGGTTGTTTAAAAAAGAAAAAGGCATGGAGGCTTTTGAAAACCTTCAACCTACATATTGGTTTAAACCTTGTATTCTCTTTACAAATGAATAATAACCGAATCAGGGAGCATTTTTATTGACCACCATTGGAGTGTAAGCACTATGCTAAGTGCAATGTAGGCTATACTCAGTGTCTAAGACATAGTATATGAAGCACAAACCTATCCTCTAAGCTCACAATCTAGTTGAAAAGGCATAGGGTCAAGTAATCTTAGATCTGGAAGGGAGCTTAACTTGCCGCTCAATGCAGAAATCTTCTCTGCAATTTTGCTGACAAGGGTCTTCACAATTATTCATGTGTCTAGTGCCAGGAATAGCATACTTTAAGGCAGCCCATTCTATTTCTAACTGTTTCAGGTGTTAAGAAGTTGTTTATTATGTTGAACAGATTTTAATATGCCTCTATGTGACTTCTACCCATTAGTACAAATTCTTCCTTTTGGAATCACTCTAAATAAGTTGAATTCCTCTTCCATATGCTAGCTGCAGGTAGCAGAGAAAACTAAAATGACTCCATTTTGTGTGCAGTTCCTTTATCTTCCCCTTGACCCAGTTTGTATTGCAACCTCCACCCTGCCTATGACCTTTCTTACTGCTGAAACAGCGAGGACAATCCTATGTGTTAGGGTGGGGTTACAAGAGATAGCTAACCTGGAGAAGAGCCTGTCCTGTTTCTAGCCCAGCAACAATCCCTGTCCAATCAAGAGATATTCCTACCCTGCAAGATACCAGCAATAATCCCTGTCCAATAGTGAGGTACATCCTACCGAATTCACTTCTTGCCTAAATTGAAACCTATATAAGTTTTGTTTTTTTTGTTCCTTTGGTGAGTTTCTGCTGGTACAGGTGGGGCTCTGTTGCTGGCAAACTCAATTAGCCCTTGTTGGTCCCTAAATTTCTGGTTTTCATTTTGATTTTACTTCTGGTTCTGGTTTGTTCGAGCACTGACAATTTTACCCACACAACTCTTCAAATATGCAAAGATGGCTTATCAGAAAACCTGTACATCTACACATTTTCCAGGCAAAATTATCTCAGTTTCTTTACCTATTTCTTATAGGACATAATTTTCAAACCTTTTACTATTTTTTCTTTTCATACTCCATTGGACATACTCCATTTTGGAAATTTGTCTCTTCAAATTTAGTAACTAGAAATGTCTCTCTTAAAGGGTGGTACCTAGAAATGAAAACATTACATGATCTGACCAAGGTAGAGTGCAGTGAACTGTCGCCTCCCTCGTTTTAAACACTTTATTTGTCCAAATTTAATCTGAGATTGCATTGACTCTTTTGGGAGCTGTATTGCAGTTGACTCAATGACCTTATTGTTTGTAAATACTTCTTAGTTGAAAGATTTAGTTGAAAGTTACATGAATTGCTATTAAGGCTTTTCCTCTTTACTCTCTGGATGTGGAGTTACCTTTTGAATCTAAGTGTACTATTTCAAATTCTTTCCTATTTGATTTCAAAACAGAGAAAGCATATATGCATACATAATAAAGATGGGGGTATAAGAATTGGGAAGGAAGAGAAGTCATAAGGTTGAAGAGGAATATTCTCAGGTCAAAGATTCACTCTCTTTATGAAGTCAGTAGCTTATAAATATCAACAGGAGGCATGGACTGATCTACCAAGGCAACATATTGTTGAGGGATGTCTGAGTTTTTCAGCAGATGTGATTGCCTATGTGTTTCTCATTCTTACAAACAAACAGACAACAACATTTAAAATACTACACTAGTATTAAAAATATTGCATTTGGGTTTAGCAACAACAAGAAACCCTTCATCTGACCCTGCCATCTCCTCAAGCTATTATTTTATAATTTACCTTCTATTCATAGCCAAATTCCTAGGGAAAAAAGTTATCTATATTCATTACTACTATTCTTCCTCTCACTCCACCTCTTGAAATCAGTGTTCTGATCCCATTATTCAATTGAAACTGCTTTTTCCAAAGCTACTAATGATCTTATGCCCCCTTGATTGCTAAATACAATGACCTTTTTAAAGTCTTTATCTTTTTTTGATCTCTTTGTGACACTTGATACTGTTTAACATCACTTTGTCTTGGGTGCTCTCTTATCTGTGACTTCTCATGTTATGATTCTCTCTCTAGGTTCTCCTCCTGTTTGCCTCATTGCTCTTTTTTAGTCTCCTTGGCTGGATCATAATTCTATGTCATGTCATTAAGGCTATGTCATGGTTTATTTTTTCCTTTATGCTTTCTCTATCAACTGCTTGATCACCTCTCATGGCTTCATTATCACCTCTATGCAGATGACTTTCAAATATAACTCTCCATCATTAGTCTTTTCTGAGCTCCAGGATTATATTACTGTCTATTTTCGTTCAGTCATTTTCCGGTCATGTTCAATTCTTCATGACCCCATTTGGGGTTTTCTTCACAAACGTACTGGAGTGGTTTGCCATCTCCAGCTCATTTTACAGATAAAGAAACTGAGGCAAATGAGATAAAGTGACTTGTCCAAGGCCACACAGCTAGTAAGTGTCTAAGGCCGTATTTGAACTCATGAAAGTGAGTCTTCCTGATTCAAAGCCCAGTGCTCCATCTTCCATGCGACCTAGCTGCCTTTACTGCCTACTAGACATTTCTAACTGATGTCCCATAGACATACCAAACTCAAAATGTCCAATACATTACTGATCATCCCCCCACACTCATCTCCCTTTTAAACTATTTTTGTCAGAAGCACCCCATCTTTCAAGTCACTTGGGTTTACAACTTTGTAGATATAAATTTTTCACTCTCCTTCACTCCAGTTGCAAAGAATTATTGATTCTATTTCCAGAATGTGTCTTAGACACATCTTTTCTCTATTCACCGAGCTGTCACTGTAATGTAGGACTTCGTTGCATTTCTGCTGTACTATTCACTTAACTCTTAAGTGTTCTCCCTGCCTACAGTGTCTTCTCTCCCTAAACCATCATCTGCATAGCTTTGAAAGTGATATTCCTGTGCCATAGGTCTGAATATGTCATTTCTCTGATCACCAAAATATCCAGTATCTCCTTATTGCTTCTAGGATAAAATACAAAGTCCTCTGTTTGGTATTTACTAGTCTGGCTTCATGGTCTAGACCTACTGAAAAATCAAAGACCCAGAATCTTGTAGAGTGTCAAAACTGTTCGGGCTTGTCTGCCTTGCTCATAGAGTCAACCTGAGATATTTTGCTGTCTGCCACAAATTGATTGTTAAGTGCAGCACCTTGGTTAGTGTATTTTGGGCTGGTCATGTTTGTATTCTCCAGAAGAAGTCAGGCTGATGAATTTTGTACTTCTCTGGATTAAAGGGAACTGTTACTCAAACAAAGAAGTAATGCTTTCTCAGTGATCTTTTAGGGGGACTACAAGTTAAAATAGTTGTTAATACTTCATCAGTTTGAGAAGAGGATTTGTCCAGCTAGAAAACACTGAGGATTAGAAGAGAAATCATCAGAGAAACAGGTTTGTATGTTATAAATGTTTCTGAATTTACAGAAAACATCAAAACGTGCAGCTCAAAGATGTGTTCCAAGCACATTGATTTTCCTCCCTTATGTGCTTCCCCACCAGGCTTCTGTGTGTACTCTCTCTCTCTGATACTCAGTATATTGGTCATAGATTGTAACCCAGGTTTATGTGAATATTATGATATATTTATCATTAGATGATTATTAGCAATTCATTATGGCTATCATAAGTATTATTATTATTTCATTTATATTATTGGTAAATGCTTCTATTTAAGATCTAAAATGTTATCATTATGAGTAGCTGATTTGTGTAAATGGAAAACTATGGCAGGGACTCAGGGGCTAAAATGGTGAGTAGGTAGAATATATTCTCACCAAAGGGCTACTTCTAAGACATGAGAATGTTTGTGTGCAATTGTATTGTGGTTGTCCTTCTCTGGGAATCCAGACCTGCCAAATTTAGAATAGCTTGGGGTGAATGAGCCAACCTCCTTCACTTCCATAGTGGGTGGCCCATGTCCCATATGAGGGGAGAAATTGTGTTTGTGGGTTCACAACAGAGGATTTTTCAAAGTTCAATTCAAGCTTCTGATGTAAGACAGCTTTCTCAATCATTTCATATGCTAACGTTTCTGAAATTCTTTTGTATTTATCTATATGTACATATTTTCTCTCTTACAGACTGTAAGCTCCCTGAAGGCAAGGAAATTTTTTTTTCCATCTCCAGAAACTAGCACAGTGCTTGTCACTTAGTAGATACTTAATAAGTACTTGATTAATTGATATGTGAACCATGGACCTCTTCATTCATATATAGTTTTTAGATTCTTCTACTTCTCCTTTGCTCATGTTAGTCAGTTTGTTTCCTTCAGAACCTACATGATGTTTCATCTCTATGTTTCCCAGTAAAGAAGGGATCCTTAGTGGGGAACTATCTATGCATGTTTGTGAGTAGCATGAGACAGATTAGGAACTGTCCTTATTCAGTCAGATTGGGAGTAGGATTCTCTACTAATGAAAATCAGTCGGAGGCAAGACTAGTTTCTTTCACCTCTGAGAGTAAACCTTTGAAGTGTCCCCTATCTTTACTCAAGCACATAAGGACTTAAGGAAAAGGAAGGGTCATTACACAATTGCAATGAAGCTCATTATGAGCAGGGAAATGGCATAATGAAAAATGGGATATAATTGAAGTATTAAAATATCAGTTAAAAAGAGGCTGCAATTTTCACAATTGGTACAGATAACAATACTGGGGAGCTCAAATGTATGAATGTACTGAGAAGAGAGACTAATACTTCAAGTTTAGAGAAATGGAACCAATGGTACCTTATAGATACCTCTTACTAAGAGTTCTTTAAAGTAGAAACATCTTGAGCACTACTTTTCCAAAGATTAGAGCCCCTAAATCAAAGGCCTTTACTATAGTCCTATGGCATTAGTTTCTAGGATATCTGGATATGGGCTATCAACAATACATTAAGTAGGAAAATTAAGCAAATATAGTTCTGCCACAGACTGGTGGGACTTCTGACATCTGTAAGTCAACCGAATCCAATATGTTGGATGGGAGGTAAGATGCGACAATTGCATCCACAAACTCACATCATTTCTGGAGAATATCCAATTTTTTGCACTTTATATATTGGTGCTGAACATCTGATTGTGGTCCAAATTTATGGTTCAGTTTGATTCATGGACAGTCTGTCAAATCCAGTTTAAGATATATTGAAATGGATTTTCTCATTTACCCAGACTCTAAGAAAGCTTTATTTAAACCTATGTAGACTTTCCAACAGTGAAACAAATCCACAGCCTCCTTGGAAAATCAATATAGTACTCATACTCTCACAAAATTCTTCCACTGTTGGATTGATACCTCCTTGAGAAAAGAAGGTATTTGCCTAGTGGATTCATGTGTGTGTGTATATGAGAGAGAGTTTTGAAGAACAAGAGAGATTTTTGTAGACTTGCACAAACAGTTGTTTTTTTCCGAGGTCCAAGAGCCTTTAGGGGAACATAGCTCTTCTAGGAACATTATTTTCCTCCATCCTCTGGTCTAACACTTCTTATATCAAACCTAAGTCTCCCTAATAAAATTTAAGACTATTTCCTGTTTTCTGCACTCATTAGGGAGGGAGAACAGCTGGCCAGCATTCTCTATGTAATAACCCTCTTTATATTCACTATAGTTATTAAATTCTTCCAAAGCTCTTCTTTTTCTGTTCTAAGTATTCATAATTTCTAAAGCCTGTTCTTTTAGACATTATTTTTTCTCCCTCCTGTTTCATCAGCTTTCTATGACTATGCCAGTCAGATCTTCTAAATTTTTTTGGTAACATTTCCCTCTGCCTCTGTTGACAATTTTAAATCATGAAAAGCCCTGTGGATATTTTCTTTGGATCTATATTAGATTAAAGGTGCTTTCTTTTTCCATTTTTTTTCTCAGGGTAGGGGGAAGGGGAATCACTGTTTATGGGCTGAATAAGCACTAATAAAATTCTTTTTTAGTAGACAATATATTGGTGCTAAAATCATGGAAAGCTTTTTTTTTTCTTTAAAGCTTTTCTTCCCTATATTTTGTAAGTACAGGAGTCTAGGACTTGAAAGACTAGATTCTAGAGCAATCTTTTTATAGCTCTCCTTCATGACAGAGCCTTTAGTCATAGAAATGATATTTCTTGACTCTTTGACAATGTCAACACGTCACTAAAACAACTAGTTAACAAGTCAGGAACTCAATCAACTGTTTTTCTCCTCTAGTAGACAAACATTTTGATTTTTCACTGTTTTGTAGTTACAACCTTAGTCAATTTGAAATGCATATTAAAACTTATAGCTAGATCTGAGCAAGTTGTTTCCCCTTATTGATTGGTCCCCCTTAAGGTCTCAGAGCAGATAAAATACACAGTCTGCAAGCTTCAATCCTCTTCCATAAGTTTTTTTTTTTTTTTGCTGTTGGTGACTCATACTTCAGGGAAACCTGGTTTCATTAGTGTCAGTAGAATGCCTCTACCCCACTCTTGGTGGTTTTGATGAGTCAGCCAGTGAATAAATATTTATTAAGCACTTAGCAAATTCCAGGCACTGTACTAAGCTTTGGCAACATAAAAAGAGGCAAAACACAGTTCCTGCCTTCAAGGAGCTCACAATATAATGGGGGAGACAAGCAAACAAATAGGTATGAACAAGCTGTATACAAGATAGGTAGGAAATAATTAATAGAAAGAAGGCATTAGGATTAAGATGGGTAAAAGAAGGATTCCTACAGAAGGTAGGATTTTAGTTGGAACTTGAAGGAATCCAGGGGAGTCAGTATGCAGAAATGAAGAGGAAGAATATTCCCAGCATGGGGGACCAGTGTCACTGGATTGAATAGTACCTGTTGGGGAGTAGGGTGTAAAGAAACAGAAAAGGGTCAGGACTAGGTTATGAAGGACTTTGAATGTCAAAAATAAGATTTTATATTTGATACTGGAGGTGATAAGAAGCTATTAAAGTTTATTGAGGTGTGTGTGTGTGTGTGTGTGTGTGTGTGTGTAAGACAGGATTGAACCTATGCTTTAGGAAATCACTTTGATGGCTGAATGGAAAATGGAGTGGGGAGAGAGTCGTGGCAGGCAGAAATACCAACAGGGTACTGCACTAGTACAAATATGAGATGAAGAAGGCCTACACCACGGTGGTGGAAGTATTAGAGGAGAGAAGGGTGAATATTTAAGAGATGTTGCAAATGTGAATTTAACAGACCTTGGTAATAGATTGGATATGGAGCAGGGTAGGGCACAAGGCATTGAAAAGTCAAAGATGACTGGGGGCTTGGGAAGATGATGGTACCCTCTACAGTAACAGGAAGCTTTGGAAAGGGGGTGTGATTAGGGGAAAAGATAATGAATTCAGTTTTGGACATGTAATTGTGCTCCCCAAATTCTTGACCTGATGAATAATCTTTCTGAACTTACCTAGGCTACTCCACAGACAGACTACCTATCACCAAATCCATACGTCATGCCTTCTAGCTTGGTGGGATTTGCCTGAGCTCATGGTATTCAGGCTTGGCCTTTGGGAACCTGGTTGCCTTTCTGTGATACATGGAGACAAAAGTAAAGGATTTGGGTAAAGGAGTATGGTGGACTCATATCTCAAAATGTCAAAATTTCATTAAATTTATCTTCTCAGTGTACTTTCTCCATCGGCACATAACTTCCTATCCTTTGAAATCTTGTCAGTGTCCTTCTATACGTTGTAGAGAGCCAGAGGTTCTTAACTTGGGGTACCCTTGGAGGTCCTTGCATAGATTTTAGTGCATCTCTTTTAAAATATTTTGATTAATATCATTTCAATATAATTGGTTTCCTTTCATAATATTATATATTTTATGTATTTGAAACATTGCTCTGAAAAAGTCCATAGGATTCACCAGACTGACAAAAATGTTCATGATTAGAAAATGATGTTAGGAACATTTTCTAAAGAGGTCTACCTAATGCATGTGGTGTTGGAAGGACATTCAGATTCCCAAAGGCTAAGTCAGAATATCATGAGCTTGGGCAGATCCCACGAAATTGGAGGGCTTGATTTGTGGGCTTAGTGATAGGCAGTCTGTCTGTTGTCTATGGAGCAGCCTAGCTAAGTTCAGAAAAGCTATTTATCAGATTAGTCTTCAGGTTCCCATTTATGAAACACTATGTGCAAGGCACAACATTGAGCATGGTCTACATAGTCTACATTTGAATGAGACCTATCCAATACAGGAAAGTTCATTTGTAGGGCAAATGATGCATAATGGGGGAAAGGCCCCATGGTCTGGTAATTAATTCCAATATAGAGTTAAGTAAGGCTGATATACAAACACATTTTCTTTAGTGTCATTTCAATTAGTGTCAATTCAATTTTTTATGTTGAACAATTTGACAATGACAAGGACATGGTGGCAAGAAATCTTTTTTCGTAATCCAAAGTATATTTCAATATTGGAAGAACATTTTAACCAGTGAAATAAAACAATTCATTGTGGCAAAACCAAAACAAAACAAAAAACGAAAATCCATAAATAGCAGCAGCAAGAAAACCCACACGATTCTTCATGTTGTCACTCTCATTGCTGTTTTTGTGAAATGGTGGATATGACAAGCTTACCAGAACAAGAATCCATTTAACACTCATAGACTTGTGCTTTATTGTTGTTTTCTTGTTTGTTTTCCTTATCAAAGGAAAGAGTTCAAATCCTTTTTACTGCTTCTCGGAGTGAAATGAAACAATGTGCTTCAGGAAATATTGAGTGTATACATTGCCATGCTTGCCTTAGGCAGAAACACATCCTAGATTTCATTTACAGCCCTTCATCTGGAAGTTTATTGGCATTTTTTGGTTTGTTTTTCCTATGAGTTTCTAGATCTATTTCTCAGGAATGTAAGGAGGAAGCATATTTCATAAAATTGCTGAACAGAATGGAAATGCTTTTTGGCTAGCTTGCAGAGAAACTGCCTTTTGACAACACACAGATTTGTCCTCATACTTTGTTCTCCTTGGTAAATTGTTGCTGTGGAGGTGCCGTAAGTCAAATTAATTCAAAGAGTCAGATACTGACCTAAGACACTGATATGGCATTATTACTACTTAGGAATTTTGAGCCCAAGGAAAGTTGGTGGTAATTGTCTTTGATCAACATTATATAAAATCCTACTCATATTACTGAAAATGCAGTAATAGCTCAGAACTTTGCACAATAGGTATCCAGTTTTAATTAAGGGAGAAAGGCTACCCAGTAAGGCAGCACATGATTGAATATACTTGTCTGTCTTCTTTTTTGTTCTTGGGTAAAAAGATTATAAAAAAGCAAAAAAAGGACATTTTGCTTTAAAGATAAACATCTCATATACTTAGCATAGTATGTTACACACAGCAGGCATTTAAAATGGATGGTGAATGAACAGCCTAAGGGATGTCCATTGACTATTTCTGAACAGTATGTTACCATTTCAGTGTTCATTAACAGTATCACAATCAGAGGTTGGCAATACCTGATATATATATATCAGAACAAGAAACATGAAGATTCTGCTAGTCACAGTGGCCCCAGGAGTGATATATGTGTGTTGGTCAACACTATCACCTCACCTTTCATCCTTCCTTTCTTCTCTCCCTCCTTTCTTATTACCCCTCCTTTTATTCTTTCATACAGGAAAGACCATTAACATTGATTTCACCACCATCTCTAATGGTTCTACCTCCATCCAGTACTCTGAAATTCCTCTCTACGAGCACAACCTTCCATCTTTCCATCTTTCCCACTACTTCAATCCTTAACTTATCTCATCAAAACCAGTAATTTCAGTCTCCCTTCCATCCTTCCAGTCTATCATCCTTACTCTGGCTTAATTTTCTTCCCTCTATAGTTAACCAGTTAAACTATATATACTGTTCTATATCCTTTTAAAAATATTTTAAATAGTATTTTATTTTCCCCCATTACACACCAAGAAAATTTTTAGTATTCATTTTTTACAAGATTTTCATTTCCAAATTTTTTTTCTCTCCCTTTCCCCCTCCCTCCTGAAAATGGTAGGCAGTCTGATATAGTTTATACATATGCTATCATGTAAAACATATTGCCATATTCATCACAGTTGTGAAAGAAGAAACAGATCAAGAGAAAAAAACCCGAGAAAGAATAAAGTAAGT
Source organism: Trichosurus vulpecula (assembly GCF_011100635.1). Taxonomy (NCBI): domain Eukaryota; kingdom Metazoa; phylum Chordata; class Mammalia; order Diprotodontia; family Phalangeridae; genus Trichosurus; species Trichosurus vulpecula. The sequence goes on along the minus strand of NC_050574.1, from coordinate 161,390,518 downwards.
GAAAAAAATATATTTCGATATGCATTCAGAATCCATTGGTTCTTTTTCAGGATATGGATAGCATTTTCCTTCATGAGTCCTTTATACTTGTCTTGTTTCATTGTTCTGCTGAGAAGAGCCAAGTCATTCATAGTCATTCCCATGATGTTGCTGATACTGTGTACAATGTTTTCCCATTCTGTTCATTTCACTTTTGCATCAGTTTGTACATGTCTTTCCAAGTTTGTCTGAAATTTGCCTGTTTATCATGTCTTATTGAACTATTCCATTACATTCATATACCACAGCTAGTTCAGCCATTCCCCACTTGATAGTATCCCCTCAGTCTCCAATATTTTGCCACCATGAGAAAGGCTCCTATAAATATTTTTTGCATATATAGGTCCTTTTCTCTTTTTTTTATCTCTTTGAGATACAGACTTAGTAGTAGTACTGCTGGATCAAACTGTATGTATAGTTTGGTTGCCATTTGGGCATAGTTCCAAATTGCTCTCCAGAATAGTTGGATCAGCTCACAAATCCTCAAACAGTGCATTAGTGTCCCAATTTTCCCACATCTTCTCTAACATTTATTATTTTCCTTTTTTTATATTAGCCAATCTGATAGGTGTGAGGTGGTATTTCAGAGTTGTTTTAATTTGCATTTTCTAATCAAAAGCTATTTAAGCACTTCTTCATATGCCTATATATATATCTTTGATTTCTGCGTCTGAAAACTGCTTGTTCATATCCTTTCACCAATTGGGGAATGGCTTGCATTTTCATAAATTTGACTCAGTTCTCTATATATTTGAGAAATGAGGCCTTTGTCAGGGACACTTGCTGTAAAGATTGTTTCCCAGCTTTCTGCTTTCCTTCTTATCTTGGTTGTGTTTGATTTTGTTTGTACAAAGGCTTTTCAATTTAATATGATCAAAACGATCTATTCTACATTTCATAATACTCTCTATCTCTTGCTTGGTCATGAATTCTTCCCCTCACTATAATTTGACAAATAGACTATTCCTTGCTCTTCTAACTTGAATCACTTAATTGTCTATGGTACCTTTTAGCAAGATGTAGTTTCCTTTCTTATCTCTTTTAAATAGGCCTATTTTTACTTTCACTTTGTATAAGACCAGGATTGCTACCCCTGATTTTTAATTTTTTTACTTCAGCTGAAGCATAATATATTCTGCTCCAACCCATTATGTTTACTCTGTGCATGTCTTTCTGCTTCAAGTGTGTTTCTTTTAAGCAACATATTGTGTGATTCTGATTTTTGATCTATTCTGCTATCTGCTTCCATTTCATGGGAGAGTTCCTCTCATTCACATTCACAGTTATGATTACTCACTGTGTATTTCCCTCCATCCTATTCTCCTCCTGTATGTCTTCTCTTTCCTTTCACCCTTTCCCACCTCACCAGTGTTTTGCTTCTGTCTACCACCTCCTCTTATCTTCCCTCCCTTCTGTCAGTCCCCACCCCACTCCCCTTAACATAATCTCTTTCCTTCCTACTTCCCTGTTAGGTAAGAACAATTTCTATATTCAACTGACTAAGTATATTATTCTTTCTTTAAGCCAACACTGATAAGAGTAAAGTTCGAGCAATGCCTATTGCCCATCCTCCCATATTCCCTCCACTGTAATAGGTCTTTCTTGCCTCTTCATGTGAGCTAATTTACCCCATTCTACCTCTCCCTTCCTTCTGCACCAATTGTATTCCTCTTTCTCATCTCTTAATTTTTTGTGTCATTCCCTCAAATTAACCTTATACCCATACCCCTGTCTATATATATTCTTTCTATCTGTACTTAGTGACACAATTTTAAAGATTTTATTCATTTTGAGTTTACAACATTCAGTTCCACAAGCTTTTGAGTTCCAAATTTTCTCTCCCTCCCACCCATTCCCTTCTCCCCTCCCCAAGATGGCATGCAAGTCAATATAGGGTCTACATGTACATTCACATTAAACATATTTTCACATTAGTCATGTTGCAAAGAAGAATTACAACCAATGGAATGAACCATGAGAAAGAAGAAACAGAACAAAAAAGAGAGAGAGCAAATGGTATGCTTCAATCTGCATTCAGACTCCGTAATTCTTTCTCTGGATGTGGATAGCATTTTCCATTGTAAGTCTTTTGGAGTTGTCTTAGAACCTTTCATTGCTGAGAAGAGCCAAGTCTATCAAAGTTAGTCATTGCACAATGTGGCTGTCACTGTGTACAATGTTCTCCTGGTTCTGCTCCCCTCACTCAGCAAGTGATATAATTTTTTTTAGAATTACAAGTATCATCTTCCCATCTAGGGATACAAACAGTTTAGCTTTATTGAACCCCTTGTTTTCTTTTCCCTTTTTACCTTTTTATGCTTCTCTTGGGTCTTGACATTGGAGGTCAAAATTTTGGTTTAGTTCTGGTCTTCTCCTAATGAAGGCTTGAAATCCTTCTATTTTTGTTGAATAACCATTTTTTTTCCTTGATGTATTGTGCTTAATTTTGCCAGGTAGGTGATACTTACTTAATTGTAGTCCTAGCTCATTTGCTTTCCAGAATATCGTGTTCCATGACCTCTGATCTTTTAATGTCACAGCTGCCAAGTCCTGTGTGATCCTGGTTGTGATTCCCTGATGTTTGAATTGTTTCTTTTTGGCCACTTGTAGCATTTTTTCCTTGACCTGATAGTTCTGAAATTTGGCTATAATGTTCCTTGGGTTTTTTATTTTGGGATCTCTTTCCTGATGTGATTGGAGGATTCTTTCAATGCCTATTCTGCCCTGGGTTCCAGGGTATCAGGACAGTTTTTTTTTTTGGAGATAATTTCTTGAAAGACACTGTCAAGGTCCTCCTTTTAATTATGGCTTTCAGGTAGTCTAGTGATTCTGATGTCTCTTCTGAATCTATTTTCCAGGTCAGTTGTTTTTATCATGAGGTATTTTACATTTTCTTCCATTGTTTCATTCTTTTGAATTCGTTTGATTGGTTCTTGATATCCCATGGTTTCATTAGCTTCCACCTGCCCAATTCTAACTTTTAAGGTGTTGTTTTCCTCAATTAGCTTTTATACGTTCTTTTCTATTTGATCAATTGTACTCTTTAAGAAGTTGTTTTCTTTAGTGGATTTTTGTATCTCCTTTTCCATTTGGCCAGTTCTACTTTTTAAGCAGTTTTCCAGGCTATTGACTACTTTTTTGTAATTCTCTGGCATCGCTCTCATTTCTTTTTCCATTTTTTTCTTCTGCCTCTCTTACATGATTTTCTTTGGAGGGAGGAAGGCAGGGCAATTGGGGTTAAATGACTTGCCTAGGGTCATGCAGCTAGTAAGTGTGTCCAGTGTCTGAGGCTAGATTTAAACTCAGGCCCTCTTGATTCCAGGGCTGATGCTCTTACTCACTGCACCACCTAACTGCTCCTCTTATATGATTTTTAATCTTCTTTTTGAGCTCTTCCATTAGATCTTTCTGGGCCTAAGACCATTTCCCATTTTTCTTTGGGGGTTTTACCCATAGGTGTTTTGATATTGTTGTCCTCTTCTGAGTTTGTATCTTGGTCTTCCCTGTTGCCACAATAACTTTCTATCATCATATTCTCTTTTTTTCTTGTTTTTTGCTCATTTTTTTGGGGGGGGACCTTTTCTTTTCTTTTAAAATTGGGCTCAGCATCTGGGGAGAAGGGGCACTGTCTTACCTTTCTTATGCTAACAATTGCAGGCTTTGGCTGTTTACCTGGTGTTGTGCTGATGTTGCCCTGAGGCTCATGGGGGACCCTCATGTCTGGTGCTGTGCTGAGGGGGTGGGATGGAGTTGGCTGGCACTGCTGGAGGCTGTAGGGGTTGGCAGCTTAGTTGGTGCTGACCTGGGATCCTAGTGGTGGTGTCTGACATATACTAAGGCCCACTGGGATATTTCTGCATCTCCCCATAGCTACACTGAAACATGTGGCAATGTGGCCTCTGGATGCTAACAGTTTGCCTGCGGCTATGCTGAGGAATGGCAGGGTTGGTGCTGGCTGGTGCCTGCCTCTTTTTTATAACCTTTAATGCCCTACCTTCTTGTCTCCACACTGCCTGGGCTTTGCTGAAATCCAACTCTGAGTTATTCCCACCATCCACTTTTTCCATTCTTACTCTTATGCTGTTGAATGCAGCTAAAGAAAATCAAAGAGCTGTGGCATTACAAATTTACATTTTATATTCTCATCTGTTCTCTTAGCACTCTCAGTAATACTCTTATTTCTTGACTGACATTCTCCACATTGGTTATTCCAAACCTCCTCTTCACTCTTCAAGCCATTCATTGATACCTTCTATTATGCTCACCAGAGGCTTTGATTCATATTTTACCAAGAAAATTGAGGCGATCTGTTGTGAACAACATTTTCCCCAATTTTATGGTTTCATATTCTACAATAGTATCCCTCATTCTCCCTCTGTTGATTCTGAAGATGACCTCCTTGCCAAGACCAACCTCTCTACTTGTGACCTTAATACTATGTACCTTCACCTCTTCTAGGAATTTTTTCACTTCTTGACTTTTCTGGGGCCAATCCTATAAATTGGCTAGCTCTTTCTAGGAATTTTGTCCATAATTGTAACTACTTTGCATATGTGTAATGCTTTAATGGTTATAAAGTGTGTAACATATGTCTTATCTGGCTTAATCTTGATACCAACCCTGTGGGGGAGGTACAAGTGCAAGTTTGATTATTCCTGTTTTACAGATGATGAAAATGTTCAATCAAATCAAATTTAGGGGGCAGCTAGGTGGCGCAGTGAGTAGAGTACTGGCCTTGGGGTCAGGAGGACCTGAGTTCAAATTTGGCCTCAGACACTTGACACACTTATTAGCTGTGTGACCTTGGGCAAGTCACCTAACCCCAATTACCCTGCCTTCCCCCCTCCAAAAAAAATAACAACAACAAAAAATCAAATTTAATTGCCTTGTCTTAAGTTACTGAACTAGCAAGTGTCAAATCTTGGATTCAACCTCAGGTCTTCTACCTCCAAATTGAGTTCATTTTCCATTGTACCCCTTGTTCCATAACTTTGTCCTAAGCATCATACTTGATGTGGCTTTTCAAAGATGAAAATCTTGGGAATGTTTGCATGATATTGATTGGAAATTCCAAATTTAATCCAGAATTGAATTAACTTTTAGGAATCCTTGGATTAAGAAGGAACTTGAACAAAACTAGATGGACCCAAATCATTGTTCAAGTATGGACTTGAGATAAACTTTCAGAGAAAAGAGATACAATAAAGTTTACTAAGATAAATCAGAAGAGCTACGTACATGTTGTCTTGGTCAAATCACTATTCTTTGTCCCAGTTTCTTCATCTGGAAAATTCTCATTAGACTAGATCATCTTTAAGGTCCCCTTTAACTCTAAATCCTATGAATCTAGGTCCTATAACCTAAATCTAGCCCCCTATTGTGGTATAAACTAATCATGTTACCATGGCTATATCTTTCTGGTCTTTAGATTACTCACTTGTAGAATGGTAGTTGGACTGGATATACTTATAAAGTTCTTCCTTTGATACTTGATTAGATCTATGATCCTTACTGGTTTCTTCCATCAGTTCACATCATACTCACTCCCTGCAAATTTTGTCCATGTTCCTGTAAAGTTCTTCCACAGAGGATCTATTTAATACACTGGAAACCATTCTTTAGTTCAAGTTCTTAACATTTTTTATGTGTTATAGACTCCTTTGGAAGCCTGATGAAGCCTATGGACCCCTTATCAGAATAATACTTTTAAATAATTAAAGTAAAATATATAGGATTAGAAATGAAATCAATTATATTGTAATATACCCATCAAAATATTTTAAAAAACCCCTCATTGATCCAAGGTTAAGAACCCCTGTTCTGGGTCTTTTTATAGTAAGTGTACAAATGAAGGCACAGAGCTTTGAGTCTGGAATAAGAAAAGATCTAATTTCAAATCCAGCCTCACTTACTAGCTGTGTAACCTTGAGCAATTCACTTAACCTCAGTTTTCTCATCTTGCCTCCTAGGATTGTTGTGATGATCAAATGAAATAAGAATTGTGAAGTGCTAAGTACAGGGCCTAGCACATAGTAAACATTATATGTGTTAGTTATTATTATTCCAAATTTGTGGGGAAAAAACAGCTTTACACACCTCACTGAGTGCCTTAGGGGACTTAATACAGCTACCTTCAAAGTCATCATACAACTTTTTTTTTTTAGTAAATCCCCTTTAAGAGTTTATTAGCATCTTGTATGCTACACTAATCTTTTATCACCTTGACATTTCAAAAAGGTGGACTCAATGTATTTGTAAAGACTGATTTATTGTGTGAAACTTGTATTCCTTGCAAAGTTATGATTTTTGCTTGTAATGTAGATGTAGGCATTTGAAATCCACCAACACAACTTTTAATTAGCTAATTAGTCAGAGGGTGATACAGCAAAACAATCCTTTTCCTCTTCTATGGTGAACAAATTCTCTAGAAACAGTTGCATAACACAAACCAAGTCATTTAATTAACTAAGTAGCTATGGTAACTAAAGATTCTACAGGTAGCTAATCTCTTATAATATATCCATAACTTCTCTTGTCCTTGTTAAATAGGCAATTAGAATGCATAGATTTTTGCTTTCCTTTTATTCCATTGCAACTTTCTGTTACTCTTTCTTCTGTTGCTAAAAATCCCAGACTTAGTACCTTTTCAATAGCTATAAAGCAGGAAATGAAGGTTAAGTTCTATTATTTTCTAGCTCATATAAAGTAGATTTTCTACGTTTGTGTGTGTGTGTGTGTGTGTGTGTCTCAGATGCTAGGGCTCTTGTGATGTATTGCGGATAATGGATTTCTTTTTATATTACATAGTCAAAGTTATGATGCTGATTTTCTCTCTTGTACTTTTTTTAGGTCAAGGATAATTATAACTAGAGATTCAAAAGTTCCTGAAAAAATTTGTACAATCAAGACCTTAAGGAAATCCAGTGTGTTTTCATATGGCGTAGATTTTCTGTTCATTCACTATTTTTGAATTACTGTTGAGTACACAATTACTGGCACACATTTCTGTTGAAAGTAGGAATGAAAGCTATGACAAAGATGTTAGTGCTTTAGGAATGAGTTATATAATCATTCCCTGCAGTAAACTACCTAAATCATTATATACCAGAAGTGGCCTTTAGCCAAAACTTTGGATTCTAAGTAATAGCATACACTTACCTCCATTCAAATTCTGTCATAATACCTGCTTAATGAGTTCAGGTGATCCTAGGATCATGAAAGCTATGCCAGCCAGGGACAAGCTCTGGTGATGTCCAGATTTTACCTCTGGGGCCAGAGGTGGGTTATCATCTGAAGAACAATCTAAGTTCAGATATAATTCACCTCCAGAATAGTATTGTTATTGTTTGCCCTTCATTCTAGAAGAGGACCAATGACAACATGGAGGTGATGTCATGACTTGCAAGTGAATTGGATTTAAGTGAGAGAGCTGAGCAAAGTCACCAGCCTCACTCTTCCCTCCAGAGCCATCTGGGTCCAGCAGTGAGATATAGATCAGGATGACTGGAGATGGCCCTGGATGCAGAGGGATAACTTGGACTTTTTAAACTAAGGTCTTTCCCAGGTCTCAGTTTGACTAAGGCAATGCCCATTCAGTGATTAGAGCTCTGCAAAAAATGAAGCAAAGACTGGCCTCTTGTACCTTGTTAAAAAAAATAAATCTGGGACGAGAAGATCCTATAGGTTTCTGGCCAAAACAGAAACAATTGCTATTTATGTTCACTCTGAGCCATCAGGGCCCAAAGTAGGGCTTGGGCTGAGACCTATTGTTGACTAGTCAATGAGAGACAGACATGGTCCTGGCTATCAGGGAAGGAATGTTTTGGCCTGGAGAACTGATTAGTATCATCTCGGGGGAGAAACTAGCCATGCTGATGAAGTCAGAGATCTGTTGGAGAGAAAAAGGGAAATTGCTTGAGCAACTCACTTACCCATATTCACAATAAGAGCTATTATTTATATAGCCTTTTAAGGTTTGCAAAGCACTTTGTGCATCTAATATTATTTGATGCTTTTAAAAGCAACCATGTGAGGTAGATGCCATTATTATCCCCATTTTAAAGATAAGGAAATTGGCTGACTGGTTAAATGACTTTCCTAGAATCACCTAAGTAAGTATCTATGGTGGGCTTTGAACTCAAATCCTGACTCCAAGTTCAATGTTCTACCATTGTGCTGCCTAGATGTAAGAAGAAATTGTGTTAATTCATTTCCAAAATCCATTTTTTAGCCCTAAGACTCCATGGTTTCTACTACGTGGCAGTACCCAATCCTTCACAGTACAATAATTAGGAAAAAAAAACAAAGGGAAGTCCCACTATAATATACCTGGGAAGTGAGAAATCCTAGAAACCAGCTAGTCCAACAAGATTCCCACGCATTACAGGTAGTCATACAGTCTCTGCTTAGAATCTTCTGCTGAGGGAAGCACTCTTCAGTTGGAGGCATGCAGAAGGTTGTTGTCCTTCGTTCTCGAAAAAGACCAAAAAGACATCACTATGCTAGAGTCCAGTTTTAACGTGTGTGACTGTGGCTGATCAGACTAACATGAGCTCGGAATGCTCTACCACAGTTCTGGCACAAATAGTCCCTGTGAACATTTGGGGTGGATTCTCTAAATTTGTGTATCCTGCATTTCCTTTGAGCTGTTTCAATTCTGCTTTGCTCATAGAGCACAGAACCTTCTCTGATACAGGCATATCATGCTGAGCGGTCCTGTGCCAATGTCTCCCATGTCACATAATCAATTCCAAAGTTCTTAAGAGAGACCATGAGAGTGTCCTTGCATCACTTCTTCTGACTACCATGTGAGTGCCTGCCCTGTGTGAGTTCTGCATAAAATAGTCTTTTTGGCAAGCATATGTTTTGCATTCAAACAATATGGTCAGCCCATCACAGTTGTGCTCTCTGAAGCAGAATCTGAATGCTTGGCAGTTCAGTTTGAGTAAGGACCTCAGTGTCTGGTACCTTATCCTGCCAGGTGATCTTCAGAATCTTCCTAATGATGGGGTGCTTGGGTGCTTGTACTTGGACCCTAATTCTAACATCACATTTCTCTTTTGTCTCTGCTTGGGAGCCTGTGCCTGGACCCCAATTCCAAAACCACATCCAATTCTAAAATCACTTCTTTCCATGGTCTCAAAAAACTGCCTGAGACAGTTCCTCTCCAGTTCAAGCGCAGCATGCCTTAGCAAAACACTTATCTCTCCTGCTGATACTGTGGCCAGATGCACCTGTAGAATTTATTGGACTCCCTGTGTCTGTGCTAATTGGCTGTGCACTGGGCCATAACACTATTTGCTATTTACTGACCTTACTGCTACGTATCTTAGACATAGTCAAATGTATACTCCCTTACGTTCATCTTGTCTAACAAGACATTTGATGAGAGCTACCTGGATATTCCCAGTCAGCCCTGACTGTTAGTTGACTTAGTGAAGTTTCATAGTCAAAACCACACCTCCAGGTTGCTCCCCACCTTGGGCATTTCCCAGTGAACTCTGGGTAAGACGTGTGTACAGTAGATGCAAAAAGTGCATGTTCCTTTAAGAACTGACCACCCCATAACCACTCCCTAATCCCACCCCAAAACACCTAATTGACATGTTTCACCCCTAAATCTCCCATAAAAACTCCCCCTGTAGCCCTGTAAGGTTACAGGTTCCCTAAGAACTCTTGCCCATTGTAAAGCGTAATAAATCTTTGTCACTTTGACTTAAAGAATGTTTGAGATTGTGAATTCATTCCAGATAGCCCCACCCCTCTCCAGTACTTGGGTCCTCGAGGGGCACTCCCCCTTAGTGCCCTCATCTGGGAACTCCAGTCTTGGGTTTCCTGGACCTTGGCTCCCTCAACCCTCAACACTAAGACAATTCAATTGGAAGTGATTCAGTTTGCTGGCATGGCACTGGTAGACTGTCCAGGTTTCACAGGCATACAACAGTGAGGTCAGCACAATGGCTCTGTAAACCTTCAGTTTGGTAGTCATGAAGAAAGTTATATAAGGAAAGAAGTCTTTTTCCTTTGTGTCAGTCTTTGGCAGATTGATTACTGGAAGCTGATATGTAGCTGAAATAAGACATATTTCATGAGCTCACTTGATCTTGGGAACCAAGGGAATCTAACTGTGCTAGTGTAACCAGAATGGACTTTGTTTTCTTTGAATGACTCAGCTTACCTCATTGAGCTTCCCTGGACACTGGGGCTTGCTCTTCTGGGGCAGGAAGCCCAGCGACCATGCCAGGAATCAGAGAACTTCCTGTGTGATGAGTCATGGGGCTGGCTGAAGGGAGGTGTGTTAACCTGGTCTACGCTGGGGGAGGGGCCAAGTCAAGAACCAATCGGCCCTGGTCGTTCAGGCGGCGCTTGATGATGTCAAAAACTCTATAAGAGGGGAGAGGACAGCTTGAAGATCCTCTCTTCCTTTTCTGGTTGGAGCCAGAGACTCCTACAGCCGAAGCTGAGCTGCTGGTAGCAGAGCTGACTGGAGACTAGTGGGTAATCTTCTTACCGTAGAGGGGAAGCATGTATACGATTTTGCCTTATACCATCTCGCTTTTCTGTGGCCTCCTGGTTACCCTTGTGAGGCAGACTTATTGGGCCTGGAAGCTTTTGATGAAAATATCAAAATGGGGATGCTGGTTTGTGGGCTTGTTACTGTGGAGTGTAAATACATGCTTTAGTTCTCCTGCCTTCTGCCTAGAGAATTCCTTATATCCTGCGGTTCCGGACCTTTTAGGTACATATGAGATTCTCTTTGAAAGCATAAATTCTGCCTTCCTAATATAGCTAGGTAAAGAATCTCTAAAGTCTGAGACAATTCCATGATGGAAATTTTCCTGAACTCTGTGATCTAGCCAAATTGGCTCTCTCTCTGTTCCTCAGACATAGCACTCCATCTCCCATCTCCATATCTTTGCACTCATTATTCCCCATGCCTGGCATTCACTCTGTCCCCACTACTGCCTCATAGGATTCATCTCCTCCATTAGGATGTACCTCAAACACCATCTTCTGCATGAAGGCTTTCATGACCCCTAAAACTTCTAGTGTTTCCTATTCCAAACTACCTTGTATTTAACTACTTTATATATATTTGTGTTATTTCCCTTTATATTTATGCTGTATATGTTTATTCATAAATTTGTCTCCCATATTAGAATAAAAGTTTCTTATGAATATGGATTGCTTCAGTTTTTGTAATTTTAGTCCCAGCATCTGACACTGTTCCTTGACCATAATAGGTACTTAATAATTGATACTTGTTGATTTACTGGGTTGATAAAACAAGATTAAGCCAGAGTGAGCTGGAGCAAATGTCCTAGTATATACAGTAGCAGGATAGCCTTGAAACCGATGATGGTAATCATGAAGTCTTGTGGTCCTGTCCTGCCAGCAGTTAAAAAGTTTGACATAGTGTCTTATTCCTTGTCAGACTGGATCCTTTAGAGGGATCAAATGATGATTTGGAAGTTTGTAAATCACTTGTATCAGAAGACTTTACCTATTAATATACTGCGGTTATGTGTGGGGGTATGTCTACCTTAACCATTTTTACTTTTCTATAGTATACATATTTAAGTAACCATATGATAGAATAAACAACTAAAATAATCTTTTGTCCCCAATGGGAAAAATGTCAATATGTTTTTATGAGTATGACAGGAAACATGAGATGGTAGCAATATTGTTGGATTTGTAGTCTGAAAGCATGGGTTCTAAGTCTGGGCCTATCCCATTGCTGCCTATATCATCTTGGACAAATAGCTTCACCTCTCTTGGCCTCAGTTCTCTCATCTCTACAGTGAGAGGTTTGGATTAATTACTCTCTAAGGTCCCATCCAACTCCAATATCCAGTGTGGTTTGGTGTCTATATATAGATGTCTTAAAGGGTTTAACCAAATCAATTTTCAACAAGTTAACTACCTAGTAGATATGTAGCACAGAACAAGAAAAACCATTCTTTCTGCTTCCAAAACTTTCTCTCTGATGAAAGAATGCTTACATGAAACACTGGAATCTTTCCACACCTGGCCACACATATATCCCACCCCCACCCAGATATTTATAGGGCATAGACAAGTTGTGGCCAACACAACACCAAATTCTTTTTAAAACAACAACAACAAACTATACTTAAAATTAAGACTTCATTACTGTGGGCATATTCAAAGTAATTCAATGGTCATTTATTGATCACCTACTCTGTACAACTCACAGTGTTAAATGCTAAAGGGGACAGTAAAGGGCATTATTACAGTATGAGAATCATGAAATCTCAGATTTGGAAGATATTTCCTAGTTCTTAACTAGAAAGGCCCTCTGGGCTCAATCAGAATAAATGTAATCCCTCTTTCCCAGGCCCCTTTTTAGGCCTTTGAATAATTAAAGATAATTATTGCATCACTCTCAAATCTTCTCTTCTCTGAGATATATCATAGGCTCATAGATTTAGACCTGGAAATGACCTTAAAAGTCATCTAATCCAAGTCCTTCATTTTGTAGAGGACAGAACTGAGGGTCAGGGAGGTTAAATGGCTTGCTTACTGTCAAATAGGTTGTAAGAAGCATTGGAATTCAAATTGAGCACCTATGCCTACAAAACCTGTTTTTTTTCCCACTACACCATGATGCCTGTATAACTCCTTCAACTGATTCTCATCTGTCATGATTTCCAATCCCCTAATTCCAGTTTCCTTCCTCACTATAGGCCTCAATTCATCAATGTCCTTCTTAAAATGTGGTAGCCAGAACTCAATACAATGCTCTCTATTTGTTCTGACCAGAGAACTATATCAGGATGACAAGGTGGGGGGGTCCTAAAGAACTAGACTCAAATTTATGCTTTCTTCACCTTTAGGAGTGCTCTGGTGTTTTATGAAGGGATATGTTTGAATCTCATTTCTGATAACTTCTTCCTAATTTTTTTTAAAGAGGCAGAATGACAGAGTGGATAAGATATTGAACTTCAAATCAGGAAGATCTGGGTTTAATTCCCACCTTAGATACTTATTAGCCATGCTCTCCTGGGCAAGCCAGAAAACTTCTCTGGGTCTCAGTTTCCTCATCTGTAAAATTAGGGGGGTTGGACTTGATGGAATTTAAGTTCCCATCCAACTATGATCTCATTATCTTGCAAGTACAATGGGACTATCACCTCCCTTGTTGTGGACATTACATCTTGAGGAGAGAAAAATTAGTCCTTGTTCTTGAGGAACTTGCTATAATGTGAAGTAAAAATCTATTCCTCTAACATGTACCAGTTTTAAATATATTTTAGTCAATGACACTTTGGCTATTGAATAGTCCATGTCTGTATATGATCAGGGCAACCCAACCTTTCTATTTCTACCAAAAGCTCCAGAACAATGTTTTATATGCATCTATAATTTTAAACTTTTTGCGCATGATACCTTTGAGAACCATTTAAATGCCATAGTGAGAATCATGTATAAAAGAGAACAAAACATAATATGAACAGAACAATGAGATACTCCCATTCCTGATAAGTATCATCTAAAATTAGACAAAGCAGATGTTTTAGGCATTAATGTACATCCTCCTATCCCCAAAATTTGTTTACTGGAAACCTGTTTCAGGCAGTTCATCCTTAGTCATCGTCACTACTGCAAAATATACTCATTTTCATATTTTTGGTCCTCTGAGTTTATAAGATAAAGACTTCTCTTTAACATTGTCTTCTCACCATGTACCTCTGTCCTCCATGCCAACATTATTGCCTTGGTAATGATATTGCCTTGGTAGATGGAGTGATATGATTATCCCAGACCACTTCTCTCCCATGCATAATTCAAATATGTGGATTTGGGGAAATATAAATTCTATCTGGGACCAGAGGAATTGAAATGGAATTGAGTTCAGTTGTAGATATGTTATTGTTCAGTGATAATCACAGGATCATAGACCTCGATGAGGAAAGGACCTTAGATGTAATCTAATCCAAACCCCTCTCCTGAATCAGCTCTTGGCTCTCTCCAGGGGTGGGGAACCTGAGGCCTCAAGGATACATGTGGCCCTCTAGGCACTCAAGTGTGGCCCTTTGAGTGAATCCATACTTCAAAAAACAAATTCCCTTAATAAAAGGATCTATTCTGTAAAACTTGGACTCAGTCAAAAGGCCATATCCAAGGACCTAGCAGGCCACATGTGGCCTCAAGGCCACTGGTTCCTCACCCGCACATCTTCTAGATTTTCCAGCATTCCCCAGCAGGCTTCTTACTTGGTAAAATGTTTTTTCCTTCCTGGCCTTCTCACCCTGAAAGATCTCTTTGGCCCTGTGGCCCCCTTCTCTGATTGATGAGTTCCTTTGAACCTCCATTTAAGAAGGGTCTTAAGACAGCCATACTCACTTATTCATTGGAGCTCTAGCAACTCCACTCCTTACTTCCCCATTTTTCAGATCCCATTTTATATATTGTCTTTTCTCATTTTCTCATATAAGCTCCTTGACTGTGGGAACTGTCTTGGTTTTTGCTTGCTGTTGTATCCCTAGCACTTAACACAGTGTCTGGAACTTATTGTTTAATAAACACTCAATCTACCTATTTAATCTATCTATGTAATCTATCTTCTGTCTCCTTTTATGGATGAGGAATCAGTAGCCCACAGAAGTGAAGTGACTTACTCTGCTTCTTTCTATCTGAGTGACTTTGACTAAGGACAGCATGCCTTTGTTGTGTGGGGAGGGATTAGAGCCCACAGATGTGACTTCATAAGGATATGATGCAGCAGTTAGAAATTTCTGACTCTTTCAGGCAGAATTGTCAGGAAACTTGATGGTTTCAGAGAACCTATTGAATACAACCAGTCAGTCAGTCAAACAATCAAAAAAGCACTTATTTGGAGCTACAAAAAAAAGAAAAAACAGTTCTCACCCTGAAGGAGCTCACATCCTACTGGGGAAAGATAATATGCAAGTAATTAGGTCTATATAAGATATATACAGAATAAATGGAATGCAATCTGAAAGGAGGAAGGGAGTAGCAACTGTAAGAACCAGGAAAGGTCTCTTGTAGAAGGTGGGGTTTGAGCTGAAGCCATGAGGAAGTCAGGGAAACTAAGAGATAAATTTAAATAGCCAAGACATTCCAATCAATCAATCTTTATTAAGTGACTACTGTATTCTAGGAACTATGCTGAGTGCTGGGGAAACAGAAAAAAAAGTGAAAGACAGTAGCTGTGCTCATTGATCTTAAACTCTAATGGGGGACACAACACACAAACAAATATATACAAAGCAAGCTGTATACAGAATAAACTGAAAATAATTAACAGAGGGAAGGTACTAGAATTAGGAAAGGTTGGGAAAGGCTTCCTAGAGAAGGGAGGATTTTAGTTGGGATATAAAAGAAGCCAGGGAAGTCAGTAGTCAGAATGAGGAATAAGAGTATTCCAGGCATGGGGAACAGCTGGAGAAAATGTCCAGAGCCAAGAGATAGGGTGTCTTGTTCATGGAACTGCCAGGAGGCTGTTGTCACTAGATCGAAGAATATGTGTTAGAAAGTAAGATGTAAGAAAACTGCAAAGTTAGGAAGGAGCTAGGTTATGAAGAGTTTTTAATGCTAAACAAAGTATTTTTGTATTTGTTCCTAGAGGCAAGAAGAAGCTACTGGAATTTATTTAACAGAGAGGACACATGATTGGATAGAAGGATTGTGAGAGGAATGGAGAGAATTATGTTGCCTAAGGAGTAGGCAGTTCAGGGCGTACAGTGGAAGGGCTCTGTGAAGTTCAGGATAGTGAGAACAAAGGCAGAGAGATGGAAGGTGGAAAGAATGGCTGAAGAAATTAGGAGAGAAAGTATTTTAGAGAATTTGGGGTTCTAACTGCCAAGGATAAAGGAGAATAAAATTCAGCAAATTTCTATGGGGATAATAGGATGTTTCTTTTTATTTTTTAAATTCTGAATTTAACAGACACCAAATAAAGTGGGCATTTCCATATACATCATAGAACAGGAGAAGTTTATACAAGCTCTATTATGTAATGCTTCCTTTTATTTTAAAGCATATAACACTAACTTTCAAAGTTGTATTGCTAGTTTATGATTCCTT
This sequence comes from Trichosurus vulpecula, assembly GCF_011100635.1. Taxonomy (NCBI): domain Eukaryota; kingdom Metazoa; phylum Chordata; class Mammalia; order Diprotodontia; family Phalangeridae; genus Trichosurus; species Trichosurus vulpecula. Next base: position 161,374,405 of record NC_050574.1, on the reverse strand, counting down.
CTGGCCTTCCTTCTGTTCACTTCACTTTTTTTGGAGGGGGGGGTGAATAAAACCTCATTTCTAGTTCTTTCATTTCTACTCTCCCCCCTCTTAAAAAAAGATAAACAAATTACTGGCAAAAATATATAGAGTCAAGAAAAACAAATTAGGAATGACTTTGCAAATGAGCCCACCCTCTTCTTTTTCAGTGTTAAAGTATAATGATTAGCCCTTGGTTAAATCACTACTATCTACTGCTACTTAGAGACAGACGTGATCGATAAGTACTATTCCTTTAGCAGGAGCTGAGAAACAGGCTTTATAAAAGTGTGTGCTTAAAATGGTGAGAATTATAGACAGAACTTAGACCTACTCTGTGATCTCAGGCATGAGTCCTTCAGTTTGACTGTCCCTCTTGTCCTCCTTTCCTATGCCCTTCTCCCCACATAATGCCATAAGTCTTTACGTGCTCTTCCAATTTTGTTTAGTATTTATACCTGTAAGACAGATAACACTAGCACACAGGATGGCTGCTAGAACAGGTTTACTCTTGTATTTGGTCAGACAAGAAAGACAGCTTCATCTCACTTTATTCTAGTCTAGTCTTTTTACAAGGGTTGCTGATAATGGAAGCACAACTCCTACAGCATTCCCTAATCACCCTTCTCATAGGGGCTGGTAAGAAGTGTGTGTGTGTGTGTGTGTGTGGGGCAACTACCCCTATGTCTCGATGGGGTCAATTGAGATAAGCACAGCTTGTGCATTCCCCTAAATCCCCTCAAGCCTCAATGGGGGCCAGTTGAGACAAACACAGATTCCCTGCCCTGCCCCAACCTTGATGGGGGCCAATCAAGGCACACACAGCATTCCAACTTGTGAATTCAACCCTAAGGGTTCCCTAACTCACTGATCAGTGCCTACCTGCTTTATAAGGCATCAGACAAGAAGGCATATTGTCAGCAATAGCCTCACAAGTTTACATCACCTCATCCCTATATCTCACTGTGCAGTCCCAGTGGATGTTTACAATTTCAACACAAACGATTATATTTTTATCATTATATAATGCTGTGCAAGCATGGTGGAGATTTTTTGAACCATGAGCATGGGAAATAGAGATTGTTATGGCCATGGATCCTGGAAAACTGAACTCTAAGAAAGAATAACAAAAATCCACTTCACACACACTAAAATCCACCTTATTTACAATACCAAACTCAACTTCTGATGGGGGCATTGCTTTTTGCTCCTGCTTCCTCAGTCCTCCATCTCATTTTTCCAGCAAGGTGCTGAGTCTGTAGGACCAATTTAATGATTCTTCCCCACCTTGCCTGAGCAGGAGCTTCTCAGGTGAGGCTTATTATCATTCCCAACCCAGACCCCATGAAAATCTTGTCCTTTGTTCAATTCTATTCAATTCAGTTAACATTTCTTAAGTTGCTGCTACATGCACTAAAAAATAAATGGTCTCTTTCTCTAAGGATCTTATATTCTTCTGGTGAACTATACCCTTTATTTTTGTTGTTGAGTTTTTTCAGGTGTGTCTGATTTTCCATGACATCATTTGGGATTTTCTTGGCAAAGATATTACAGTGGTTATATGAAGGAATAAAAACAGAGCAAATCAAAAGTAATTTTGAAAGGGGGATATCATCACAAATATAACCATCTTCTGAGCCCAACTGGGAGAAACACCATAACTACAAACTCAGTTGCCTTAAGTTTTACACTTATTGTTACAATGAACTTATAATTTTCTTCATCACTTTCTTAATTCTAGACAACCAAGTCCTGATTTGTAGCTCTTGCCAATTTCCAGGGTATAAATGCTCATGCTGAAAATTTTACAATTGCACCTCACAAGGTAATATGAGCTGTCTCCAGGTTAGTTGATTTTAATACGGAAATGTTGTTTAGGTGTTCATCGTAGGCTGGTGCCAGTCAGCTTGATTTTTGTCCTGTCACTGGACCCCAATGTCTCTGGAGGAGAGAGGGGGGCTGATGATTTTGCACAATCCTTCCTTACTAAAACCCAATTCATGTGCAGGTCAAGACATCACTCTTGGGATGTCATTGGTCCTCTTTGAGAACAGACAAACAACAACACGTCTGAGACTTTGTGACCCCATGCTCCACAGCACATCAAGGTCTTTTATCTTCTGCTGTCTACTAAAGTCTAAGTTCATGTTTGTTTTTTTTCCAGCACTACAATCCTCTGCCTTCAAGAAGCTTTCATTCTATCAGGGAGATGAAATGTACATAAATGCATGTAAAATATAAACAAAGTGAACATGATGGAAGGGAGAACACTAGCAGTGAAAGACCAGGAAAGACCTCCTATACAAGGTAACGTTTGAGTTGCATCTTGAAGGAAGTCAGAGACTTCCAATAGCAGTAGGAAAAACATTCTACACAAATGCAAATGAACTCTGTGAATTAAAAATCACATCAAACTTTCTACTTTTTATGTGAAGGAATAAGCAAATGTGTATACTCTCAGGGAACAATAGAGAAAAACAAACATAAAACAAAACCTTAGTGAAATTCTGGCAATTCTGGAGAGGGTGAAAGAATGCCCATGCATTTTAATTGGGAATTAATTAGTTCTCTAAATCTGGTAATTAGTGAATTGATTTTTGGACTTTAAAGTTTCAGCTAACTTCTCTTTTTATGTTTGGCCAATATAAGATGGTAAGATGTAGAATCTAAATTACAAGATAGAAAGAGGATTGTGAAAGAAGTATGAGAGAAGAGAAAAAAGATGAAAAAGAAAAAAAGGGATATAGCTTGCTGTATAGCCAGCCCTTTTTAACTGGCCACTTGATTCCTAAGTACTCCAGTGACTCTCAATTGCCCTTAGCATAAAATATGAACTCCTCTTTTTGTCCTTAAAGCCCTTTACAACCTGGCAAAAACCTACCTTTCTTTCCTGATTATACTTTATATTATACATTATGCCCCTTCCCACACTCTGTGGTTTAGCTACACTGACTTTCTTGCTGCTCTTTAATATGATTTCCTATTTCTAGTCTGTTTCCTCACCTCTACCTCATAAAATTGCCTATTTCCTTCAAGTCTCAACTCAAGTACCATCTATTTTTATAGGAAGTCTTTCCTGTCATTCCTAACTGCTAGTTCCCTCCTTTGTAAACTATCTTGTTCTTATGTATTTTTGTTTTATATGGTCTTACAAATGCACATGTTACCTCCCTGACAGAACATAAGCAGCGATTGAAAGCAGGGATTTTTTTAAACTTTTGTCTTCATATCCTTAGTACCTAACAGTCTGGCACATTGTATGTGTTTAATAAATGTTTATGGGTTGACTAATTTGTATTCTTAAAACCAAAAGATAGCTGAGATATTGTGGGATGAAATGGGATATTATTGTGCTGTAAGACATGATGAAATGGAAAGTTTCAGAAGAAACTAGGAGGACCTCTGTGAACTGATAAGAAGTGAAATGTGCAGAATTAAGAGAGAAATTTATACAATGACTACAGCATCATAAAAGAAAACACCTTTGAAAGACTTTAGAACTCTGATCAAGTCGATGAAAAATCATAATTCCAAAGGACCAGAAATGAAACATACTATGCATCTTCTACAAGAAAAGTGATGGATTTAAAATGCAGAGTGGAATGTGCATCATGGATTGGCAAAGATTGACAAAGGGAGAGGAATTTTCTTACTCTTAAGTAGCATAAGAATTCAGACTGAGATACACCTCCCACCCACCACACATACTTCATCCCAAGCAATAGAGAAAGTAGCTCAAAAGGTGGACTTAAAAACGTCTGAAAACATCTATATTTATTTCAAAAAATTTACTGATACCTTTAGTTTTTGCTTCACCTCCATGTCATAAAAAACCATCCCTCTCCCCATCCAGAAACCCATTGCTTCTAACCAGAAATATGAAAGAGAGAAAAATGCAGTTCAATATGATAAACAACATATCAATCACATCTGACAGTATATATGATATTGTATATCCACAGTCCCCTATTTCTGCAAAGAAAGGAAGGGTGTGTATTTACTCATCTCTTCTTTTTGACTAAGTTTGGTCATCATAACATAGTGTTCAATTTGTAGGGGTGTGTGTGTGTGTGTGTGTGTGTGTGCTCTTTCTGTTTATATTGTAGTTGTGTATATTGTCTTACTGGTTCTGCTAACTTCCTTTTGCATTAGTTCAAATGTTTTCCCATTCTACTCTGTATTCTTGACTTTTGTCATTTCTTATGGGTCTCTCTAACTCACTGGATCTGTATCACAAAAAAAGCTAGTTAACTATAAACTAAACTGCTTCTTAGTTGAAAACCAGTCAATGACAGCATAACAACAGCACAGTATAGCAGAAAGCGGTAGAGAGGATGCAAATGACAGCAGCAGAGGACACTGGAGGCTTTGTAACATTCAATGTGTGATTTTTCCTGCTCACATATGTGGTTCCTGGCCACATGTTTCCCCTACACATATGTTCCTCTATGTATTTCCCTGGTCATATGTGGTCTCTGCATGTTATCTCTCCCTCTGATGGTACAGAAACTTTTAGGAAAGGGCACCTCTGCATGTTTTGGGGAGATTGCTTTTGCCAAATATTTTGTTATGTTGTTTGATTATATTTTCCTTTAAAATGATGCTATCTGGTGGGCTTAATTAAAGGGACACATAAAGGTTAGACCTTGTTAGCCATGGTTTTGAATGCATTCTGAACCAACAAAAATATTTCAAACCTGGAGTTGTTTCAAGGTTTTGGGGCAGGATTGGGGTAAATGTGACAAGGCGGGAGGCCCAGGAGCTACTGCCTATGATTGTAAGAGTAAGTGGATGCATCCTGTAGCAAGGAGTAAGAATAACAGAAAGATAGTGTGTGTCCTTTGATGCTACCCAGAAAATGCTGAAAGTCCTACAGAAAGGTCTACAAAATTGTCTCTAGAGCATGTTTAAGGACATGAGAGGGAAATGCAAGGGATGATAAGGCATGAATGAGCTGCAATTTGCACCTAGTGGTAATCTGGGACTAAAGAAGCATCGAAGTACTGCTGTATTCACCATGTTGAAGATTTAAGTAAGCATCTCTCTGCCTCCAAACCTAGCTCTTCCTTTAAATTTTCCATTCTGCCAACAGCACCAAAATTCTTCTAGTCACTCAAGCTTACAACTCCTGGATCAGCTTTGATTCTTTTTCTTCTTTCTCATTTTACATTCATTCGGCTGCCAAACTTGATCAGTTGCGCATCTACACTATCTCTGTCTTCTGTCTCCTCTTAGCTATCATTGTAACTACTCTTCTTCAGAATCACACTTCTTATCTAGATTATTGCTATAGTTTCTTAAGTGGTTTTAGTCTATCTACTCTCCAATCTATTTTTCACACTGCTGCCTGAAGGATCTTCCCAATTCTTTGCTCTAATCATGTCTATTTTCTGCTCAAAAATCATTAGTTTCCCAATGACCACTGTCAAATATTGAGTCCTGATTCTGGCATTGGAGGCACCTGTGATTTGGTTCTAATCTGCCCTTTCGGCTTTTTTCTCATACATACACTTTCATAAACTTTACATTGCAGCCAGACTGGATTGTTACCTGCCTCCCCAACTTTTTGTATTACCTGGTCCTGTCATGAGCATGGGCTCATGCTACCTGTAACCCCCACAATGACTAGAATATACCATCTCCCTCTCGTTACATACCCACTTGTTAGGGATACTTTAGAAGGGATAGTTTGGATTAGAAGAATTGTGAGGCCCCTTCTAACACTGAGGTTTTGCAATTCTATGAAAGCAATAATAATTATCAAAGACCTATAACAAAGGGAAAAAGAATTATGATTATTTAGCTAATGATGGAAATATGTAGCTAAAAGGCCATTGAAAAGAAAAGACAGTATAGATAAACTCTCAGATTCAAAATTTTAAATAATTAATAACTCTATTTTGAGTTGAAATAATTGTACCTAGGACTGATTTTATTCTCATCTCTTGTTAAGATGAATTGGCTATATAAAACTAATATGAATAATATCCACTCTTGGGGTTGAGTTGGCTAAATTGGACATCTATCCAATAACAACTCACATCTGTTTAATGTATTAAGGTTTGCAAAGCAGTTTCCTTGTAAAAAATATCTCAATCAATCGTTAAGCATTTGTTAAATACATTCTATGTGCCAGGCACTGTGCTAAGCACTGGGAATATGAAAAAGGCAAAGGGGAGCAAGTTTATGTCCTCAAGATGTTTATAATCTTATTGGAGAGACAATACTATATACACATACGTGTATATATACATATATACACACAAGATACATACAAAATAGATGTAACTGGGGTTGGAATATAGTAGAGCTCATAAAACGTATGAGAGGGGATATGTCCCCAGTGACCATTCAATTAAGCATGAACTTAGTAACCTTGGCAACTTCTGAGGATGCATATGCCTTAATACTGATGGATTGGTGCTTTGGGATAATGCAGTATACACTGCATTGTCCATGGGTCTCCCAAAATATGAAGTATGGATGGGAAATGCTGAGCCAAAATTACTTCAGTGAGAATTGGGTACTTAGAAGTGGCTCACTCAGTGGACCTTAAAGTTCCATTCAACACTTTGGCTATCTTTCTTCTTTTCTGCTGAGCTGTCAGAATTCTTTTGATCTTCCATTAGAAGACTAATAAGAGAGGAGCTTATGCTCCCTAAACCTGGCAGAAATGGTAAATTACTCCTCCATGAAAGCCACCAGATGTATGGACTTATATGAGTTCAGATCTTAAAGCTTTTGCTACTGTTTCTGCCCCCCTCCCCCCCAAATCTAGGTGATCGAGTAATGATCCAAGATGGACATTTCTAACCTAGGAGCCACGATACAAGATGAAGTTTGAGGGAAGGTCTTCGACTGAGAAAATGGAGGGAGATGGTATTGTGAAAGGTTTGAAAGTATATGAGAAGTTTTGGAAACCTTGTGGTGGTAACTGGGGTAAAGACTTGATTAGGGACAAGTTTTTGAATTGCCTTACTATAGATTAGATAACATAAATTTATAGTGGATCCAGTCATCATAGTTTCTTGACTTCCTACATATCTATTCTTTGTTTAAAATATTTTTGTATTTTTCTCCTATTTACTAAATCAACTTTATAAGGTACACATTGCAAAAATGATCATCCCCACTTTACAAATTAGGACATTAAAATTGAGAGATTAAGTGATTTGTTGTCTCCTCTCTCCTTTTAAAAGGATTGCTATCCATTCTAATTTTACCTTTGCTTTGTCATCCTAACAATTTTCTTTCTCCGAAACAAACATTTATTCAATGCATGCTCTATGTAAGGAAGGTAGTGTTCCAGCTGGTGAGGAGGGTCAGTAAGTATAAGATATTGTCACTGCCACCCAAGGACTAATTAGAGTGTCAGGATATATACATCTACTGAAATATTCATATCTTTTGCTATCTTTTATGTCATGTTGTCTTTTGATATCTCCTTGAGCCTGAGGATGTAGCAATACTTGAGCAGTTAATAATGTAACAAAGCAGTACAACTTTATTGGCAACTTGGTTTGTATCCCACAAGGGAAGAAGTTTGGTACATGTGCCACACTCATCAACTCTTGTCAAACTCACAAATATTGTTCCCCAAATACATATAGATATCCCTTCACTCTTTTCCTCTGTCCCATCTCCTTAGTCTCAGCTAGCTCCAATCTGGATCTAGTTCTTAAATGGGAGTGTTTGGTTTGAATTTTTTTATGAATATGCGATTTTTAGGTAATCAGTGCAAACAAGTCTGTATTTTATACTTTAAGTCTTCCTTTGGGTGCCTTTAAGATTAAGTTTTCTTGAAAACAAGTAATTCTCAGATAATTAGTGTATACTGCTTGACTATTTCCTATGTTTTATATACTTGCCATATAAAAACTCTCATGTGCTCTTTGGGGCCCAAAGTTCCAGTCCCATCCCAAGAGAAAGTAGCATATACTAAGTGACAAATGTATAATATAGACAATAAATACAGTAGTTTAGTGGAGTGAGAAATTACTAAAGGCTGGGGCTTGAGGACACTTTCACAAAAGTAGTAGGAGCAAATTTTAGGCTTTAAGAAAAAATGGGTATTATATAAAGAGAGAAAGTAGCATGGTACAGTGGGAAGATCCATGCCAGAGGACCCAGCTTCAAATTCTGCCTTGGTTATTTACTACCTCTGTGACCTTGGGCAAATCATTTTAATTCTCAGTGTCTCAATTTCCTCATTTGAAAATGTAATCCTATGCTTCTATAGCATAAGTTATGGTACAGAGATGTCTGTCAATAAGAATTATTTATGTGCCAGGCACTGTGCTGAAATCTAGAAATATGTAAAAAAGTCAATAACATGGTCCTTGACTCTTTCCCTAAAGGAGGTCACTTGGGGAGTCAACACGCAAAAATTTGTACATACAAGATATATACAGTGTAAATGGAAAGTAATCTCTAAGGAAAGCTACTAGTGGGAGGTGGTGGGGAGAGTACAAGGAAAGGCTTATAAAAAAGGTGAGATTTGAGCTAAGAATTAAAAGGAAGCCAGAGAAGGCAGGAGGTGGTGGGGAGGAAGAGCATTCAAGGCATGTGGGACAGCCACTGAAAAGGGGCAGAGTTGAGAGATATAGAACAGTGACAAGACTAGTGTTATCTGGGTTATAGAATACATGGAGATTAGCAAAATATAAGAAGACTAAAATGATAAAAAGAGGCCAAGTTGTAAATGGATTTAATAACTAAACATAGGCTTTTATATATCATTCTATAGGTAAGAGGGAGCCGTTGGACTTAATGGAATGCGGTGGAGGTAGAATGAAATAGTCAGACCTATACTTTAGGAAAACTACTTTGGCTATTGAGAGGAGAAATGAATTTAGGGTGAGAAGAAACTTAAAGCAGGGATAACAACTGGCAAGCTATTGAAATAATCCAGACATGAGGTGCTGAGGACCTGTTCCTGAGAGGCAGCTGTATGAGTAGAGAAAAATGGGCATATAATTAATATGTGAAGGTGGAAGTGACAAGACTTGGTGAAAGATTGGATATGTGGAGTTAGTGAGAGAGTTGAGGATGATAACTATGTGGCAAGGCTGGGTGACCAGAGAGACAATACTTTCTTCAAAGTCTGAAGTGGAGAACTTTCGTGGAGAAATAATAGTAATAATAATTGGCATTTTTACTGTGTAAAGAGCTTTATACACATCTCATTTTGTAGATAATGAGTTCTGTTTTGGACAAGTTGAGTTTAAGACAGCAATATGACATCCATTTTGAGATATCCAAAAGGCAATTAGTGATGAGAGACTGGAGATCAGGAGAGTGCTAGAGCTAGATATATAGGTGTGAGAATCATCTTCATAGAGATAATAATTGAATCCATGAGATCTCCAAATAAGGGAGCAAAGAGGGAAGAGAAACAGGCTCAGGAGATACTCTTGGCAGACATGCTCAGTTAGTGCATGTGACCCAGATGAAGAGATACCAAAGGAAACTGTTAAGGAATGGTCAGACAGTAAGGAGGAGAACCAGGAGAAAGTACTACCACCAAAACCTAGAGAGGAAAATATCTAGGAAAAGATGAGTGAGCGGTGATGCTGCAGAAAGGTCAAGAAGAAAGAGAACTGAGAAGAGACCATTAGCTTTGGCAATTAAGTGATAACTGGTTACTCTGGAAAGAATCGTCAGGTGAATGATGAGATCAGAAGTTGCATTGAAGAGGATTTAGAATTGAGTGAAAATGGAGGAACTGGAGACAGAGTGTAGATGCTTTCTCCATGAAATTAGTGGAGAAGAAGAGGAGAGATATAGGACAATAGGTAGTAATAGGGATCATAGGATCGAGTGAGGATTCTTTTTTAAGGACGATAGAGAAATGGTCATGTTTGTAGGCATCAGTGATGCAATAGGTAGATGGGGAAAGATTGAAGATTAGAGAAGGAGCAGGCATGAATGAAGGAGTAATCTGCTGGGGAAGGAGGGATGGGATTAGATCAAGCCAAAGAGATATTTATCTTCATAAACAGAAGGGCCACCTCTTCATTGGAGGAGGGATCTGACTTCTGATAGTCTAATTCTTTTTTTTTCAGTAAAGCTAAAGTTCTCAGCCGAAAGGCTGAGGGGAGGTGGTGGCGGGTTGGGTGGTTTTGGGGAGGAATTATACCATTTGGAATAACAGAAAGTTGTGTAGCAAATTAATTGGGAAAGTATAAGAGGACTGTTTTGCTGCAGTGAGGGACCAATTAGTACAATTTCATGACTTTTTCTAGTTGTAAACCAGTCCTTGCACACATTGAGGGGAAAAAAAGGGAATGGCTGGTTAGATAATTTGAACCAAGTGAATTGAGTTACCAATTTTGATAGTGTGAGCCTTAAAGGAAGAGAGATCACAGAGTGAAAGGGAGAGCATAGGGAGACTCTGAAGGTGACAACTGGAGTGTACTAACTCCTCTATCATGACCAATGTAGTCAAGATGGGATAAATAAGAGTGTAACCAGTACTGGAAAGGGTCTTTTGGGATGAATTGTCATCGGGAGGAATCCAGGTCTTGTGACAGAAGATGGCAGCTAGGTGGTATAATAGAGTACTGGACTTGGAGTCAGAAGACCTGATACTGGGCAAATCATTTAATTTCTGACTGCCTCGATTTTCTCATTTGTAAAATGCTGATAATAATAGCACCTACTTTCCAGAGTTGTTGTGAAGATAAATTGAGATAGTGTTTATGATGCATTTTGAAAACCTCAAAATACTATATAAATGCTAGGTTTATTATTATTAGCATCAGTTATTAGTGTAAGAAAAGAAAGAAGTATAATATGAAAGTACATTTATTAATTATAGAGCAGGAATTCTAGAGGGGACAGTAGATAGGACTAGTAGATCTGCAGTGGGACATTTGGGGACTAGGATTAAGAGGAATTGAAGTAAAGGAGCAGACATTTGGGGATTGAAAATCGAACTTATACTTCAGAAGGTGGAATTCCAGAATCACTGTGACAAAGAGAATATGAAGGGGTTGGAGGACTTGTGCCCAGGCGATGTATGTGTGTTTGGAGAGAATTCTGATGAGAGAAGCAGATGATTAGAATATTTTAATCTAACCTCCTGGTGGATGGTGATATTATGTCTTAGTGTTCTCCTTGGGAGCACGACCAGGAATAGGCAGAAGTATGACTAGAGAATCTGGCAGGAGGTGGCAATGGAAAGTGAGTCTAGTCTGCAGATGCAGAAGCCCCTGAGCTGTAGAGACCAGGGGCTGGTGGATTGCTCTGAAGCCAAGAGGTCCAAGGAAGGTGGCTTTGTTACAGGGCTCTCTTAATGTTCCTTGGCAAAGTACTGTACTAAAGAGATTGGGAGATTTTGGCCTGGATCAAGATAGGCTGTAACCTCTCTTCCTAGCAATACCAACACTAAGTTCTACTAATGAAAAAGTTATCTCTAGGTGGCAATCTTATGGAGGAACTTCTCTCTATTGTATAGGTAAGCAAACATTCTTGTGGAAGTCACTTGTCCAATAACTTTAAGGTATAGGATTGGCTTCTGGATTCACTGCTATATATTGTAACTGCTGAACAACATTGATTTGGAGGAAAAGAATACAGTATTGTGATTTTGATCAAAACTTGAATATACAGTTATTAAGCATGTACTCCATTCAAGTTACTATTCTTGGCATTGGAAATACAAAGACAAAAAGCAAAAACAAAATTAAACTAAAATAGTCCTTGACTTCAAAGAATTTACGTTACACTGGACTGGAGAAGGGGTTAAAACATGTATAAATCCAAAGTACATGTGTAGAAATATTTTCAAAAAGAAAAGTGAACTCCTAATTGAAAGAATCAGGAAGAGCCTTATGTGGGAGATGACACATGAGCTGGGCTTTGAAGGAAGCTTAGAATTCTAAATTTTGTGAGGGGAAGGCAGCAAGGGGGTATATTCCAGACATAATAGACAATTTGTACTAAGGCATGGCAGTGGGAGAAGGGATATTATTATATGAAAGAACAGGAGTAAGCCACTTTGACTAGAATGGAAAGTGCCTAAAGGGTAGTAACATGAAATGATTCTGTAGTGGTAGGTGGGAGCCAGACTGTGAAGGGCTTTAAATGCCAGGCTAAGGCTTTAGTATTTTATTCTTGAAAACATAGAGAATCATATTTAATATTTGTTTTCTATTGATTACAAACTCACTTTCACATTAGAAATATACACATATGTATTTATGATTTTGTTAACTTTTTATTTACACGTTTTAAAGTATAGTCTGAGGATTAGTATTAAAATAACAAATTTTTTATGGGAATCATTCATTCTGAAACCTAGCTATTCAAATACCCAGTCATTTAAATATTTCTTTAAGATAACAGTGTAAGTGTATGAATAGAATACTGGGCTTCCAGGAACAAAATCCTCAGCAGGCTTCAGAACGGTTCTTTATCACGTTAGTTTCCTTGCTAATGTTTGTCAATATTAATCACAAAAAGGTCTCTTGGAAATGGTCCCTGTGTTCATTTCCAAAGCTGCAAACCTAGATTACTTTCACTCAGTCAGATTCAAAGGAACATCCAAAGCAATTTGCTAGAGAATCTTTAGAAATGGGAGGATTTTTTTTTTGGTTTGTCTTTGACACCTGCCATTGTCATCTTCTGCATTTTTTTCTCCACCACCTGCATGCATGGCAATGCAAGACAGCCAGTCATTTAAACACTGTAAGTGAAGACTGATGCCACTGCAAACCATGTTTGATGTTCATATATGGTTTCCTGGCGCGCTGCATTCAGACCCATCTGTTAGGATGGCATGGTGCCGACAATGCAAGGTAGTATGCCAGTTTCTTTGGGGGTAATAATGCCAATTAAGAATGGTTCTCAGTGGGCAGGCTGCCTGATGTTACAAGCACTGTCTCATTGCAGAATCCCCGCTTTTGTTATTGGATTGCCACATCGTCGTTACGAGCCTCCTTAAACACACTCACTGATTTTGTGAGAACAGAATACCTGAACATGAGAAAGAGGCACAGGCATTAACAGGCATGGGAGGAAGCAACACAAATTTTTAAGAGGAGATTAAGAACAGTGCACATTGAATAGGCATATTCAGAAAGAAAAAAATGACCATGCAATCAAACCCATTTTAGGAACACAATAAAATCATTTTGTTTTATACTACATCATTTATTCTTTTTTCTCCTATTATCTTGGGATGCTCTTTGCAGATGTAGCAATCACAAACACATAAATGATATGGTGCAGGGAAAGCATACCAATTTAAGGTTCAGGGAACAATCAGTAATTTAAATCATTATAGCCACAACATTGACCAGATAAAAATGTAGTATACCAAGGACAAGATTCATAGGTCATAGCTCATAGGTACCAAAGCAGTCAGTTAATAACCCTACCATGTTCCAAGCATAGTGCTCAATGCTGGAGAATAGAAAAAATGTTCAGTAGGCAATCTCTGCTCTCAAGAGCAGCGCAAAACTTAACGTTTGAATGGGATAGACAACATGCAAACAAATACATATAGAATAAATTGGAGATAATCACAGAGGGAAGAAACTAGCTTTAAGGGAGTTCAGGAAAGGGTTGTTATAGAAAGTGAAATTTTATCTGGGACTTATAGGAAATCAGGAAAACCAGGAGTCAGATATGAAGAGAGATGGAATTCTAGGCATGATAGGCTGCCAGTGAAAATGTCCAGAGTCAGGAAATGGGGTGCCTTATGCCAGAAAAAGCAAGGAAGCCAGTGTTCCTGGATTACAAAATACATGAGGATGAGTAAATTGTAAGAAGACTGGAATGATAGGAGAAGGCAAGTTAAAAGCCAAACAGGATTTTATATTTGATCCTAGAGGTGATAGGGAGTCACTGGAGTTAAGTGAATGGCAGGAGGTGATGTGGTCAGATGAGCTTTAGGAAGATCAATTTTACAGCTGAGTAAAGGATGAACTGAAGTGGGGAGAGACTTGAGGCAAGGATATCAATCAGCATGCTATTGCAACAGTCTAGGCATGATGTGACAAGGGCTCACACCAGGGTGGTAGCTGTGTCAGAGAAACAAAGGGGAAATATATAAGAGATATTACAAAGGTAAAATTAACAGGCCTTGGCAACAATTTGGTTGTGGGGGTGAATGATAGTGAGGGTCAAGATAACACCTAGGTTTTGAGCCTGGGCTGGATGTTAGAAAAAAGGAGGAAAGGTAGGTGGTTTTATTTGTTTTTTCAGGGAAAGATTTTAAGTTTTGTTTTGGACAGTGAAGTTTAAGATTTCCGTGAGACATCCAGTTCTAAATGTCTAAGAAGTAATTGGAGAATTAGGGAGCCTGGAGTTAGGGCTGGATAAGTAGAATTGAGAGACATGAGCAAGGAGATGATAATTGAATCTATAGGAGCTGATGAGATCACCAAGTGAAATATAAATGGAGAAGAAAAGAAGTCCTGGGGCAGAATCCTTGGACACACTTGCCACTAGTAAGCATAACTATGATGGATAGTCAGCAAAGAAGACTTAGAAGGAGCAGTCAGACAGGTTGGGTAAGAACTGTGAAGGAGTAGTGCCACAGAAACCTAGAAAGAAGACAGTGATTGATGGTTTAAAGGACTACAGAAAACTCAAGAAAGATGAGGATTGAAAAAAGGCCATTAGATTTTGCAATCAAGATATCATTGGTAACTTTAGAGAGAGTTGCTTTGGTTGAATAAGGCAATCTGAAGCTAGATTATATAGAGTTAATAATAGAGTGGGAAGACAGGAAGTAGAAGCAGGGATTGTTGGCAGCTTCTTAAGGAGTTTAGCCTCAGAAGCAAGGAGAGATATGGGATGATAGCTACTAGGTAAGGATTGCTTCCATAAGATTTTTTGAGAAAGGGGAGATGTGAGCATGTTTGTAGGCAACAGGAAAAGAGACAAGTAGAGAGAAATTGAATATAAATGAGAGTGGCAGATCACAAAGAGGGTGGTCTGCTGGAGAATAAAGTGATATTACTTGAGTCAGTAGAGGGTTTTCTTGAGCAAGAAGGCTCATTTCTTCCTGTGAGAGGGGTGAAGGAAAAAAATAGTAGGGAAAAAAGTATCTGAGTGATGTGAGATTAGGAGGAAGAGAGAAGAGGAAGCTCAAATAGCCTAAATTATTTTGTTCCAGTGAAATATGTAAAGTGATACTCAGCTGAGAAGAAAGGAAAATGTGAAACTATGAGTGATTTGAGGAGGGATAAGAAGATTTGGAAAAACCTCTGTATTGAGAGGAATTAGGGAGGGTTAAAAGTATTACCATACTGCAGTGAGGGCCCAGTGGAGATTATGTAACATGAATTTCTAGTAGATCCATTCAGCACAGTTTCATGATTTTCTCTGGCTTCATTCAGCAGCATGTGAATAGAAGTAGATGGTGAGAGTGATCTTAGGCTCAGGCATGTCAGGGCAAGATCAGAGATATGATAAGGAAGCAAAGAGTCCCTTGCCAAGGAATATCAAGATCAGAGGACTATATAGAGTTGAACTCGTTCACTAAAAGATCAAGATGGTGTTAAGGCAATCAGTAAATGAGAAAATGAGAAGATTTCCCCCCAACCCCCCCATTTGAATAGGCTTCAGGTGAGGCTCCAGGTGGGGCCCATGAAGGGAAGTCTGATTATATCTTCACTCCCAAGTAGGACGGGAGAGTGCTGAACAAGGGCTTGAGGCCAGTGGGTCATCTTCTTACTGGAGGGCCCTAGCATTGTGGGGAAGCAGTAATATGATTTGACTTACTGTCATAATGTTTTTCCATAACCTCCTGGTTACTATTGTGAGGCGGACTTATTGGGCCTGGAAGCTTTTGGCCAGGGTATCGAATTGGGGACATTGGTCTGTGGGTCTGCTCCTTTGGAGCTTGAATAAATGCTTTAATTCCTCTGCCTTCTACTTAGAGAATTCCTTATATCCTGCTATTCTGAACCATTCAGGTGTATTTATGATTTTCTTTGAAATCATGAATTCTGCCTTCATGTTGTAGATGGGAAAGGGAGGAGTGTAGCTAGTACAGGGATGATGGCCTGCAAAGAACTGAAGGGTCAAAGGACTGGAGGATATAGTGAGGACATTGAACAGAGTTTGGGACTGTAAGGCAGAGGGAGAGGTGGGATGGCAACTGATTGTGATAATATAAGGGAATTTCAAAGTTCATCAACAGGGAAGTGACATTAGTAGGAGGTGATAAGTTCAAATCAAGACCATTTCTATGTTTAGCTGAGGGGAAAGTAAAGAGTAGTTCATTGGGAAAAGAGTAAATGGAGGAATTGGGAAGTTAGGTTGTTTGAAGGAGTATCAACATGTACGTGAATTACATTAACATGAAGACAGGAGATGGGAACGAGAGAAATACTGGAAGATAAACAGAGAACTCATTGAGAAAAATAGGGGAGTGTCCTAGGGTTTGATAGATAATGGCTATCATAATTTTGATGAGCTGGTAGAAATGGATTAAGGGAATCTTAGAGGGGAGGTAACAGAGTGATGATGGTAGCTGGTGAACTCAGAAGTTACAGTGGTGAATAAAGACTTTTCCAACTCCCCTCCCTGACCAGTGAATGGGTCAGGGAATGAGTAAAACTGCAATCTGTGCTGGAAAGTGTAGCCATGTAGGCCATATATAGGCCATGTGGGAGAAAGCCAGATCCTCATGAATGAACAAAGACAGAAAAAAATGGGAAAGGAAAAGATGAAGTATATTACATCTGGACCAAGCATTTCAAAGAGGACAATGGAAGCAGTGGGTAAGTTTAGAGTGAGATACTGGTGGTGTTGAGAATGGGAATGAGGGACAGAGTGGGAGAGAGAGGGGCTTGAATAGTAACAGCTGGGTGGGGGGCATCCCAGAATCACTGGGTTGGGGAGGGTATAACAGAGTGGGAATTTGTTAGTGGGAATTATGTTAATCATTGATGAATGAGTTCAAGTAGGTTATTAATAACCCTAGAATTTGGCTTCAGCATGGAGTCATCTCAGGCTGTTAGGCAGCTCAGGTGAAGGGACCAGTAGCAAGAGTTGATAGAACAGCATTTCTCTTTTTTCCCTTAAGGCAGAAATATCTGTCAGTCAGTAAGCATTTATTAAGGACTAACTTTGTGCCAATCACTGTGCTGGGTTCTAAGAATACAAATAAAAGCAAAAAAAGGAAAATACCATCTACCCTAAAGAGCTTAGTGTGTAATGGGGAAAGATAACACATAAAAGGAAGCTAAAGAAGGGAGAGTAGGATACAGGTACCTGGAGTGAAGTGGGGAAGTAGTAGAGAAGTCTGGAATGCAGCCCAGGGAGAAATGAAAACATGGCTTGGCTTGAGACCATTCTTAAGTGGAAGTTCTGGGAGCACAGTGCCTGACACATAGTAGGTGCTATAGAAATGTGATGATGATGATGATGATGATGATGATGATGATGATGATGATGACCACCACTATGACTACCCTAATTTGCCCTTACTCTTGATGTTCAGGGAGTTTTCTCCGGGGGGACATAGTTATGACCATAACCCGGTTCTCTCTCTAGGTACTGGAGGTGGTCACGGCATTAAAGGTATACTTTCTTGTCATTTTTCACTGTAATTACTGAGCCCCACAAATGTGCTTCTTATTTACAAAAAATCAGTCACAATGAAAAACACTTGACTTAAATGGGCCTCAAAATTAGTGATCCACCTAACCAGGTTGAGAAACCTCACATCCACAATTTGATTAGATATAAGACAAATAATATACCATTTTTTCAGAGTCTTCAAATAGTTCCCTGGTTTGTATTTTCTTAGCTATATCCTTCAAAACCGTGAAAATAGTCATATGCAAATGAGCTATTAGACATAGATGTACTGCAGTCATCTTTGCCTCAATCAGTGCTCTTGTCACTAAACTGTTTTCAAACATGTCTCAGCATATTTATCTGTTTTTTCAGAGTTCCTCAGAATGGTTTAAAGATGCTTTTCACATACAAATATCCTTTCTCTGCCTCTTTCACCAACTAAAACACCCACATATGAAATGTATTTTGCATAAGGAAGAACACTTAAATCAAATATAAATAGATAACTGAAGACTACCAAATAAGTACATTTTAAAATTTAGGAATTGCACAGTAGGATATAGCATAAAAGCTGTGTGATCTGTAATGCAAAAGCAACTCCCAATTGATAAAATCATGAGTCATGAAAGCATTAAAGTCATATTGTTCACAGTATAAATTTCAATCTATTTGGATCCATAATTTTTCTATATAATGAAAACTAACACAATCTCAAAATTATTCATCTTGTGGTCAATACCACTTTCTTACATTCATTTTTCAACAGTTTACACACACACACACACACACACACACACACACACATATATGTAATCTCAGCAGATCATTCATGTTACTCGTCCACAATAAGAAGACATCCCTACTGACAGCGATCTTAAAGAGCTTTAACATTATGAAGCCTCTCCAACTAAGGAGGACCTGTGGTACCATGAAGTCAGGCATCCTGGGTTCAAATCCTACCTCTTGTGCTTACTATATATATGACCTTAAGTTACTCCTTGGCCCTAAGCTTTCTCAACTGCAAAATAAAGAATTGGAACTAGATGGTTTCTAAATTCCCTTCTAGATCAATAACTATGATTCTTTAGTCCTATGATCTTGAATAAAGCATGATGAAAGTATAATTGTTCACTAAAAATGAAATAGATGGAAATTTTCCCAGTGGAAAGCTGGACAGGCAGCAATTGAATTAGTTTATTAAAGTGTACATCTTAGATGCTAAGAAGACACAGTAATCTGGGCTTAAAGTTGAATAAATGTAGAGAAACTGGCTGGATCTCCTTTTTAATTGTATTATTCTTTTGGTTGTCTCCAAGTGCTTACTACTGTAAAAGCCTAAGCCAGTCTCATTAATGCAGGTGTATTCTTTATTATATATGCTTCCAGATTACAGTTGTAGTTAGTCAAAATGATGAATTACCCAAAAGACAGGTGAAAGATCCATTGATGACATAACATGAAACCTAGATATAACATATTGCCAGAGATAATTCGTGTGTAAGAAGTGGCATAAAACAAATTACTGAAAATGTGTAGGAAGGGGAATAGGAGGGATAGTAATACAATTAGAAAAAATTGATGGACATCATGCATTGTGCATTGGCGTCCCTGATATATTGAAAAAATTAGAGGAAAACCTCTTTGATATGGATTCTTTGAGGAAGTTTTGTGGAAAGACATTAAGAATTGCATAGAATGACAAAGCGTCAGCTTAGATGATGTATTGGCAACCAAAAATGGGCTCCTTAGCACTTAGTCAACAAGTGGCCTTGACTAGTTTGGCTTTTTCCCCTGAACTGAATGCTGTTTGTATGTTGGACTGGAGTAAGCTTGTCGGCCCCTTCACCTTGCTTCCCTTGCTTAAGATGATGGAAAGAACCTGTGCTTTCCCGGTCAACCCCTTCACCTTGCTTAAGCAGATTGAAAGAACCTGTGCTTTCCCCGGCGTACCTTACACCCCCGCAGAAGCTGGATGGTTAAAAGCAGCTCCCGTTGGAGCCACAGCTATAGCCACAGCCACAGCTGAAGCAGGAGCTGCCAGTAGCAGAGCTGACCTACGGGAGGAAGCTGAACAAAGACTTCAGGCCAGTGGGTAATCTTATTACCATAGAGGGGGAAGCATGATTTTGCTTTACGCAATCATGCTTCTCTGTAGCCTCCTGGTTACTCTTTCAAGGCGTACTTATTGGGCCTGGAAGCTTTTGATCAATATATCAAAATGGGGTTGCTGGTTCATGGGTTGGTTACTGTGGAGCCTAAATATATGTTTTGATTCTTCTGCCTTCTACTTTGAGAGTTTCTTATATCCGGCGGTTCCGAACCTTTCAGACATGTTTATGATCCTCTTTGAGATTATAAACTCTGCCCTCCTAATACAGATGAGAGAATCACAGAATTTCAACTTTAGAAGGTAGAGGGGTAGTCGACAAGTCTAAAAACGTCTAAAAACACTCTTCCCTACAAACACTCTGCAAGTGGTCTTTTGCCCTGGGCTCTAATGCCAACATCCTCTAATGCTCATTTAGGGTCAAAGTTGGGACAAAATGAGGCATTTGCAAGTTATTGAACATTTAACAAAGGATGTTTACTTTGCCCTAACAAAGCAAGAATATACAATAAGGATACATTATAATTTAGCTTTTCTGGAAACAATGACTGTCCTACCTCACCCCAATCTGGTCAATGGGTCATCAGAATATGGCAACTTGAGTTGCCTTAGATGCCCTCCAACTCTGAGAGGTAAATACTTCCATGACAGGAGCTTCTTATGCCCTTAGATGATCAAGAAACTGCATCAGTAAAAATGAGGATGATCAGACCTCAGGGGGCCACTGCTTCATTGTTCAAGTAAAGCCTCCTGATGTCATAGGTGAGAAGGAAAAAAGTTGTATCAAGGAAATGCCGGTCTTATCACAGAGGACAAATCCACTACCCCCTGAGACAGCTTATTCCACTTGTAGATAATTTTAATTATTAGAAAATTTTCATTTCTATCAATGTTGGATTTGGCTCTTTACAATTTCTACCCACTGCTTCTAGTAATGCCCTTGAAAGCTAAGTAGACCAAGTATGACTATAGGCTATATTAACAGAAAGTGTTCAGAGCAAGAGAAGTGATTGCCCCAATAAACTTTGCCTTGATAAGACCTATACCAAGTATTATGTGGAGTTCTGGGTGTCCTTCTTTAGGAATGAGAAGGGCAATCATATTGGTAAGAATACTGGAGACTATGACATATAAGGACTAGTCGAAGGAACTTTCAGTGTTTAGCATGGAGAGAAGAGGAGATGATGGGTAGCAGGATAGATGTCTTCAAGAGTTTAAGGGGCTAATATGTGGAAGAGGGATTAGATTTGTTCTTATTGGCTCCTGAGGGCAGAACTAGAAGTAATGGGTGGAAATTGTAAAGAGAAAGACCAACTAGGTATAACGGAAAGAAACCACTTCCTAATGATTAGACCTATCCATAAATGGGAGGGACTGCCTCAGGATTTCAGTACAATTCTGAAGATTAGAGGCTGTTAAGCAATGGATAATTATTCAAAGGGGATGTTTTAGTGGGTAGTTTGGTTCAGATACAGGTTAGATCAGTCTCTTCCAGCTCTGAAATTCTTTGATTCTGTAGGTTATAATTAGCATTTGTGGAAGGGAACACCCTAATTAATGGAAACACAGCTTCACCAATATTTTAAAGCTTAGCATTGTGTTAATGTTGCTATTAGGTTTTGAATTTCTCTCTAGGATGCTCTGGGTCTTTCCTGACAATGTTCCAGGCATCTCTTCAAAGTTTGCTCTACACTTGGACTTTATACATTGGAAGTACTTTCTGCCTCTACAATCTTTCCCTCCAATTGGCAGATTCTTTACAGAACCTCTATTTTAAGGAGGAAGCCCAGGCCGTCATGTCTTCATTCTTCTGTAGGCTGCACTCCTAATTCTTCTGGTCTTTCTCTATGTACCTTCACCTTACCTCCCCCATCTCCACCCTGAGCTTTTCAGCTCCATTTTATGTGATGTCTTCCTGCATTAGAATGTAAGCTCCCTAAGGGCAAGGACTGACTTTCTTTCTGCTTCTATTTGTTTTCTCAGTGCTTAGCACATTACTTGGCTCATAGTAAAGGCATAATAAATGCTTGTTGATTTATTGACCAGACTTCAGAATCAATCAACAACGAACAGGTACTTAAGCTCCTCCTATTACTGAGCTAGGCACAGCTCTAAGGATTGAGATAGAAATACAAAAGAGAGAAAATCCTTTCCACCAAAGAGCTTATGTTCTATCAGAGGGATAAAACATATTTGGAGAAAAGTAAATACATGACACATCAAAAAAATACAGAGTCAATAGAGGGCTACTAACAACTGGGAGAATTAGGAAAGAAGTCTTGAAGGAGGTGGAACTCAAGCTGAGCCTTGAAGAGAACAAGTAGCTTCAAAAAGTGGAGGCAAGAAAAAGTATTGTTCTAGGCATAGAGGAGTCTGTGCAAAGGAATGAAGGTGGAAAATGGAAGGTGATGTACAGGAAAAAGGAAGCATGCCAGTTTTTACTAGAACACAATAAAGGAAATGTATACTCAAACTGCAAGGTTAAACTACCAGATCAAGATTCTGAAGGACTCTGGAAATGTCTAGGAGAAAGTTTTGTATTTTAACCTAAAGGATAAGAGGAGTGGCTTAAAAATATCAGTTTCACAGATTTGTGGAGGGTGAATTGGAGAGAGGAGAGACTAGATGCAGAAAGAACAATTAGAAAGCTTTTCAATAATTTACATAATGTGACATACAAGCCTGTACTAGGGTTGTTTTGGTGTGAGTAGAAAGAAGAGGATAGATAAGCAAATTATTGAGGAAGATTCATCAATATGACTTGGCAATTGATTGCATGTATGTTTGGGCAAGATTGGAAAGTCAAGGATGACTTCTAGATTATGAACCTGGGCAGCTAGAATAATGAAGGTAGTCTTAACAAAAATAGGCAAATTAGAGGGAAAAAAAACCTGAATTTAGAGGAAGAGAGTTCTGTTTTAAACATGTTGAATTTGAGATTACTATAAGTTTAGTAGGTAGTTGGTGATGCAAAATGGAGTCTAGGAGAAAGAGGAGGGCTAAGTATGCAGATTTGGGAATCATATGACTAGAAATGATAAAGAAATATATATGAGTTGGTGAGATAACCTAAATGAATGTTGAGAGAAAAAAAGGAGAGGAGCTATGATAGAGATACAGTCAAGAATGGTGACGATGCAAAGGACATGGTGAAAGAGTGATCTGACAAGGTAGGAAGGGAGAACAGGGTTTCAAAATCTGACAAGGAGAAAGTATCCAGAAGGGAGGGTCTGACCAACAATATCGGGTGCTACAGAGTGGTAAAGAAAGATGAGTCCTGAGGAAAGTTCATTGAGTTTAGAAATAACAAGACCATGAATGATCTTGTAGAGGGTAGTTTCCATGGAGTAGCAGGTTCCGAAGTCAGATTTCTAAAGAATTGAGAACTGAATGGGAGTTGAGAAAATGAAGGAAAGCAGCCACTACCCTAATTACTTCCAGGGGGAATCTTACCTGAGCTGATCAGAGAAAGAGGGAGAGAAGGGAGAGGACATTGTTACAGCGATTGCGGAAACTCTGCATTCTTGAATTGACTTTATTAGACATCAGTTTGATGACCTGTTTTATGAGGGGATTGATGAAAATAATTTCCAATTCCCTTTCTAACTCCAACATTTTCTAGCTAGTATTTAATATAATGTATTTGCAAACATGTGAGTACTCATGGAATGTTGATCAATAATAATAATTTTTTTTCATTTCCCAACTAATCAAACAGGAACAGGAAGTATAGCAGTCAAGAGGAAGTAAAAAGAAGAGAAAGAAAAGAGGGAAAAATAGGAGGAACAGCAAGAGAAGAGAGGAAGGAGAAGAGGGAAGAAGAAAAAAAGATGAAAAAAGAATATGAGAAATAGAAAAAAGAGGAGAAAAGGAGTGGGAGTTGGAACAGATAGCATAAGGAAATTTATATTTCCTTATTCTTAGTGGATCTGTGAGATGGGAAGGGAATAAGCATTTATATAATATTTACTATGTCTTAGGCTCCGTGCTAAATGTTTTTTACAAATATTATCTCATTCAATACTCACAACAGCCCTGTAAGGTAGCTGCTATCATCTCGATTTTATAGTGGAGGAAAACAGATGTTAAATAACTTGCCCTGGGTCATACTGCTAGTAAGTATCTGAGACTGGACTTGAACTTCGGTCTTCCTGACTCCAGGCTCTATCCATTATACCAGCGGCTGTTTCATAGAGTTCTCCTCACTCATTTGCACCTTCCCTTCTCCTTAGGTCTTGGGCACTAGGGCTACCAGAAACATTCCTTTACGAATTAGAGTTGTCAGACTTTATGTTTCAGGTAGGTATGGGGCTGAGAAACATGTCTTTCTCTGTGCCTCCATTTCTACTTCTGTAAACAGGGGGAAAAATGCTCTTCTATCTTGTATATTACAGCAATGTTTTAAGTATGGCTTCCATAAAAGGAATTTTTTTAAAGGTTTAAGAATATTTAAATGTAAGAAAGGGATAGAGATGGAGATAAAGCATATACACCAAATTGGTTTGCAAATAATAGATCCAATCCATCCTTAGCTGTCCAATTATGAAGATCATGGATTTTGCCCTCTCTCAGGCCAGTAGGGCAAATGGTAGCTCTAATCTCAATGAGCATATATTTTTTGGTCCTCCTAGACTACCAGAGTTCACATCTGGGAATTGTTAACTGAATAACTCTATCTGTTCGCAGGCACAGAAATAATATCCAAGTGAATCTGGATGAGCTACAATTTGACCACATGGGTGAGATTGTGGGATTAAAAATTTATGCAGTAAGTATGACTGTGTGGATTCACTCATGCACACATGGTCAGATGCAACAAGTCAATGGAAGAAGGTCAGCTAATGTTGCTGAATAATCAGGTAATGAAATCCCACATTCCCCAGGACTTTAAACCCCATATCTCTTCTTTTTCCATTCATTGCAGTGTATTGACATGTAATGTTAGGGGGAGGGATGGGAAAACCACTTTGGGAAAAGTAGATTTGAAATGGGAGACCCAAGAATCATATTATGCAAATGTTCCATCAAAATTACCCAAAATTGAATTTAAATTACACCTTTCCACACAGCATTAGGTATTGAATATAAGAAAGGAGCTGAAAGGCATAGAATACTGAAAGCTCTTTGTGACTCTATCTTTCATTCAGAGGAAGGGTAATGGGCAGTAAGACCATTCAGACACAGAGGGGAAGTGAAGGGAGCCAAGAATATGTGTGGCCAAAAGACAGATAATAAAGACGTAACATTTTACAGAATGAAGATTGTTTTCTATGTATTTTGATAACAATTATTTTTTTTCTGTTATAATACAATGCATTTTTTGTGTTTTTCTTGCTTTGGAGGACCTGCAAGCTACATTCTGTAAGTGTAGTGATGTAAATTAGTTAATTAGCTACAAGAAGAGAACAAT
The DNA here is from genome assembly GCF_011100635.1 of Trichosurus vulpecula. NCBI lineage: Eukaryota > Metazoa > Chordata > Mammalia > Diprotodontia > Phalangeridae > Trichosurus > Trichosurus vulpecula. Next base: position 161,349,329 of record NC_050574.1, on the reverse strand, counting down.
TACGTCTTATTATTTACTTGGGTATCTTTTCTCCTGGTTAAACATCTTTAGTTCTTTCAACTGATCCTTATATGGCATAATTTTGAGTTCCTTCATGATCTATCTTCTAGCATAGTTTGTGGTACCTATTAGGCACTTAAATGCCTGTCAAGTGGTTACTGAGCACCTTTACCAACCTAGTCAAGTTCTTGGTCACCCTTCTCTGGATGAATTCCTAAAATGTCACATCAAGAATTGGGCATGGTTTTATAGATAAGGTCTGATCTGGATAGATATCTCCCTTGTTCTGATCATTATATTTATATAACTAAGACAAAAGATGACATGTGTGTTTTTGGCTGCAATATCACGCTAAATAATCATATTAAGCAGTGCATTAATATTCCCACATATTTTCTCATTGTTCCTAGCTATACTCCACTACTTTCCCCTAATTTCTTTAGTTGATTTTTTTAACTTTATTGCAGAACTATGCATTTGTTCTTATGATATCATAATTAACTGGGGGAAAGCGTAATTAGCTTCATTGGCTAAAATTCATTTCTCTTTTTTTGTCAATATGGTTCAGAAATGCAGAGACTCAAAAGAATTTCATAGTGCTGATAGAGAGGAAGGTGAAATCAAAAAAGATTGGTAAAATTGAGCCCATTAAAATGTATATTAACTAAATTGTGACATGCAGTTGGATGGGAGAACACCAAATGGGTTTTTCAGTACACATCTTGGATGGGCCATGTTTGAGTATAATATGTGGGGCACAGAACTAGATACAAAAAGAAGAATGCATTAGGTTGAATCTGGGAAACTTCAAAGATCTCAAGCTGCTCCATGCTTCCAAAGTCCATCTTTTTTAATACCAATATTCTCCTATTGATGATATAAGATTGCAATTTGCAGAGCGCTATAATTGCAGAGCAATCAAAATTATCACTGACCCAAAGGATAAGAGAAAAGTGCATGGTAAACATAAGTGGGCTACAGTGTTTTACTAAGGATGACTTGTATTCAAGAAGTTGCATCATCAAAGATTAGAACGAAAAGAAGAAGGTGGCATGATTATTTAGGCAGTGAGGATAAACAGTGGATAGAGTACTAGTCCTGGAATCAGGAAGGCCTGAGTTCAAATCTAGCCCTAGATAATTACTAGCTGTGCAATCTGAATTCAAATTTGTCCTCCAACACAAGCTGTGTTACCCTAAGCAAGTCACTTAGCTTCTGTTTGCCTCATTTTACTCATCTGTAAAATGGGGATTATAATAATACTTATTTCCTAGGATTGTTGTGAGGATAAAATGAGATAATATTTGGAAAGCACTTTTCAAACCTTTAAGTGCTATATAAATACTAGCAAATATTATACAGCATGAATGAAGGATAGCAGATGGAAGGTAACACTGGTACTTATATACAGAGGGTAGCACAGCACTTCTGTATGATGCATTGATAATTCCTTGTTAACAAAGTTAATATCAATAAGCCATTTTTGTTCTTGTATTGATGATATCTCCTTAATAAGGTATGAACTCATATTTCAATGGATTGGTCCATTGACACAACATTCAGGATAATTGATTGTGAGTCATAGTTAGTCATAAAATATTGACATTGCCCTCAAAAGGAAGAGCAAATATAAAAAGATGAAAACTACAGAGAGAATTAGAGCTAAGGAGGCCATAAAAACTGGTCAGACATTGGACCCCAGAGGTCCTCCAAGAAGCCAAGGAAAAGAGAGAATCATGTGGCTCTAGAGATGAGAGCAGATGCAAGTGGTGAGAGAAAGAAGTTCCTGGGTTGATATAAGAGTTGAAGAAATGGGAGCCGGAAGTAGGAGAGCACCAGTAAAAAAAGCAACAGAGAAAACTTTTCCTTGAATTCCATGGCCAAACCTCCTGTACAGTTTGTAGGAACTTCTTGACAATGCCCAGTTCTTGAGTCAAGTGGACTAGAGATCTAGGGGAGTTAGAACTCAGGAGCAGCAAAGAATAGTAAGTTATGTGATAAAGTAACAACCCTGGAATTAGCCCTTCAATAATACTGCGGACTGTGGTCTGGGGAAAAAGGCTGACTAGTAATTCTCAGTATTTTCATGCATTTCATAGTCTTAACCAATAGTAGTACTATGAGTATAAAGAACTGCCTGGGTTTCCATGGGAATCATCATAAGGGAATGTTGCTTTGATGAGCTCAGATGTAAGGCCTTTGTGATTTTTATTTTACTTTTTGTTGAAATAAAAAACAGCACTTGGCACATAGTAGATGCTTATAAGTTGTGTTTTGATTGTCCTATATTCCATTTAATGTCAGCCTGTTTGTTTGTATGGGACCTAAGAACGCTTTTCACCTTTTCTATATGGACCAAAATTGATATTCTCAGAAGAAACCATGGCAGAGGCAAAATGGATTACACTCTGATGTTCTTTGGACCTCTTGGGTGGGGGCATGAGCCAAAAAGAATGATTTTTGTAAGAAGCCCCTAAAACTGAACTTGGTACATGTAAAACTAGAGCCTTTGAATTCTGAGCCACATGTTACATATGAAATCCTAAAACAGCAACAACTATAACCAGTCAAAGCAAGAAGTGAAGGAAGATCTACAGCATTTCCTATTTGGAGTATTTATTGAAGAATATCTATGAGAATCCTACATCATGGTATGGATAAGGTCTGATTTGCAGTGGTAAAGTGAATATCCTCACTGATGAGATCAAGTATCTGTTTCCTCATAAACAACATTCCATCTTATCTCCTGTGCTTTTATATAGTCTATCTGGGCCCCTTGCCTAAAATGTTCTTCTTCATTATATCTGTATCTTGGATTCATTAACAACTTTAAAGGTTCAACTCAGCTGTCACCTCCTATTCCTCCAGTTATTAGTATTCTTTTAAACAAAATTACTTGTATTTACTTTGCATCATTTTTTGTATTTGCTTTGTGCACATGTAAGATGTATATATCTGACTGTTCAAGTAGAATGTAAGCTCCTTGAGGTAAGTAATGTTTGCTTTTGTATTCTAAGTGTTGAGAGTGCATTGTACTTTTTAAAAATCTGACCTCTGATTTGATTGATATAAGGACTTTCCAGTGTGGGAATTCTCTCTTCCAGTGCAGACCATTACCAGCTTTGCAACCTAGGGCGGTAGAGGTTAAGTGAGTATTCAGGGTCACATAGCCACTGAGCACCAGAGTGGAAATTGGAAACAGGGTCTTCCTCATTCCAAGGCCAGCTCTCTGTCCACTATGCTATATCATCCCTCAGCAAGCATTTAATAAATGCTTTTTGAATAAAGATGAATTCAAAGATATTTTTCCTTAACAAAAAAATCATACCTTTTAGATGCCTTAGTTGTTTCTCAGTTTATATTTAGACTGGAAAGTAAATCTGAAGAAAATATATCTGAATACAATGCTCACTGAGATCCAAAGCTAGAAGGAATGCTAAGAAATCATCTGATTTATCCCTTTCCCTTCAGGCAGATAAATAGCTGAACCATTCAAGGCAGATGATAGATTGCCTATCCTCCTTAGAGCTCTATGAAGATAGAAATTCCATGGCCTCTCTCTCTGCACTGCTTGTTCCAATTTCTTTGTCCACACTGTCAGGTTCCATTTTATACTTCCTCTTTTTTATTCATTTCTTCTTTTTGCATCTGCAGAGGAACTTTTTAGCGCCTCTCTCATAAGAAATGAAAAAAAAAATCTCATGATCTGCTATGTGATACAATGGTTAAAGTTCTGGACTTAAATCATGAAAACTAAACTAAAATTTTGCCTCAGAGACTTACTAGATAGATGACCATAACATCTATGTATCTTAGTTTCCTCTTCTGTAAAATGGATGTGATAATGGTACCCACTTCACAGCATTGTTGTGAGGATCAACTAAGGTAATATCAGTAAGGTGCTTTGCAAACCATAAAGTGCTATATTTTGCTGTTCAGTCATTTACAGTTGTGTCTGACTCTTCATGACTCCATTTGGGGTTTTCTTGGCAAAGATACTACAGTGGTTTGCCATTTCTTTCTCCAGTTCATTTTACAGATGAAGAAACTGAGGCAAACAGGGTTAAGTGACTTGCCCAGGTCACACAGTTAGTAAGTGTCTGAGGCCAGATTTCAAATCATGAAGAGGAGTGTTCCCAATTTTAGGCTCAGAGCTCTATCCCCTATGCCACCTAGCTGCCCAAAGGCACTATATACATATGAACTATTGTTAATTATGCCTTACGTGCCTGAAGAAATGCATCATGTGCTTTTTGCACTAACACAATGGTGCTTTCTCTGGTCACTGTAGAACAGTCAAAGGGACTTCACGGCAGAATCAATTACTCCTTAAGGATTTACTATAGTAACTACCAGAAAGTCAGTGCCATATGGTGAAAAGAATGTTGAAATAGGAGTCCGGAGAGTGATTCTGCCACCAAATAGGCTTCTGACCTTGAGTATGTAACAACTGCTTTGGCCTTCAGTTTCCTCATCAGTTGAGTGAGGCAATTGGACTAAATGATCCCTGATGTCCCTTCCAGTTCTTAAATTTGACTGTGCTGTGGGAGAAACAAAAAGAAAGACAAGATAAAGTTCCTGCTCTAAAAGATTTTACAGTCCAGTTTGAGAGCCAAGATTTATAAGGACAAAGCAATTAGGGAGGGGTAGAAGACAGTATTTCAGTACTAAATGGTGTGGTGCAGATGATAAGTGTGATTAGAGTTCACGGAAGGCAGAAGTCAAGTTGGCTGGAATGGTAGAAGAAGGCTTTATGGGAGTATAGTGAGAGACAGGATTCCAGAAAGTCCAACAGATAATGCATTTCTGTAGAAAAGACTGGACAAAATTCTAGACTGTTGGCCCTAGAAAAATCTCTGGGGATAGACTATCATGCTGCTCGCTGAACACTGAATAGTTGAAGTTGCTTTGTCAGGCAAGCCACTAATCAGAACTCACTAATAATCAATCATCACTTCCGAAATCCAGCTTCAACAATAACTGATATTTATAATGATGACTCCAAGGCCTGAGAGATTCTGATGTTCCTCTTGAATCATCAAAACAAGATTAAATTATATTCAGTCTAGTGTTAGTGGCAAGTGTATTTCAAAGTATTTTAATCTTTGACATTTCATTGTTTGTAGCCACAAATCATGTTAATTATGACAAAACTGTCCTAGATACCCATGAGTAATGAAAGATATTCAACAGTTATTATTATTAGGGTTTTGCAATTTATATTGCTAATTGGATTTCTGTATTTCAGATGGAAGAATTTTTGACTCGGGCTGTCAAACGATCTAGCTGTAGTTAGTGTTGAGTCACATTACCCACAGCTTAAAAAGTACAATGGAAGTCCAGCGCTCATACTCTGATCCCTAATCATAAATGTGACTGGAAAGAGGCCATGTTGGGTTACAGAACTGCAGATATATGGTGAAAGAAGCAATCTCTTTTAGGTAAAAAAAATATAAGTGGTTTCAAATAAATACTGTGTATTCAAGAACAAAATTCTTAGCAGGCTTCAGATATTACTATTTTCTCACAACTATAAGCTGTACCAAAAGATAATTAAATCTGGAAAGAAGTAGAAAAAATGTGTTATGCATTTGGAAGCCTGTTTGCTGTCAGTAAATATTTTTAAGAAGCTAACATATCCCTCAGAGTAGTGAAATGCAAGTTTCTTTCCCTCCAAATTCCTTTATTCCTCTTAAAAAAACACCAACATTTATCAAATACCTTTTATGTACAACATGCAATGCCAGGCTCTGAAGGCAAAATAAAGATAAAAAATAGGAGGACTCTACTTAAAGTACTTATAATCTAGTAGATGTAATAATACTGTAAGCATTAGCTTGAGTGTTGCAAGATGTAAATTCAAATCTAGGCTTTTCTATTTGTTCACTTTGTAATTATGGGCAAGTCATTTCATCTATTTGGGCCTCAGTTTCCTTATCTGTAAAATGGGTGAGGGGTTTGGACTAGATTATTTCTAAGGTCTTGTTCACCTTTAAATCTTATACTCCTAAGAAAATAAGAGGGTAGGGGTCAGGAACTATGGCTCCCAGTTTCCCTTTTTGGAGAATGGGTATATTGGATAGCTAACAGGAATTCTCTCTGATGTTAGGCTAAATTCTTCAAAAATGTGGCAGCATTTTCCCCCTCTAGCCATCTAGCATTGAAGACTTCTCATGGTCCCAGTAATGGTTAAAACTTGAGAGCTGGTTTTGGCCATCTCCTTTTATTGATGCCCTAGGAAACTGAACTACTAAGGTGCTTAGGGTTTCCTCCATGTCAGGACATTCTGACCCTAAAGTAAAGTCACAGTCCTTAGTTTCTAAGATATGAGAAAAAACTTTTGTCTTTTCTCATAGCTACTGCTGTCAGTATTGAAAACACAACATACAGAGAAGACAGTATTTGTCGACTAGGTTCCAAAATGAAGTAGATGCTGAATTCAATTCAATTCATTTAATTTCAATTCCCAGAATCATAGACTATCAGAGTTGGAAAGGACTTGAATGCACATCTAGAACAACCCACACTCCCAAAGAATCTTCACTATGATATACCCAGTAAGACTTTGCTTAAAGACCTCCAGTGAGAGAGATATTCAATCCAATCAAATCCAGTTCCAAACATTTATCGCTTGATATGAGGTAGGTTCCCTTCCAGGTGCTAGAGATACAAGGACAAAAATGGAATAGTGTCTGCCCTCAAGGAGCTTATTTTCCACTGGGATATGATTACAATGATGCAGTTTGGTGATACTACACAGGGAAGAGGGTCGAGGTAGACAGAATGACTTAGAGATCCACAAGTGCAACTTGACTGACTTGACACCAAAAGAACTGCCAATTCCTGTCAGCATATTATCTAACTTACTCATGATTAGCATATTCAACAATAACACCATCATCACCACCAACATTACTACCATCACTATGCTCACTACCACTATCACTACCACCACATACCTCGATTCTATAGATATTCAGAAAAGTCTTGAACTCCCTATTCCTCTTGAATATTGAAGCAGCTACATGGTTCTTTCCATAAAATGCTAGACCTGAAGTCAGAAAGACCTGAGTTCAAATCAGGCCTTGGACATTTTAGCTGTGTGACCGTGGGAAACTCATTTATCCTATGCATGCCTCAGTTTTCTCATCTGTAAAATGAGAATAATGATATGATAGCACCTACCTCCCAAGATTGTGAGGATAATATGAGATATTTGTAAAGTGCTTTGCCAATATGAGTGATATCTAAATGCTAGCTTTTGTTTTTAATATAAGATGGCATTACTCCAACTACTGGTGTGATTCAAACTGAACCTATATTTCTGTACAGAGGCAGTGTTTCCGAACCTTCAGCATTTCGTGCTTTGCCTCTCAGGTATCACAATAGGTAACGGAAAAATTGTGCGTTAATGGAACTGATTGGTATATGTATCCTTGCACCCTTTTTTGGTGTCTAGCCGGGAGGTTTATCAAGGGAGTTTCATATCAGTTAATCAATTGGCATATGTTAAGCATCTGCTATGTGCTTGACACAATAAATGCAGGTTGAATTGAATAGTCATTTGCCTAAATAAATGTTATGCAAAGGAGTATAAAAAGAGCATAAAATTTCAAGAGATCAGAGAAGGGATAAGTTGCTTTCAAGTACAGAGATCAGGGAAGGCTTCATGGTGGATTTAGCATTTGGTCAGAACCTTGAAAGATGAGTACAGTAGGTATAGGCAATCATTTTTGTTCCCTACCAGTTACCATAATGAGCCTGGAAATGAAAAGCAAAAATCACCACCAGGACACTCATCATCTTGGACATGCATTAATTTCAGTTACTCACACCTCAACAATACCCTCTCCAATTGGAAAGTTGGAGGGCAGAGCAAAAAACAAACCCCAAAGTCTCTATTTAATAATAACTCAGAAGCCTACCTAACTCTTCATTTTTACTTCCCACCATCTGCCCTTCTTGGACTCATTTCCACCATTGTTACACTCCCAAGGTACATTCTTCCCTTCTCCCATCTGGTTTTCAGCTTCCTTTTGTGTGTTACTTCCCTCATTAGTTTGTAAGATCCTTGAGGGCTAGACTTGTCTTTTTCTTATTTGTACCACCAGCGCTTAACACAATGCTGGCCCATGGTAGGTACTTAATAATTATTTATTGTAATGTATTATAAACACAAGGAGAGAGCATTCCAGATGTAAGGATTATTGTGATAAAAGGTACAAGTCAGAGAGTATGGCTTGTGATCAGGAGATGAAATATTTGACTGGAGCATAGAATATGTGATAATAATGTTAATAATACTAACATTTATATAGCACTTTAAGGTTTACATATATTATTTCATTTGATGTGACAGTGTAATAAAACTTGAAAGGAGGGTAGATGCCAAATTATAGGGGGACTTTCAAATCCAGGCTAAGGAGTTTGACTTTACAGATAATGGAGGTAACAACCACAGGTTTTGTTTTTACTTTTGGAGTAATGTTATTGGAACCAGATTTTAGGGACTGTGTGTAGGATGAATTGGAACATAGAGAGACTGGAAGTGAGGAGACTGGTTAAGTGGTTATTTCAAGGGTGAAGTGAGAGGAAATGAAGGCCTAAACTCAAGAGGTGGTAGTAGGAAGGGTAAGGAGGGGAAGAAGATGTGAACACTGTTATGAAGATAGAAAGGATGAATTTCATGACTGATTAGATGTGGAGGACAAGTAATAAATGTCAGAGATTCATCTTAGTGTACTTTGCTAACATCCCAATCCAAATAGCTCAGCTTTTATATCTGTTTTCTCTTGATTTTCAAAGGGCTGACCCTAATTTAGATCAGCTGGCAGCACCAATAACACATCTGGATGTGTTAAGGAGGTCTTGAGGATATTCCATTGTGTACAAAGCACAATCTTTACTTGCTTCTTATTCTGCAAAGGTGCTGCTAATATTTACTTTCCTTTCCACATTATTCATTTTCTTCTTACCTTCCCCTCCTAGGCATTTTATGCTTTCAAGAAAAAAATTGCTTTCTTTCTTTAAATCTAAAATTGCCTAAATACATACGTGGTAGTTTCTCTTCTAGCAGCCTTGACCTCTCATAATCAAAACTTGACTCTTCATTTAGATGATAATAAACAAAAACAAAAATTTCAGATTTTCCTTGGGGCTCTGAGACACCAGGGAAACTACAGCTATATTTAGTCAATGCATTTTTATGGATTAATGTACTAAGCTGCTTCCTTCTTAGAACACTGGAGAAAGCACTAAATTTGATGTGCTGATCTCAGGGCACAAGGTAGAAGAAAGAACACTGGACTGAAGGTGTCAGTCTTAGTTTCTAGTCTCCTCTGCAGTAGTATCATATAATTTCAGGAAGTTATTAAATCTCCTTAGGACTCAGTTTCTCCATGTGAAAATTCAGGGCAACATTACATACCTAGCAAAAAGATCATAATAATTGCATAAAGCATTATATATGTAACTATGTCCAAAAAGCATAGAAGTAAAACAAAGGCAAATGCTACATAACCTTGTCCCAACCAATTGGAAAAATTCTAGTGCATATCATTAAAGAAATGCTTGGCAGATATCTAGAAAGGGAAGTGCAATTACAAAGAGCAAACATGGCTTCCTTAAGAGCAGGTCATGCCAGACTAAACTCATTTCCATTTTTGTCAGGATTACTAAACTAGTAGACAAAGAGATGCTATGGATATAGTTTACCTAGATTTTAGCAAGTTTTGGGTGGATGACAAATTATTTCATGTTTTTCTTGGAGAGAAGTTGGAAATATATGGATTAGATCAAAATGAAACTATATGTATGCAGAATTGGCTTGGTGGTTGGACATATATATAGTTGCTAATGCTTTAACATTGATGTAACAGGAGGCCTTCAGTAGAATACTCCAAGAAGTTGTGCTTGGCCCTGTGTGGCTTAGCATTTTTATCAATGACTTGGATAAAGGCATAGCTGGAATGCTCATCAAATTTGCCAATGACTCAAAGCTGGGAGGGAGAGATAACATGCTGGATGATAGAGTCAGGATCCTCAAAGATCTCAATAGGCTAAGTAGTGGTGTCAAACTCAAATAGAAACAGATCACTGTGGGCCCATATTGATTAGAAAACCCCCCATATGAATTAACACTATCTATATTGTATTTTTATTTTTTTATTAAACATTTCCCAATTACTTTTTAATCCAGTTCCCAAGGGGCAAACAAGTGGCACATTTGACCCCTCTGGGTAGAGTATTGGGGTGACTCTAATAAGATGAAGTTCAATAGAGCTAAATATAAAGACCAATACCTAGGTACACTCCCCGCCCCCCACCCAAATCAACTTCATAAACACAGTATGGGGAAGTATTATATGACAATAACGTATATAATATAACATGCTATAATATATAACGCATGTAAATATATGTAGATTTATGTATGTGTATGTATATATACATATACGAATGTGTGTATGTATGTATATGGCTCATAGTGGGCTACAAACTCAATATGAGAGTGATGTGCCAGCCAAAAGAGCTTATCTTGTTTGATGTTGACACACATAGCTTTCAGGAATAAGGAGAGGATAATCCATTTGTACTTTGCCCTTATTAGACCACAGGTGGGATATTATGTTCAGTTCTGGGCATCACAGTTTAAGGAGGGCATTGATAAACTGGAGAATGTTCAGAGAAGGATTACCAGGATGGTGTAGAGCCGGGAGTCACTTTTCTATCAATTTGAGGTATCCAATGGTGTTATGAGGCACCTCAAGAGGTGGTTGGTACAGACCTCTCTCACTTTGGAGATGTTCAAGAAGAGATTAATTGACCATTTTTTGAGTATGTTATAGTAGGGATCCCATTTGTGTATGAGCTGGTCTAGATGTCCACTAAGTGCCTTTCCTATTCTCAAGTTCTTTGAATCTATACACAGGGTTTCTTAATAAAGTTATCACTACATTGCAACTAAACCCAAGCCAGATGGTATGAAACTGTGCTGTAAGGGATGCTTGGCCAGCAGCCAAAGTTCTAAAGAGATGTCTAATAATGCAATGAACCTCCCCCCATCAGTTGTTTCACCTCATGTCAAGCTTTTGTGGAACTCTTAGGTAGAAGTTTCAGAGAGATAGACTGGCTTAGCATAAAGAAAACTCTTTAATAATTACACTTCCAAAAGTGTAACTGTATGGCTAAAAAGGTAAGGAGGTTTTTTAAAAATCAATGAATGCATATCATATAGGTATACCTATATTATCATTATTGTTACTTCTCTAGGGGCCCTATTTTTCCTCTAGAGGGAACAAAAGAGAGGCCAGTGAAATGGTAGAAAAGTTTGACTTTGAATAATCTGGTGAATTCACATATGTAGACTAGCAAGAATCACTTCCATCAATGAAAAACTGCACATTCTCAAAAGAGGACCATCACTTAAACGATTCTTTCTCCTGTGGGGATATGTTTCTGTAAGCCTTGCTCATCAGATATTGGTACAGGCTGGTCTAGTTTTGAGCTATACTCTTGGCAATAGTAAAGTTGAATTCTTAGTTATTCCTTTTTGTTATATATAGACCATGGACTTAAAAGTTGTTAATCTTGATGGGGTGGAGCCAAGATGGTGGCTGGAAAGAAGGGACTTGCTTAAGTTCTCCCCCAAATCCATCCAAACACCTGTAAAAAATGGCTCTGAACAAATTCTGGAGTTGCAGAGCCCACGAAATAGCAGAGGGAAACAGGTCTCCAGCCCAGAAGAGCCTGGATGGTCACCTGGAAGGGTATATGGCATGGCTCTGGGAGCGTGGGCCGCACTAGGACAGACCAGACCAGGTGTCAGCCAGCTGAAATAGGCCTTAGGGTGATGAATCATTGAGCTGTGGCAGTTACTAGACTTCTCAGCCCACAAACTCCAAAGAGCAGGTTACTGGGAAACTGTGGAATCCAACCACCAGCCCTGGGGGTGGCAGAGGTGGTGTGGTGGTGGCAGTGGCAGCACCAGGAAACTCCTGAGGCTGCTTCCAGAGCTGCAGCGTCAGCTGCTTCCTGAGTCCCTGGCTCACACAGTGGGAGGAATCTAGCAGCAGATCAGAGCAGGAGTGAAAGGAGCACTTTGTGGGCACAAAGGCAGGTTCTCTTGCTGTGCCTTGCTTGGATCTGCATTGCAGTCCTGGTTGGTGGTTCTTGGGGGAGGAAGAGCACTTCTGTGACAGAGCCTGGGCTGATGGTGGAGTAGAAGTAGCTATGAAGAGAGCAGTGCCTGGACCCTAAAGCTTGGGACAAAGTACTCTCTACTCTACAAGCAGTTATACACGGATGGAAAGCTCAAGGGTCAAATAGTTCATTGGGAACATGAACAGACAGAGAAAAGGAACTCAGACTCAAACGCAGACTCAAACTCTAGATTCCTTTTTTGGTGACAAAGATCAAAACATACAGCCAGAAGAAGTCAAAAAAATCAAAGAGCCTACATCAAAAATGAAAAATATGAACTGGTCTCAGGCCATTGAAGAGCTCAAAAAGGATTTGGAAAAGCAAGTAAGAGAGGTAGAGGAAAAATTGGAAAGAGAAATGAGAGTGATGCAAGAAAACCATGAAAAACAAGTCAATGACTTGCTAAAGGAGACCCAAAAAAATACTGAAGAAAATAACACCTAAAAGGATAGCCTAACCCAAATGTCAAAAGAGCCCCAAAAAGCCAATGAGGAGAAGAATGCCTTGAAAGGCAGAATTAGCCAAATGGAAAAGGAGGTACAAAAGACCACTGAAGAAAATACTACCTTAAAAATTAGATTGGAGCAAGTGGAAGCTAGTGAATTTATGAGAAATCAAGGTATTATAAAACAGAACCAATGGAATGAAAAAAATGGAAGACAATGTGAAATATCTCATTGGCAAAACCACTGACCTGGAGAATAGATCCAGGAGAGATAATTTAAAAATTATTGGACTACCTGAAGGCCATGATCAAAAAAAGAGCCTAGATATCATCTTTCAAGAAATTATCAAGGAAAACTGCCCTGATATTCCAGAAGCAGAGGGTAAAATAGAAATTGAAAGAATCCATAGATTGCCTCTTGAAAAAGATCCCAAAAAGAAAACTCCTAGGAATATTGTTGCCAAATTCCAAAGTTCCCAGATCAAGGAGAAAATACTGCAAGCAGCCAGAAAGAAATAATTTGAATATTATGGAAACATAATCAGAATAATACAAGATCTAGCAGCTTCTACATTAAGGGATCAAAGGGCTTGGAATATGATATTCTGGAGGTCAAAGGAGCTAGAATTAAAACCAAGAATCACCTACCCAGCAAAACTGAGTATCATGCTCCAAGGCAAAATATGTATTTTCAATCAAATAGAGGACTTTCAAGCTTTCTCAATGAGAAGACCAGAGCTGAATAGGAAATTTGACTTTCAAATACAAGAATCAAGAGAAGCATGAAAAGGTAAACAAGAAAGAGAAATCATAAGAGACTTATTAAAGTTGAACTGCTTTGTTTACATTCCTACATGGAAAGATGATGTGTGTAATTCATGAGACCTTTCTCAGTATTAGGGTAATTGAAGGGAATATACATATATATAGACAGAGGGCACAGGGTGAGTTGAATATGAAGGGATGATATCTAAAAAAATGAAATAAATTTAAGGGGTGAGAGGAATATATTGAGAGAGGGAGAAAAGGAGACATAGAATGGGGTAAATTATCTCACATAAAAATGGCAGGAAAAAGCAGTTCTGTTGGAAAGGAAGAGAGGGCAGGTGAGGGGGAATGAGTGAATCTTATTCTCATTGGATTCAACCTGAGGAGGGAATAACATACACACTCAAATGGGTATCTTTCTCCACAGGAAAGTAAGGGGAAGGGGATAGAAAAGGGGGGATGATAGAAGGGAGGGCAGATGGGGGAGGAGATAATCAAAAATAGAAACACTTTTGAAAAGGGACAAGATCAAGGGAGAAAATTGAATAAAGGGGGACAGGATAGGATGGAAGGAAATATAGTTAGCCTTTCACAACATGAGCATTGTGTAAGTGTTTTACATAATGATACAGGTGTGATCTATGTTGAATTGCTTGCCTTCCTAGGGAGGGTGGATGGGAAGGGAAGAGGGGAGAGTATTTGGAACTTAGTCTTAAAAGCAGATGCTCAAAACATGTTTTTTTTTGCATGCAGCTAGGAAACAAGATATATAGGGAATGGGGCATAGAAATCTATCCTGCTCTACAAGAAAGTAAGGGGAAAGGGGATGGGGGAGGGTGGAGAGGGATGACAGAAGGGAGGGCTGTGTGGGGAATGAGACAATCAGAATATATGCTGTCTTGGAATGGGGGGGAGGGTAGAAATGGGAAGAAAATTTGTAACTCATAATCTTGTGGAAATCAATGTTGAAAACTAAAATATTAAATAAAAATCATAAAATTTAAAAAAAACAGCCACTCATACTGTTCTATAGTTTGACAACTAAAAAAATGTTGTTAGTCTTGGTCTGGTTTCTTTCATAACTGGGAACAGTGGAATGAATTAGATACAACACATGATGACCTCTAACATCCAGAAAGTTTATTTGCTATTTGTCTTGTCACAGGTGAAAAAGAAGAAAGGGGCTGTGGTTCCTAGTCCGCAACACAAAGGAACCAATGTTACAGGACATGACATCCAATCCTCTCTTCAAACCTAGCCATAATCATATGGCTTAGTATATCTTTTCCTGGCTCTATGACCTCTCCAATCCTATAAGAGATGTTAATGTCTATCTGCTCAGGGGTGCAATTGAGCTGCATCAGAATCTTGCACAAGCTTTAGCAATTCATTCCTCTTTTAGTCAATGTTCTCTCTTGTGGCCATGCTATCAAGGATAATTGTTCAGAGCAAATGGCTTATGTTTCTTGTTTGAGGATACCTCCTTTCCTTGGAGCTGTACCTGCAGGTGTGACTTCCTTACTTTGACCCACTCATCCCTTCAGTTCTTAGTAGGAGTATCTTGGCATCATGCTATTTCCAGAAACATTCACTGTCATCTTAATTTCTGAATTCATGGAGTCTCACTGCTTCATAGCCCTACTGATTGCTCTCTCAGCCATGAAGAGTATCATTGCTATAGAAGCAGCTAGCTATAGCTAATATATGAGGCAGGTAGGTGGAAGAGTGGGTAGAGTGCTGGTTTGGAGTGAAGAAGACCAGAGTTCAAATTCTGCCTCAGGCACTTCTTAATTGTGTACTAATTGTGTAAGCCTGGGCAATTCACTCAAACTCTCAGCCTCAATTTCACAAACACCACACATTTCACACATATTTCATATATATATTTCCATATACATATACATATTTCAAATATACACATACACACATGAATATAGACATATGGTATGTTTGTGTGTATGGATACGTATACATGCATATGCACATATGTGTGTGTGAAAGCAAATTGATGGAATATGAAGTCTTTGCTGACTCACTTTCTATAATTTTGGAGACATGATATAATAGAAATATGCCATAGGACTGAAGGTGGCTTAATCCTTATTTTAAAAAAAATGAAAGTAGATATTTTAAAAAATAGATTGATGGTATTTGTCAATTATAACTAAAATTCTAGGATGAATTTTAATTTTAGGAGATTAGAATAGTTAAAAAGGGAATAAGTGAAGCTTATAGATCAGCATAAGTTCATTGAGAACAAATCATACCATACTACTTCATTTCCTTTTTTGATAAGGTAATTAAACTAATGTTGTGACCCAAAAATTCATGGTTTCTGGCCCAAAATTTCATGCCTCACAAGCAATCTGAAGCATATCAAAACCTTAGAATAAATCCATGTAGTCCATCACATGGTCTATATCTGTAGCCTTTCTAGTCTGGTAGGATCTGTTAGGACTTTTCATTGTCAGCATATCCATTTGCAGAATATGGGATTGATAGGATTACCTCCATACTGATGAGGCACCAAAATAGGACTTCTGTGGAGTAATGCCATGTTGGCTCCATCAACAGAAATGTAGCTCTTTGAACAAGGGAAATTATAGTCTTATTGCATTCTGATCTGGCCAATATTATGTCCAGGTCTGAGAATCACATTTTTAAAATGGTACTGACAAATAGCGGAGGTAAAAAGGATGGTCAGCAGATCTGAAATCATGCTATAGGCAACTTGGTTGAAGGAAATGTGGGTATGAATCCTGGGAAAGAAAAGGCTTATTTAAGACATGGAGTATCATCACTGTCTTCAAATATTAGAAGGAAATTTAGAAGGCCTGAACTTTTCCTTTTTATTTCTAACACACACTAGGCACACTAACAAATATTTATTAAATTGAATTGAATCATTCTGGATTTTCACAGAAGGTAATATTAGGAGAAATGGAAGAAGTTAAAAGAAAACAGACTAACCTATTATAAGGAAGAAATTATTAACAATTCGAGCTGTTCAAAAATAAAATCTACTGTATCCAGGGCTAGTGGGCTTTATTTTTATAATTGGAAGACTTTAAATGAAGGCTTGATGATCATTTTTGGGGGGAATGGTGCAGAGGAGATTCATATTCAGATAGAGGTTGGAGATGATGAGTTCTTGGTTCTCTCCAATGCTCAGAGTCTGAATTGAACCATCTAAAATAGAATGGCCTGCCCAGAGAGAGAATGAGTATTGAGCAGAATCCTCACAACTATTTGGTTACTGTTATAGGGGGGATTCATTTAGGTAGGAGTTGGATGAGATGGTCACTGTATTCCACTTTAAATTCACAAGTATATTTAAATTGGAGTATAGTGAATATAACATGTAATTAATTTAAAAACCTTCCTTTATCTAGGCTCCTAGAATCATGTGTAGCACAATTAGGTCTAAGATTTTAGCTTGGGCTACTAATTATGGGAAATAAAATATCTGTATACAAGTAGCCTAAATCTAACTCCTCTTCTGAGCACAGGAAATTATATTTATTAAGTTTCATTCCTTATCTCTGATAAAGGGAGGTATCACTTTACTTTGTTGCCTTTAATGTTGTGTTAACCTGTCCATATCTGGTTACTTGGCTTGGTAGCACATTGGTATAGACCCTTCTTTGTCTGGCACTTTTCCTATATGGCCTTGTGAAAAATACCTTCCTCAAGACATAGTTCACTTTAAACCCTTCCCAACACTCCTTAAACTTTTTGCAAATGTGCATCTGTATGTATGTGGTTGTACACGTATATGAATGTGTATGGACTCGAGTTTACATACTTCCACATATGGGTGATTTTAGGGAAGCACCCTGAAAAGTAGTCGTACCTTACTGTTCAAGTACATGATGTGCAGTGTTTTCAGTTTCACCCCCTAACTTCTCCTCCTCTTGATAAAAAGCTAAAGGGAGTTGGAAGAGAGAAAAAGTTTCCATGTGGAAAAGAAATCACTTTCTCTCCATCACCATGTATTTATTGTGACCTTTATTACCCTATGCAAATAGTAATTATTCAGCAATAATTGATATCTGCCAATTTTCTCTAATCAGATCAGCATGGCCCCCAGATCCCAGAATACCCAGGATTTTAAGATATCATCATAAAATAGGATGAAATAAACTCAATTTTGTCTCCAGCAGTATCTTTGCAGTCACTTCAGGCAGGGCTGAACAAAATATGTTATTTGTTTTATAATCTTTTCATGGTTTGTTTTTCCAAGGACTTCACATAATTTGTACTTGGTTCCACTTTTTCCTCCTTTTTGCTTTTTTCCTGCTTAGCCCTTCTGGTCATCCAACACCAATTTCCTTTTGCCACTTCACATCATCATATCATGGTTACAGCTTATTACCTCTGAAAGGGCCCTTTACTTTGTCTCCATTTCATTAAGATGACATTTATTCTTGGCCATCTAAAAGACCTTGTCTTTTCTTTTAGTTTTTTAGATTCTTTTATACATTATTTAAAAGTTGTATAACTTTGGAAAAATAATTTTTGACAATTTATATGCCTTCACAAAGGTCCTCCTCCGATGGACGTAGGTGGCTCTGAGTTCCTCAAGTTAATTGCCATAAAGTGTAGTGCAGGTCTGACTATTATTTCACTCTTTTCCCCCTCCACTTGATAAACTCCAGTGATTCCTAGTCATGTTCAGGACCACACAGAATATCACCTCCTTGGTTTTTAAAGCCTTTTGCAACCTCTCCCTTTCCTACCTTTTCAGTCTTCTTACACTTTGCTCCCCTCCATGTATTTACACAGTCTGGCAACATTGGCCTTTTATTCTATTTCCTAACATGACCCTCTATCATCTGACTTTCTACCCTTTTCCTGTATATCTTCCATGCCTGGAAAGCTCTCCATTCTTATCTCAACCTCCTAGATTCACTGACTTCCTTCAGGTCTCAAATCAAATACTACCTTCTGTAAGAAGCTCTCATTTTCTTCAATGCTAGTGCCTTCCCTCTGAGATAACTTTCAATTTACCCCTGAGAGAAATGATTATTTCTCTCATATTAATAACCAATTATTAATATGAGATTACTGCTTTCCCTATTTCCTCATTCAGAAATAACCTCTGTAGGTTATTCAGCCAGCCTCTGAAAGGACATTGCTTATAGATGTGATCGCCCAAATCCTCAGGGTATATGCCTTTCAATTTTGGGTGGGTCTCCACCCAATTAGGAGAGCTTACAAATAGAATCCAGTCTAAGTGAGATCGGCCCTTAGGAAATAAGCCTCTGTTTATCCTTGGAGCCTTACACTAGAAGTTAGGGTGATGTTTGTTTATGAAGGAGAAAATCAGCTAGAGAGGTCTGGGTAGAGATAGATTCTTTTTCCCAGATTGCTGGAGGTAGCTCAGTCTCATGGTTAGGTCAGGCTCTCTGCAAGAAGAACTGAAGACTTTTTGCCCACCTGCTCATTGATATATACACCCCCTCATTGATTGTTAACCAATAAGAGTTAATTTCCACCCTCAGGTACACCCCCTTTTCCAAAGGCTTTTAAGTATTCAGAGGCTCCCAAGGGTCATCTTTGGTTTACAAAAGAAAGCAAATGACCGTTTTATTATTTACTTCCTAGCCATAATTAATAAAATTATGAATTACCCAGAAACAATGTCTGTTGAACTTTTCATATGTCATGCCCTATATATATATGTGTGTGTGTGTGTGTGTGTGTGTGTGTGTGTGTGTGTGTGTATAAATTTGGTATGTACATAGTTGTTAACATATTACTTCTGCCATTAGAATGTGAGCTCCTTATGGACAGGAACAGTTTGTACCTTTGTATCTCTGGCCCTTTAGCATGGTGTTTGGCATATAGTAACTGACTAGTAAATACTTTTTAACTTGATTCCCAAGTCATAACCAATATGGACTTGGTTATGAACTATGTCTCTCTTATGAGAACAATTCTAACTAACTTTGAAAAGGTGTGTCATCAAAAATTTGCAGAAGAATAACTATTAAGTCATGAAAGGACTTTGCTCTATAGTAGTAGAGGAAATGATTTTAATGACTAGGTAACATTGATAGCAACTTACTATACTTCTATACTCATCTTGGTGGTTTGTTCAGACCTAAATGGGGAAGAAATGCTAAATGATTACAACATTCTTTTTAATAATAATAGCTAACATTTATATACTACTTACTATATGCCAGACACCGGGCTAAGCATTTTAAAATTATCTCATTTGACTCTCACAACAACCCCTGGAGGTAGGTGCTATTATACCCATTTTACAGACGAGGAAACAAAGAAGTTAAATGATTTTTACAGGGTCACATAGCTAGTATGTGTCTAAAGACAGATTTTGGCTCATTTTCCTGATTCCAGGCCCAGCACTCTATCCACCATGTCATCTACCTGCTTCTATCTATGGTTACCAAAGTCAATAACGTCTTTCTCAACTCTGTTTCTCTCTATAGGTTGTGCCACTAGTTTTCTAGGAGTGTGGGGATTAGTGAATCTACCAATTAGAACTTAGCCCGCTGGTTGACCCCATTTCCATTTTAATGTTCTTTATTTCAGTGAACTCTAGGCCATAGAAGCAAGAATGATGGAATACAATATGCAATGTTTCAACTCTGCACAAATAACAAAGAAATAATTTGTAAAAATAAATAATAAATATTTACTGAGCTCCTAAGACTCTCTTAAATCCCAGCAGTTCCCCTAAACATGACATTGACTTGGAACCAGTAGTTTTAAGTGTGACAAAGTTTGAGTCCTCACTTGAGCAGTCTAATGAGTTTAACAGCACAGTTCCTACAGAATAATTAACTCATGTTTTAATAGGACTGATCATCTTGTATTGACATGGAGACTGTGGAGTATGGTCTGAGCTTATGGTAGCTTGAATGCTGGATTCAGTACAGATTGGAACTCCAGCTCCAAAGGGCAGGTAATTCAGCTGTGTCTATTGTCTGGTCAGTGATGGAGAACTCATCTGGGCATAGCTAATTCTTTCCAGAGTAGCATAAATATAATTAGCAACCAGACCAAGAAGGAAACACATGACCACCACC